>NC_056596.1:13450143-13807018 GCF_018340385.1 Cyprinus carpio | reverse complement strand
ACCCATCTAATATTAATCAAAACATTAGTAAAATTGTAATTAAAACATAAAGAATTATTCTGTTTGAATCAAAAGTACCAAAGTATTAAGTATTAAAGTATCAAAGTATCTGAATTTGAATAAAAACCTGTAAGAGTTCTAAGTCTGAGTCTAAGAGTTTTCGAGTGAAGCCAAAGAAGAGAAAGTGAGAGCTGAAAAGATAGAGAGACCAGAGAGTCTCAGAAAGTCAATAGTCCTATCCTATTTTGCATAGTGCACTAGTTCTTTCTTATATACTATTGTTCCAGACAGAAGTCGTCATTTTCAACATAGAAGGTAATACATCATGACCTTTAAAAATAGTCTAGTCAGTGTCTCGATTTTGGACCTTCAACCCCAATCAAACACACCTGAACCAGCTAATCAAGGTGTTCAGGGCTACTTGATAATTACAGACAGGTGTGTTGGAGCAGGGTTGGAACTGAAGTCTGCAGGACGGTAGCTCTCCAGGAGCAGGGTTGGAGATCCCTGCCCTAATCTATTTGACATCTGCAAGACCTATTTTTTAGTGTTTGCTCATCTGCAATACATCTATAAGACGATACCTATCAGATGTCAAATAGATGTTTAGAAAATGTCTTTAAGATGTTTATGATTTAGAATATATATTAAACTGACGTCTTAGAGACGTCTATCAGATGTTTGTACACAGCAGATGCTTTCCAGATGAAGCGATCTTTAATCTTGCAGACGTACAGTATGTGTGCTATCTGGGACTGGTCATGTGAATGCGTCATGTTGACCAACTGAAAGTTGCTTGGTTTGAAAGGGACGTTTAAGCTGTGCTTCAAACATCACTACACTATTGACAACAGACCTCTTTACCAACGAATTTCCATCAAAATCTCGCTAATTTGATCACGCTTAAGCAAGTATCAAATCCTGCACTCTCCGGAATCACCACCTATAGTGCACTATTTGAGGGAACAGCCATTGTAGTGGTGTCTGCAACCATTACATAAATGAGTGCACTCAGACAATTGCATAATGCACTGCAGTAACAACCAATGTACACTCAACGGCTGGCAGTTAAAAATACCCATGCACTATGTGGGTTGTACAGTTATTTATTTCGCGTGACGCATACAGTGCATGGGTAGCCGTTAGTCACACTTATTATTGAGGTGAATTATGGGATTGAATGAGTGCACATAATGTCCACTATGGACAAATGGCTGTCCCCTTAAATAGTGCACTATATAAGGGTTGGTTATGGACACAGCTGGGATTGTACTGTTTTGCATACTACATACTGTAGCATATGCTTTATAAAGTATGCAGTGTATACAGTATGCACACAATTACAGTTCTCTTCCTAGACTTTAATAGTAACTATTTGAGTGATCAATACAATTGTCCTTTGTATTATTATTATTATTTTATTTTTTTTTACATTTGTTTACATTAGGCATGGAATTTCCTGTTATAGCAATTAAATGTTTAAGTTGAGGAATAATAATGATTCATTTCCCAGATAGCACATGTACATCTGCAAGATGTCTGTTAAAGATCTCTTCATCTGGAAAGCATCTGCTGTGTATAAACATCGGCTAGATGTCTCAGAGATGTCAGTTTTACATTCATTCTAAATCATAAACATCTTACAGACATCTTCTAAACGTCTTTGACATCTGATAGGAAACGTCCTTTAGACTTATTGCAGATGAGCAAACACTCTAAAAAACATCTTACAGATGTAAATGCAGATGTCAAATAGACGTCTCAGTGATGTGTGCTAAAAGAGGTTTGCTAGCCTACTCTTTGCTGTGATGTTTGACTGTCTCTTTAAAAAAAAAAACCCTAAAGCGCCTCACTGTCCCGGGATGCTGAGGGTGTGTGTATAAGCTACATCCACGTTCCTCAGCATCTGTTGTTCGTCAAAGACATGTCCTAACATTTGCTCTGTAAATGTCTGAGCAAGACAACGAACAGTATATATTTGGCTGAGCAACGCCAAACTGGCTTCGGTAAGCACTCGTTCGTTTTAAAAGCTTATGGTCTGTAGTAAATTAGGCTAACTCATATGGCTGCCGCTTCGATTTTAGTCAGTTTTATATTTACTGCACTGAAAGATAAAATAAACATCCTGCTAATGCTCCTCGCCAGGTTATTGTCGTGTGAGTGCGTGCACATGCATGTGGCGTCTCAGTGACAGTGAAACGGCGACGTATCTTTATATTCTCTGAATATGAGACGGGCAAATGCTTCCTCTGATGTTATGTGCACAAGAATATTTTGTCCTCGATTTTAAGGATTAGAAGTTTGTATTCATTTGGGCTGTGAGGAGTCCCGGTCGATGGATGTTGCAGTAATTCCGTCTCGAGATCACTGGGAGGATGGATGTGACGTCAGAACCGCTGGATATGAGGCTTATTTGGTGCTGAAGGAGGTTCACTGAGAAACTTTTCAAAGTATTTAAAATACAGAATTAAAGAATGTTGTGTGAAGCTGTTACATATGGCAATAGCTGTATATATAAAAAATATATTAAAATAATAATAATTTAAAAAAAAAACTTTTCTGACCACCATGCTGAAAGGCAGCTTATACCTGCATAAACTGCTTTCATGGTCTTTTCTCTGCTGAAAAAAACAAAACAAAAACAAAAAAACAAAAAAGAAAACAGCTAAAACCAGCTTAAGCTGGTTGGCTGGTCTTAGCTGGTTTTTAGCTGGTTTCCCAGCCTGGCCAGCCAAGGAAGTGGCAAAAATCCTTTTAAAACCAGGCTGCTGACTAGCTTTGACCAATTAAGAACAGACTGGTTGACCAGCTAAAACCAGCTAAGACCAGCCAACCAGCCTAGGCTGGTTTTAGAAGGTTTTTTTTTTTTTTTTTTTTTTTTTTTTTTTCAGCAGGGTTGGCTGGTTTAGAGGGGGTTTTGGGCACTTAGTTGGTGTTGGTCACAATTAAGGCCATTTCACATTGACCACGATGCAAAAAAGCGAGGCGAATCGCAGACGAATGTAGCTTTCACACCAAACGCAAAACGATTGTTCGCCTTCTAATTCACACCTGCATGCTAGGTGGCGCCAACCAGCAATGCATTTTTTCTTCATGTAGCATATGTATCTTGTATGGTTTACATCGTCTGCTGCTCAATATACAGCTTAAGTTAAGATAAATAAGAAACACAAACTCTCCATAATGCTTACAAGAATACATCTGAAAATATAATTAGAGGTACAATTAGCATCAAGCTACATATACATATATACGTATATACATATATACGTTTATATATATATATATACGGAAGGGCAAGAGATATGATTAGATGATTGACAGGTCTATAGTGAATGTGCTCTATACATAGACTGTATAAAAACATGGGTATAGTGTCTGTGACGTCACCCGTAGTTTTCTGAAGAGCGTTTTTGAAGCTCAAAGGAGAAGGAGCCGGCCGTCGCCATCTTGGCAGTGCGTCACCGCGCGTCACTCCCGGATCATCGAAAATGGGCAATAAGGCGGGAGCTGGTTGCTGAAGCCACGCCCACCTAGCTCGACGGTGGTGACAGCAGCCGCAATCCACCTGTCACTCAAGTGGCCACGCCCTTAATTATGCAGAACATTAAGGCCTAATATATATATATATTTTTTTTTGCTGTAAAGTTGGGCATTTTAACATGTGGAATCTATGGGATTGACTCCCTTTTGCAGCCAGCCTCAAGCAGCCAGTCGATGAATTACAGTTGAAGTCACTTCTGTGTGGGCTTCACGATACAATACAGTCTTCTGAGCTTTTAGCGCCACCACGTCGACCTTTTGGGTAACAACAGTTGCTCTGGCCACGTGATGTTATGCTGAAATCTTATTGGACGGTCCGTGTTTTCGCTTTGCAAAATTGAAAAAATTAGTCAGACTGGTTCGAAAAAAAAAAAAAAATATTAGCATTTTCGATGTGCGAATGTACGCAGTTTATGTGGAAGCATCCATACAAATCTATTGTTTTATTCCAGCGCATCATTACATCCGATATTCGTTTCACTTTTTTGTGCTCAGGTTGGAAAGGCCTTTAGGGTGTATTCACACCTGTCTTGTTTGGTTCAATTACATTGAACTCAAGTTCATTTCCCCCCTTGGCAGGATCTTTATTGGCAGGTGTGAATACAGCAATTGCACATGGATGCAGACAAAATAACCTCACCGAGACTCATCTGAAGAGGTGGTCTCGGTCTGCTTCCAAACCAACTCTGGTACGCTTGAGAATTTCTGTCCAAGGAATGAATGTGTGTGGTTTTGTTTACAATTTCTGGTTGACTTGCAAAAAGGGCAGTGTGAAAGCGAACCGCACCAAACAAAAAAAAAATCAACATTGTATATGGTCCATACCAAAGCAAGTGAACTAGCGGACTTTCCTGGTGTGAATACCCCCTTAGAGACCAGCTTGCTGACCAGTTAATACAGCTCAACACCAGCAAGGCCAGGTTTGAGACCAGTTCAAACCAACAAAGCTGTAATTCTTGCTTAGGCTGGTAATTTTATTTAATTATTTATTTTCCGTAGGGAAGTGTCCAGACAAAAGCATTTACATTTAGATGAGACAGCAACTCCCTACTTGCACCTTTAAATTTGAGACCATGTCTGACAGATTCTGTGTCTGTGTAATTGTCCTTTACGAGACAATTTACTTTATCAGATGTGAGCACATCCTTGTATTTTCCTTTTCTTTTAACCAATCTTTTATCCATCCTTTTCTTTTAACCAGTTATTTACAGTATACCTCTGATCAAAAAGTAATAGAAAATATTGAGATGTAATTTTAAATATGTGGTTTCTAGGCCTGGAGAAGTCTTGGAAATGTACATTTTAAAATGTAAAGATTTTAAATCTTAGAAAGTCATGGAAATTTATGGCGAATCATGAATCCCAAAACAAAGAAATGTATTTTTATTAACTCCTGTAAATGCCAAGGAAATTTAGTGGGCAAAATATGTGGGAACCTGCTTGTAGTTCAAGTGATATCAAGGAACATAATCTATATAAATCTAAGTTTTAGTGCATTCAGATACTGAAAATACTGAGCTTCATATAAGAAGAAGATACTGAGCTTCACATAAAAATAAATAAAGGCACCTTTCTGCACTGCTGAATAAGAAAGCTCTACAATTTAAATCATAAGGAAAAATACCCTATTCACTAATAGTCACTGAACATAAAGGAACATTGAGGAAAACAGGTAAATCGGCCAATTAGAAGTTGCTTGCTGATCTAATAGCGATACTAATGTGTTCCATTACATGCTTCAACCAAGACCCCATTTTCAGCTTCGGCTTGCTGTTTTTTCTTTTAAGGTCTGGGCTAATTTCCATAGTTTCTCTGAAGCTGCAAACTGTGAGTTGGCTAATTTATGAGGAATAAGAATCAATTTACTTCGCAACTTTATATAAACCACATTAAATGCAGATAGATTAGCAAACTGATCTCAACAACAGCTGAAAAACATTGCTATCCCTGAATCTCCATGCTGAAATATTTAGCAATGACCTACAAAAGTATTTTGACACTTAAACCATGCTTAAAGGTTGTTTCAAACTTGGTTCAGTTGCTTAGTCTAAAACTGAGTTTGATTCCACTGCCCTCATGTTGCTTTTTGGGCCTTATGTAGGTAAGTGTTGCCCAGATCACCTGTTTCCTGATTTTCAGTATCCCAAAGAAAAAAAAAAAGGATAATGATTAAGATTTCAAACTAAAAATATCAGTCCATCTGTGGGTGAAGGAAGCTTGTGTTGTAAAAATGGACAAATTAAGTGAGTCGCAATCGAAAGCAGGAGGCTGTATTTCCACTGGGAATCTAATGCCTCTCATCAATAGCGAGGAATCCCTGGAGTGCAGGAAAATATCAGCATGTTTCCTGCTGATGCACCTGCTGAACTGTGCAAATCTGTCTCCCTGATGCTGTGGTGTACTGTGTTTGATTTGGATGAGGTTGTTTTCCTCAGAGGTTTTAATACAGCTCATGAACTACAATGTTAAGGTGTAGGTGTAAACTGCATATAGAATGATGCTATCTAATCAGTTTTTGGATATTAGCACACTTTGTTCCAATGCATAGTGTGTTGTCCCAAATATCAGATGCATACATTTTGAGAATTCCTTTATCTCTACTTGGTTATTGGTAAGCTATGTGTTACACGATAGGTTAATATGTCGTATGTACAAAATGTACAATTTACTGGCCATGAAATTGTATTTTGCATTGTTTTTATTATATAAGTTTCTGTAAGTGCACAAAATATTAAAACTATTTAAAAACCATAATAAAAAGCATAGTGCTATTGTGAATTCACATAGGCTGCGATTCAATTAAATAAATATATGCTCTGCAGGATTAATATGCGTTTATTTATATGCTTGTAGATTACGGCTCTATTCACAGTAAATGCTGCTCCACACATAATAAAAAAATTAAACCATTACTATATTAGCTTGCATGTTTTTAGTGCACATGCTTTTGTTCAAGAAATTACAGTGTCTGTAGCATTTCTTTAATAAAGAAGTGGCCAAATATTAAAGATTAAGTGGACAAATTGTTGTTTAATCAATATTAAACAAGGATTTGATCACGCTATAATGTGTAAAAAGAGTAAAAAAATAAATAAAAAAACTCGTGATTATATTGCTTTGTTACATTGTGTATTTTAACTGTTTTGTTCAGTAAGACTATATGATTACCTGCTTTTGATATTTTATTTGAACCAATTATTATTGGCTTATTGCTATTATATGTATATCTTTTAGTCATTTTAAAGTCTATTGTTCGCTTAGGTCTATTTTTATCCCCCCAAAAACAAGATCGGAATACTCAATTAATCATCAGATTAATTGACTGATTACTCGATTACCAAAATAATCGTTAGTGACAGCCCTAATTTTGATTCTATTAATTCATTTTAGTGGTTTAATATGTGGAATAATTAATATATTCCACATACATGTCGCCACATGGATTTCTGGAGAGAAACCTATCCTGAGTAGATAAAAGTAGTTAGATTATGTTTTCTTAGAAGATCGTTTGTATGTCTCTGATTTGAATCGATCACATCTATGACATTAGTGACTAGATCAGTTCAACTTAACCAAGTTACCCACCAAGTAAATAAATACTCACCAAAACCTATTTTAATCACATTTGGCACTTTTTACATTAATTTTGAACTTTTTGTTTCAGGGCTAACAGAATCCCACTTCTGTGGGGCTGATGAGGCCAGTCATGGCTCTCAGGAGAAGACCGGGGACCAGAGCCATTGTTTCAGAGCTCAACCCATCAGCCTCTAGCACTGCGCCTGGGGGAAGTGAAAAGATCTCTGGAGATGGAGTTGATCCAGTTCCTGAGGAAAAGCTGGACATCCAGCCACCCTCACCTGTGCCAGCTAGGTTCTGTCTAAGTGATGGGTCTGAGGACGACTCTATCCAAGGCGAAAGCCCTCTTCAGCAGGACAGCATGGAGGAGGACTCACTGTCCGAGTATGATAATGTCGTATCAGGGGAAGAGAAAGAAGAAGAGGAGCGTGATTACGAGGAAGATGAGGAACTGCAAACCGAAGCGGACAGGATGACCTACTATGTTCACTGTTGTCCTGAAGATGAAAGCTACATGGAAGGAATGGATTGCCATGAAGGCACAGACGGTGCTGAGTGTCCTGGTACGTCTCGGGATGCCCGGGAGAGCTGTAAATCGGAGGAGGCTTGGGAACACTCGGAAGGCTTTTACAAGGTTCTGCAGCAAGACACAACAGCGATGGTCTACAAACGACCAGAGCCTATCACAGAGACAACCTTCGTACAAGCCCCCATGGCTGAGGACGAGGAGGATGAAGAAGAGACAGAGGAAGAAGCAGAAGAGGAGGACAGTGAAGAAGAAGACAATGTTGGGTTTTTTCACTACGAAGCGAAAGGAACAGAGTTGAACAATAATGAGATCCCACATAAAGGTGCTGACGGCTTTCTCAGAGATGGCAGAAGTTGTCCTCAAGATTCCAGTTGTGCTAAATTGGGGCAAGAATGTGATGCACTTAGTAACTATAGAAGAAATCAGGACATCCCCAAACACCCAAGGGAAGTCCCTTTAGGGTCAAGTTGTCCTCCTAGAGATCGAATGGAAAGGGTTCGGGAAGATTGTGCTACTGACTGTCCAAAAGATTGTGATGTCCCTGTGGTCAAAGAAGGTAGAGGAGACCCTAGACAAAGTTTCAGATATAGAGGACATCAGTCGAGGAGAGTACACAACAGAGACATCACTTACCAGGATGGTAGTGGGGTCAGCAATAAAGCTAAGTTCGCAGATCCAGAGGACAGAGGCGTTTGGAAAAAAAGACATTTGCTAAAATACTCTAGAGAGGACGACAGGGACGGAGATGGGAAACTTTCACACGAGCAAAGTAAAAGTCCTGAAGACAGCAAAAACACAGGCCAGGACCATCCCGTTTGTAGTCATAAACCAAAGGGTGGAATAGAAAGAAAGAGCATTGGGGATGTTGAGGAAGAGAAGATTGAGAACAGAGTTAAGACCAAACTCAAAATTACTCCAAACAACTCAGGCTGCATCTCAACTGCATCTGATCAGACAAATAATGGGAAAGAGGCTCCTGATAGTTCCAGGGCCTCTTCAACATCATCAGACAGGAGAAGCAGCCAATCCAGAGCCCATGTTAATACACCTGAACAGTCCCCAGACAAATGGCTACATGAAGACTTGACCAAACCTGTTGAAAAGGAGAAGACAAGGCCTAATCAGGAACAGGTAACTGTGCAGAATTCTTTACTAACAGTCAAGAAGTCTTTGCTTTCTCCTTGCAGGGGAGCTTATACTGTACAATGATTGGATCCATGTAAATGGATCCTTGTTATTGTGGCAGCATTTATTCTAGAATGACCCATGTATTAACACGAAAAAAGGTGAATGGTCGATCAAACAGCCTGTTCTTGTCTTAGCCTTTTCTTGGCTCTTGACAACATTGCACCAGACTTCTACCAGTGGTCCGGCTCCTTCTAGACAAGCATCAGACAGTCGTCTACAATGAGATTTGAAGATTTCCATCCATTCTTCAAACTGCTTGTCCTCTGCAGGGTTGCAGGGATGCTGGAGCCTATCCCAGTATCTCGGGCCACAAGCAAGGGAAACACCCTGGACAGGTGGCCAGTCAGATTTGAAGATTTGTCCTAAATAATAGACTACATTAATGTTCAGCCACCGAACAGTGGACCAATAAAGAGTGGAAAAGTGGTTATTCGGAAAACAACACAACATTGCTTTTTTATATATATAAACCCTTAGCCATTTGGTTCCAAAAACTGAAGCTAATTATGTGAATGCTAATTTAGCTACTTTTTGTATACAGGGACACAAGGTTTGTGATACATTCCCTAAAAATTGAGTTGTCCTGTTTCTGCTTAGATGTATACTCCTCAAAATGTATATCCACATCTAAACTGTCAGTTGTTGGGCCCTTGAAAGGTGAAACTGTAACTGATACAACTCACTGGCTATGGACAAAATAGCACTGCCATCCACTCATATTTTTCGGTTTCAGTCCTATGCTTTCAAAAATAATCTCATGTCAATTATAAATTGTACCTATAATCAAAATATAATAATTTTCTGTTTAAATGTTTCTACAGGTTTCTCAGAGTAGTCCAGAGGAAAGTTGTACAGGGCCATCATCTGGCCAAAAGAGACCGGCAAGTTAACTAGTTATATGCTGAACCATAATAATAGAATACATGCTATGGGACAACAGGATCTGTAACTTGAATATTGTTTTGTTTTCAGCAGGCCCAGAGAAATCCCTCTTTCCCAAGCTTTGTGGATAGTAAGTTCAGTTTTATTGAAACACAACTGAATCTTGTGGCTCAAACCTTATTTTAAAGAATTGAAAGATGCATCTGTCTGTTTGTTTATAATTGGAATAGTATTGATATTAGAGTTAGGTTCAGAGTATTAGCTCAAATTTCAGGTGTTTTATTAGTCTAGTTGTTTATCCTGCTCTTTCCTTTTGTTTATTAGTCCCTGGTCCATGTGAGCCAGAAGATCTCATCAGTGGTATCATCTTTGCCGCAAACTACCTCGGCTCTACCCAGCTGCTCTCTGACAGAAACCCCTCCAAAAGCGTGCGCATGAAGCAAGCTCAGGAAGCTGTGGACTGTGTTAAGGTATTTTATAAGATTCTCCACACAAAAATATTGGAATATTTCTGCTGCCTTGGCAAGGCTCTTGTGAACGAACGTTTCTTGAAATGTGCTTTATGGTTTAATATTTTGTGGAAATAGAACATTGTCAGAAGTTCCCTCTCAGTCCACTAGATGACACTATTATTTTGTGAAACCTTGTTTTTTAGTCTGTAGAGGGTGAAGCTCAGAGCTTGACAGAGATTGACCTGTTCATCTCAACCAAGGCCATCAAGGTGCTCAATGCTGACACACAGGTAGGTACATTTCATTTAAGACTGGTAATTGTGTGAATATATACAATATTTTGTCAAATATACAGTCAGAGCTGTGATAGAGATGTCTTAACACTTTCCACTTTACTATCCATAAAAAGACAGAATGCACTAATAAAAAGAACTGGATTTACAGTAAAGGGCAAGTTACAGAATTGATGCTTACGTACTTTTCATTGACTGACTCCTGATCCTCGTTCACAGGAGACGATGATGGACAACGCCCTCCGCACCATCTCTTACATCGCAGACATTGGTGAGGTGGTGGTCCTGATGGCTCGCAGGCCTCTGTCGAACTCCTCCTCGCTCGACTGCACAGATTCAGGCCTCAGCACAGAAAGTCGGAAGCAGTACCGCATGATGTGCTACGTCTTTGAGTCAGAGGATGTGAGATTGATCTTTTCTTATAATAAAGAATAGTAAGAATGAAAGTGAATAATGATTACCATGAATTGATATTAGAAAGAAAAGATTAAAGCTTAAAGAGATACTCCATCCCAAAATGAAAATTTTGTCATTAATCACTTACCCCCATGTCATTCCAAACCCGTAAAAGCTCTGTTCATCTTAGGAACACAATTTAAGATATTTTGGATGAAAACCGGGAGGCCTGTGACACAGAAGCTGCCTGCGTTCAGCTCATATTCTCCAAAATGGCGCTACGGTGATGCGGAGAGACAGAGGAGACAAATTGTTGAATAAAGTCGTTATTTTAGTTTTCTTCGTGTACAAAAAGTATTCTAGTCGCTTCATAATTTTACGGTTGAATCACTGATGGCAGATGGATTATTCTGATGATGCATTTCATACTTTCCTGGACCTTGACACTGTTATTTATTTGGCAGTCTATGGGACAGTCACAAACCTACCGGGTTTTCATCCAAAATATCTTAAATTGTGTTCCGAAGACGAACAAAGCTTTTACGGGTTTGGAACGACATGGGGGTAAGTGAATAATGACAAAATCTTCATTTTGGGGTATCCCTTTAATTGTTTTTTTTTTCTCCAACTAATGGCCGATGGGGTGTTTGGTGAATTTTACATAATTTTTGCAACTGCAAGTTTTTTCACACAAGTAGCACAGAAATTACACACTTAAGCTTAAATCTAACAATCCAATACTGCATATTAAATCTGTCCTTATATCAGTGTTGATTGCTACCTTCTAACTAATAATATGTACCTATAATAACATTAGTCAAAAATCTTTTTTTCTTTACATTTATGCAAAGTTTAACAAATAAAATGCAGGTTTGCAGGAAATGCAGAATTCTGTGAATTTTACGCATTTAAACTTCAGTAATAGATTTAAGAAATGACTGAGCACACTTGTTAGTTGAAAGCATTATCAAATTAGCCTAAATATTTAATAAACAAACATGTAATATTTAATATTGAATAAGCTATATTTAACATTTAATAAACAGACACTCTTTTTGGTAACTGAAAGCATTACCGAATTAACTTAATTTCTAAACAAACATATAATATTTAATATCCAGTAAGCAATATTTACTATTAATATTTAATAATAATAGATAAATAAAAAACACTTATCTGTAGCTGTTATTGTTATTATCAAATTAGCTTAAACAGTTACTAAACAAACATTTAATATTTGGTAAGCAATATTAATTTATTAATTTAATAGCCCAAATGATTACAAAACAAATATATAGTATGTAACATTCAAATGTTCAGTATTAAAATTTTATTACAAAAATCTTATCAGTAGACAAAGCATTATTAAATTACCAAAATAATTACTTAATAAATATATAATATTTTTTAAATTTCAAATTAGCCTAAATAATAACTAGGCAAATATGTAATATTTAATATTCAATAAGCAATATTTAACATCATTATTTAATAAACAAGCATTATATTTGGTAGCGGAACAAATTAGCCAAAAAATGACTAAAGAAATATATTGTATTCAATAAGAAATATTTAACATTATATAATATATATAATAAATAAACTGTTGTTAGCTGAAAGCATTATCAGAATAGCTCAAAATCTGACCAAGCAAATATATAATATTTAATATTCAATAAGCAATAGTTAACATCAGTAATTAGTAAACAAGCGCTAGTTTTGGTAGTATTATCAAATTAGCCTAAATAATGACTAAACAGACATGCATGTGTATCTGTGTGAATGTTTGCAGCTCAAAACTCAGTTTTGTATTTGTTCTTCGTTGTGTTGTTGATGTGGTGCTCATGTAACTGCATGTTTTGACTTTTTCCGCCCTCTCGATTTGATTCAAGCACTCTCTCGCTCTGAGATGTCGTCACGTGGTCAAGTATGCTTCACCTCCCCTCTCCTCCCTCACAGGCCCAGCTCATCGCACAGTCCATCGGTCAGGCGTTCAGCATGGCCTACCAAGAGTTCCTCCGAGCCAATGGGATCAATCCCAAAGACCTCAGCCAGAAAGACTACAGCGATATCCTGAACACACAGGAGATGTATAATGACGACCTCATCCATTTCTCCAATTCTGAAAACTGTAAAGAGGTGATTAAAGCTATGAATTGTAGCTGCTTTGTGTCACAGACATCAAACTCAAATGTGTTGTGATGCTCCTGCAAGTCTGGCCTCTCTTTACCAGATCCCACTCTCCCAGTCTTTCCTAAAGCGTTCCTATCACTTTCCACTATCCTGTCTACTACTTGTATGCGTTTTTCAATGCTGATGGTGATAGAATAGAGATTGGGGCCGATATATATATTTCCTAAAGCAAATGTAACATATTTAACAGGTATGTACTATAACATGATAAACATATTATATATATATATATATATATATAGTTAAATATATATATATATATATATATAATATGTAAACTGTATAGATTTATAAAATTATATAATCCTGTATATATTTATATTATACATATAATTATATAATTTTGTATGTATGTATTATATATGGTAAATATATAGATATATATAATAATTGGGGCCGATATATATATTATAATAATTATAATTATATAAATTTTATATTAGTGATATGAATATATTAAATATGTAAATATATAGAAATAATATGATATAGCTTCATATATATGATGTATTCTTAATGTAATATGTAATATATATTTTTTCTATTATGTAAATTATGTTATATATTTATATGTGAAAATATTAAATATAATACATAAAATATAGTAATATTAAATATATAACGATACAAATTGTAAATATTTGTTTGATTTTTTTTTCATATTTTTATATATTAATGTAATTTTTAAATAGTAATGCATTTTACATTTATTTTATATGTAATTTTTATATTAATTATGAATATATTAAATAAATAATTATTAATGATATAACTATAAATTATATATATATATATATATATATATACACACACACTTCACTTCATATTTTACATATATTCATATATATATATACATATATATATATATAATATATATATATAATATATAAATATATTTGAAAAAAGCAAACAAAATTTTTTTTTCTTTTATAAATTTCATATAATTTATTACATTTTTATATTGTATTGTATTATTTCCAAATAATAAAAAAGCACTATATTTACTACAAAATGCTCTAGGATTTATTCATTCAAATGCAAAAAGTGAGTCTAGTTATCAGCTTATGTTGATCACAATGATTTAATGGTTAAATACCATTAAATGGCAGTAATAAACACTGGTGTATCACTGGTCCCCTGCAGGAAATGCTACAAAAACACATCAGACTTTTGCAGGGTATTCTGCCACATGCTACGTTAACATCATGGTGTTAAAATCATACTTATAACAGCAATTCACACCTGTCACCCCATATTCATTTCATAAATGGAGTATTTGGTGCCTCTTTTTACAGTATTTTCTGACTTCTCTAAGTTTTTTCTTTACTCTTTAGTTGTTAAAGGATTTGTCCTAATTTTTAATCATATTTTTGCACCCAGCTTCAGCTGGAGAAACAGAAGGGCGAGATGCTGGGTGTAGTGATCGTGGAGTCGGGCTGGGGCTCCATCCTGCCCACCGTCATCTTGGCCTGCATGCTGAACAACGGCCCTGCCGCCCGCTCCGGCAAACTCAATGTGGGCGATCAGATCATGGCGGTCAACGACACCAGTCTGGTGGGCCTTCCGCTCGCCGCCTGTCAGGGCATCATCAAGGTTTTGACATATCTAAGTCAACACATGCATGTCAATAGATTGCAGTATTACATGTTTTTATGTCTATGCGTGTGTGTTTCAGAGCCTGAAGAATCACGTTCAAGTGAAACTAAGTGTAGTGAGTTGCCCACCTGTTACTACTGTCCTCATAAAGAGACCCGACCTGCAATTCCAGCTCGGTTTCAGTGTTCAGAACGGCATAGTAAGTGTCAAGGATCAACACCGCTGAAAAAAATTACGCTTATAAAATATCTGATGCAAATGTCTAATGCATGACTGTCTAATTACAATAACTCAGCTTATCTGATCAGCTGATGTGTATGGGCATAGTTAGGGGATTTTTTGGTTGTATCATGAATTATTTCAGTCTAACGCAGTCATCCTGGTGTTGAATTGCAGATCTGTAGTCTGATGCGTGGAGGTATTGCGGAGAGGGGCGGTGTGCGAGTCGGCCACAGAATAATTGAGATAAACGGACAGAGTGTGGTCGCTATGGCGCATGAGAAAATTGTCCACGCCCTTTCAGTATCTGTAGGAGAGGTATGACAATATATACACTTATGTTTTGATCATTAGTAATAGTCCAGTTACTGGCAGGGGAGTAAAAGTGCATTATACTATATATATATATTTTATTACTATATTATAAATCAGCATATTAGAGTAATTTCTGAAGGATCATGTGACACTGACTGGAGTAATGATGCTGAAAATACAGATTTGATCACAGCAATAAATTATATTTTAAAATATATTCAAATAAAACCTGGTATTTTAAATTGTAAAAATATTTCACGATGTTTACTGAATTTTTGATCAAATACCTGCAGCCTTGGTGAGCATTAGAGATTTCTTTCAGAAACATTAAAAAAAATATTATTTTTTAAATTATTAATTATTCCAAACTTTTCACCACTAGTGTGTGTGAGTTTATATAATTAACTTTCAAACTGACTGCCTCTAATTTAAAATTTAAAATTAATTTTTATACATTTAATTGTTGAGGGGAGATTAAAAAAATATGAGTGGGAGAATTTAGAGACAAATGTAATTCATTTTAACAATGTTATAAAAATATTTTTAAAAGTAATTTTAAAATACCCAACAAAAATGAAAGCTAATTTTATGTGTTTGTGTGTGTGTGTGTGTGTGTGTGTGTGTATATATATATATATATATATATAAATTTGTCTTGACAATTGTCAAAGTACATGTTTTCAGTTTCGATTGAACTACATAAAAATAAATAATATGCAAGTACTGTACAGTTTGAAGAGCAATTAGTACTTTACACTCCTGTGTTTTGCCGTGAGTCAAATAAAACAGACCTTTATTGTAAGCTCACAGAGTCATCATCCTTTTCGGATATTTGCCCTCAATTATTTTTATTACGTAATGTATTAATGCCGTGAATGCTATTAAAATGATGTGTCTTTCTTTTTTCTTTTTCTTTTTTCAACAGATTAACATGAAAACTATGCCTGCCATCATGTTCAGGTTGTTAACTGGTCAAGAGACTCGGGTGTACATATAAGGAATCATAAAACTGGGACTTTTACCTGCAACTAAAAAAAAAGGTTTACAGCTCCTCCTAAAAAAAAAAAGAAAAGGCAGAAAAATATTGAAAAAATACTCTGTCTTGCTTCATGTGGCTGTAGACTGCATGTAAAGATCATTAGAAAGAGTGCAAACATACACACAAAGAAAACCTAATCAAATAACAGTCTGATCAAAGGAGTGATGTTACTTGTTTATTAATGCAATCATACAGATAGTCTTCCATGCCAGAATTATTAGTTTGTATATATGTTAAATGCCTTTGCTTCAAGCCTTTTTTGAGTTCTTAAACTAACAAAGTACTAATACCAAGTGACTGTATTAAAGTTCAATAAATCAGTAAAGTAGGGCATCATCAATAGATTTAATTTTTAACAAAACTCATTCCACAAACTCAAAGATTAACAAATGGACTAAAGCATGCTAAAATCCAAAGATAGCTGTTACATTTGCTGAACATGCTGCCTTTTAGTTCTTCTGGCTGTCTTCAGTATCTCTGTGATAAATGGGTACTGTACACTGTGAATGAACCATTTCAGTAGATTACTGCTTCAGCATGAAGACTGAAAATATACTAATCAGAAAACCTGAGCTGCATTCATGTTTATGCATGATAAAAAAAAGTGTTATTTTAGTATCGAGATTTTTTAATTTGATTTTATTTGTGTATTTTCTGTTTTGATTTTAGTTATTTTTTAAATGTCTGTATAGTTTATACAGTTGTAGTTATTTTATAACTTCCATTTAAATTTACATATAACTTAAATGTAAGACTTTTTTCATATAGATTTGATTTTCAATTAATATTTATTTCTTTTCAAGTAATGAAAAGGTTTTTATGGTTTTATTAGCTAATGGTGTGTGTGTGTGTGTGTGTGTGTGTGTGCGTGCGTGCGTGTGCATATGAATTACTTATAAATTAATTATTGTAGAGTTAAAAACCCATGAACTTCCAAATTCAGATGGCTCACACATTGAAAAAAAATAATTGATGCAGACTGTATTTTAAATGTAACAAATTATGCTCATATGGTTATGATTTCACTCTTGGTATTGCCAAATGTTATCTCATTTGACTAAAAAGAACTGTAACGCAAATAATGAAAATAGACAGATTGTAGAATTTGTATTTAATTATTTTTGCATTATGTACTGTACATATATACATATGAATATGCAGTTTGTATAGAACAGTTGGATCAGAAACAATTCTATATACAGCTGCTCCCAGCAATTCAGTCTGTAAGTTTTCAAGTGGTAGTTGTGGATGGCAGCACACAGCCTCTCAAAGTCGCTGTAAAAATGGTGGGGGGGGGGGACAAAAAACAAATATTTAATCAAACAGCAAAGACATTGAATTTTAAAACAATTACACAATTTTGGTGTAAATAGTAATATGCTTGAATATTCTTCAGGACATCTTTTGTGTTCCACGGAAGAAAGAAATAACATGACTGTGAGTAAATGATGACCAAATCTTTTTTCTTTTCAGATAATTCACGCAATGCTTTGAAACGTACAGTTAATTTAGTGATCTGCTGAGACAAGGAGACATTCCCTGTCTGTGTGTTGTCATCATAGATCACTCCCTCTAGAAAGCCGGAGTTGAGGTAGCCTTCACTAGTATGGCATTCGTCATCCTCGTTGTCCACGCCCACACTGAACACCTCCCTCATCCTCGCAGGAAACAGACAGTCCAGCAGCACCACCACCAAACCAATCACAGCGCACAGCAAACCTGAAAATAATCGGCAAACACAAAAAAAACAAAATTCTTTGTTGGCATTAATGGTTCTATGAAGATCATCCATAGAAACTTTTCATTGCACAAAAGGTTCTTTACAGTGGAAAAATGTTCTTAAGATTATTTAAATCTACTTTACACTTCAAGGTTCATTGGGGAATTCAAAAATGGTTCTTTGACATCACTGTGAAAGCCACCTTCTGGAACTTTTATTTTTAAAAATGTGGACTATTCTAACTCTTAAAATAAAGGTTTGAATGGATGCCATAGAAGACCCTCCCGTGAACAGTTCTTAAAAAACAGTTTTTCTTAGAGTGAAGAACATTTTAATAATCTAAAGAACCTTTTTTCCACTATGAAGAACTTGTGGAATGAAAGTTTCCATGGATGTTAAAGGTTCTTCATGGAACCTCAGATGCCAGTAAAGAACCTTATACATTGCACAAAAAGGTTCCTCAGACTAAAAATAAAAATAGTTCTGTTCACCCAAAATGGTTCACCAAATGTATTGTCACCACAGATTATATCTATATCATCTGATGTTGTATTTTATATATGTTTTCCAAGTCAAAAACTTTTGAAAGTGGTATGCTTTCCCATAAGGAGCATTCACCTGTAGCCAAAGCGATCCAGAAGGAATGGCTGTAGTCTGTCCTTAAGGACTCTGCACCTATACTGAAGTCACATGGGATCACACTGAATATAGTTGAGAAGGAAGCCATGGAGAAGAAAATGAAAGCGGCTGTGGCTATCATCATATAACCGGCGTAAAGGATGACAGGCATTGAGAAGAGGATGTTGGCCACCAGCCAGCAGCAAAAAGCCGTCCTATGGGAGAAAACCAATCTCTACTTTAGCTTGTTTGCATTTGTTGAATAGGATGGGGTTTCTTTACACTACAGTAAGACATTGGTGGTGTCTGTGTGTTGGTTTACCACAGATTGGCTGAGGCGAAGCGGCCTGAGTATCTGTACTGGTAAATAAGGCCGCAGGCGCTGTTGTGAGTGAACTTCTCTGCGATGTAAAGGATGGGGTTGGGAAGACCTCGCTCCAGCGCGTCCCCGTACTGCTCATCCACACTGCTCGACCACCTGAAGATCTCGTTGTAGTCAATGGTCTCATTTATCTGCAATACTGGGTCGCCTGATTGGAACGGATATCGAAACACCCCATGAAACCTGAATTGGACTCATATTCTTCTTGAGAAGTGGATCACAAATATTGATGACTCGTAAGGGTTTACCTTTGAGTGTGATGTTTATTCCATACAGCCCTACATGAAGTCCCACCTCAGCGGACACCACTGCCTTACTAAAGGATTTGTAGCTGGCATTGGCTTTCACGCTAGCTTCAGCCCAGTCTCCAGTAAAATTCAACACTGAAGTGGACAAGAAGATTGCGGAATGAGAATGTAGGCTATGTTACACAATTTCAGCAGCTCTTACTGTAGGCTATGTAATGACACGAGATAACTGGACTTAATGGGATATTTCATTCTATTGTTCCAGTTGAATTTTTAGACCCTTAGTCGCACTTAAAAAAATGCATGAATGCAATTGCATTATGTAACAAATATGTCAAAGCAAACCAATTTAATTTAATTATCACCTTGACTTTGGTTAAAAGTCATCGAAAAACTGGCGAGGTTAGAGAAAAGCTCTAGCAGAATTTTGTTGTCTAATGCAATGCATTTTAAATTCCAGTTAAATAGTAAAATATTTTTTTGAGGCCAGTATAAACATATCTAGCAACAACTTGATTTCCAGATTAACTTGAAAAAAATACTTGAAATACTCACCTACTAAAACAACTCCAATAAATAAACTAATGATTATCCTGAACGTCCAAAACAGTCTCTGAAAAAGAGGACATTTTATTTTATATTATTATTCTTTTTTTCCCCTATAAATTGACACAAAATCTTTGTGATATTTTATACATCTTTGACAGATATAAAGAGCTGATGTAAAAGACTTCACTCTAGGCTTGTAAATGAACAAGGGCACTAAAATGTTAACTAAAATGAAAGAAAAAAAAAACAGATATATAATTTTACTCTAAATGGTGTTACTGTACGGACCCTGATATAAAAAAATAATAATAAAAAAAAACACAGAAAAGTAATCTGTCCCTCAAAAATTCACATATTTGTAAAAAATAAATAAATACTTTTACTTATATGAAATACTGTGCCTGACAAATCAATTCAAGGTATACAATAAATCACCTTGATGGTTACACATTTTTTAAAACAAAATAAAACCATCAAACGATTAGCTTTTTAAGAGCTTGGCACCTATTTTAACCTATACTTTTTTAAAAGCTTTCACCCTTCTAACATGTCACTTCCAATTATCATTGACCCTTATTAGAAAGCTGTAGATACAGAAAACCTTCTAGACAAACTGATCCAACTCACTCACCGATTTGCCACGTATTCCCGGTAGAATGAAGAGGAAACTGACAGCCAGAACCGAGAAAACCAGGATCACGACCAGCAGGCTGATGTCGAAGATGAACGGACTCCTTTGTAGCGGGTAGAACGGGTAAATGCCATCGTAGAAAGTCATCTTCCCTCCACAGGCGTGAACTAAAGCTGAAAGCAGGACAGTGTTGGCCAGAGGCTCAGTTACCTGAAGATTGCAGATTACAGTCTAGTGTGCGAATTATACAGTGACTTTCAGGAGAGCCGATATACTGCTGAAGTGCGCCTAGAGCGAAACCCGTACTCGAGCTGATTTTAGCCCGCTATTTATCGCCAAGTTAAATTTGCGCTCTAGCTTTAGCTGTAAAACGTTTAGTACATCCCTGATTAAACAAATGCTTGTAGTTTAAAATAAAATGTACTTTTAATGCCTTCGAAATTTGTTTCCTTCATGAGAATTACAATTCGGAAATAACTCAGTCCATCTATTACACACCTTAACACTTCAGATCAGTCATTAAAAACTATAAAAGTACTTAGAATACATCTAGAACACAGAAAGCGCCACTCATACAGCAGCCCGTTATAATGCAAATGATCCCGCTCAGGTAACCGGTCCAAGTAAGCGCACCTGAGGTGATTGTTAACGTGAATGAGGATACTTTGATAACCGTACATCAAAGGACATCGGATCTTCCTTCACAGTCTGACAGAACTGGATGTTACTTGATAGACATTTAGAAATCAATACCCCACGACAATGCCGCGTTGCAGCTCACCTGTGGACGCAACGAGAGCCGCGAAACAACACGGAAAAATATGTGTCCTGAAAATAGGATGATCCTCTCGGCGCTCATCTTTTAAACGATCGCACTTCCTAATAAAAGCTTTGATTTGCATTGATTGGTATTTCCAAAGAGAGGTGTCAACCGCTCACGACCAGCCCTTCAACATAAACTCAGTGTAAAATAGACAGGCAGGTGTGGATGTGGGTCGGACTCTCATTCCGTCACTGACTCTTCCTTTTATTTTCGCTGCTATCCGATCTATTCGCGGACAGGTGAGGTCTGCTATTCTGTAGAGAGGCGTGACTGTATTTTCACTTTAATTGCCTTAATGTTTGCTCTATAGTTCCGGATTTGTCAGTCTTGAAGGAAAGTTGTGTCTGCTTGAACACAGCGGTTTTTTGTAGTTCAGGTGAAGAGGTGCTTCATTGGTCTGCAAGAATGGGTTTATGTGAGCTACTCTTGAAGACTTTAACTGCACTGTCTGTTCTCTGTCAAGCTATTGGTAAGTAAAATCTGTCTGATCTATCTAAACTGATGTAGAAACCATTTTCAACTCAGAAATTGCAAGTAACATTGAATTTAATGTGAAATTTTGAAGTAAAAAGACTAAAAAGGTATTTTGTTATGGAACTTATTCCAATAATCTTTATTTTGTTTGAAACTATCTATTGCATTTTGAAATTATAAAAATAATACAATTTATTGTAATTTTGTAACTTTTTTATTATTTTTATTATTTTTTTGTTTTTTTTTCTGTTTTAATGCAGTTTTAATTAGAGAAATGACAGTATTTTCTTTAGTGGTCTCAGACTTTTGATCCTCACTTTGTACATATATAAAAAACATATGAATTTCCAGCTGTTTGAATACTCATTACACTATTCATCAACTAAATGTGTTAAACATTATGTAACATACTAATATGAGTTATTGTTATTTATGAAAATTACTATGAACTATTTCAATAAACTGTACTTTAATCAAGGCTATTCAAAATATTGTCCTCTATTTTGCAATAAAAAAGTAGTGGCAAAAAGTCTCATTGTCACAAAATAATTGTAATATTTATTTATTTTAACTATTCTTGTATTTAATTTTTTTGAGGGACATTTTTGTCACAAAATAATTGTAATATTTATTTATTTTAACTAAATAATTACTAAATAATTACTCAGCTTAAATGTGCATGAAATAAATGAATTTGTCATTAACTAACATTATATGATGATTCAGATGTATTTATTATAGTGTAGGTATGATGGGTGGTACAATAATTTGGCAGATCACGATCGAGGGGCTGCAGGTGAGTGAATTCATACTTCTTTTAGGTTTCTAAAAAAAAAGAAAGAAAGAAAGAAGGGAAAATCAAGATATTGTCCTTACAGATGCAGCACTGGTCCGTCTCTTTCCGGCGCAGTACACAGATGGCGTTTATCTGCCCCGACAGGAACCGCACCTGCCCAACCCCCGCCAGATAAGCAACATAGCAATGAGTGGCCAATCTGGTCTCATGTCCTACAGGAACAGCAGCGTTCAGTCTGTGGCCTTCGGTGAGTGATGCTGTAACCTGTTGATTGAAGAGCCAGCCCTGTAATTATAGTGTCACATTATTTAAATAAATGTCCAGAAAAGGCTTACTGAGTGTAATTTACCTTAAAGTGATAGTTCACCCAATAAAAATCAGTTCAAAAATAGTTCACCCTCATGCCGTTCCAGTCCTTTCTTTCAAAAACAAAGAAACTGCTAGTAACTCTTTTCCATGCAATTACAATGAATGGGGACTGGAACCTTCAAGCCTCAAAACAGATGCAAGAGCACTATAAAATTACTCATTCACTGTATTATTATCTTATGGGCTTAGTCTACTGATCCACCCTGGTTCACCTCATAGAAGTCCATGAAAGTAGTAATGTCCAGTTTATAAGGAATCGTTTTTCTCTTTGAGTCCGATCTTTAAGTGATATGTTGTGAAAATGATTCATGCACAAAACTAACTGAATCAGCCAATTGGAATAGCACTTATTTTTGAATATGATTGAGAAAATAGTTTGATTCAAGTGTTTAAAAAAATTGATTATTGTCATTGGATTATTTCAGTTTTACACCACCCTTTCAATCTAATTTAAATTTAATTTGGCTCAAGCTCATATGGATCGATTATATGGGATATTTCACTCAAAGATGAAAATTACTCCTTGATTTACTAGATGTATATGACTTTCTTTTTTCAAATAAATACAATCTGAGTTATATTAAAAAATAAGGACATAGGCGTAGCGTAAGCTCCGGTGAGAAGTGATGAACGTGGAAGTGCAGAGGAGAGAGCAAAACAAAACACTGTTCACAAATTAGAAGTACAAAACAAGTGGAAAAGCTAGAGATTACTGTTCCTTAAGTTTTAAATATGGATATATTCCTACACAAATGCATCAATTCACTTCAGAAGGCCTTTATTAACCCCCTGGAGCATTGCAGAGCACTTTTTATGATGGATGGATGCTCTTTATTTTGCTTCAAAATCTCAACACCCATTCACTGCCATTCTAAAGCTTGGAAGATCCAGGACATTTTTTAATATAATTTAGATTGTAGTCATCTAAAAGAAGAAAGTCATATACACGATGGCTTGAGGGTGAGTTGATCTTGGGCTGATTTTCATTTTTGGGTGAACTATTCCTTTAGAGTGTATCAGTGAAGGCTTTTTTCAGGTTGACTGAGCCATCAGTCCATCCATAAACAGATAATTTTGGTGCATGTTAACATAGCTAATAGTATACAAGTTTAAAGATGTAGTTCACCCAAAAATGAAAATTTGCTGTTAATTTACTCACCCGCAGGCCATCAAGATGAAGGTGACTTTTTTTCTTGAGTAGAACAGTAAAGAAGATTTTTAGCTGAAACCACGGTCCTTAATGATTGATGAAGTCAGCGGATACCGTCATTTTGAGAGTCAAAAATGCAAATCAGGGAACACAAAATTAATACCCGTGGCTCCTGATGAGATACTGAGGTCTTATGAAGCGAAACGGTTGATCTGTGCAAGAAACTGAATGTGCAATCCACAGCCTCAGGCAAATGGGGAAATTTGATTATTTTCCGCAAATTGATTCTTTCGGAGAGTTGGTTTCAGCGAACTGCTTCAAATAACTATAATCATAAATATATCAGCGGCTCATCTGCGGAATTTTTTTTATTTTCTGTTAATTGACTGTTAGAGTAGTGCTGAATGAGCTGGCAAAACCAGCATCATAGGATCAGAT
Organism: Cyprinus carpio; assembly: GCF_018340385.1. NCBI lineage: Eukaryota > Metazoa > Chordata > Actinopteri > Cypriniformes > Cyprinidae > Cyprinus > Cyprinus carpio. The sequence goes on along the minus strand of NC_056596.1, from coordinate 13,782,599 downwards.
ATGCCGGTATTTTGGTTCATTTCGAGTCGGAGTGACTGTCAGGCATCTGAAAGTGAGTTTTGATTCATCTGTGCTGCCCGAGCTGTGAACTCTTTCAGATGGTTCAGTCCTATCTATTCACTGTTATTCTATTAAGAATTTTAAACCCTTTTTAGAGTTCAAGGATTTCAGTAGATGTTTTCCTAATATTGACTAATTTTGTAATGGATCAAGGAGAATTTGATTCCTTATGATGACCACTCTTTTTTACTACATTAGGTTACCATGTGTGGTCTGAGATCTCAGAAACACGAAGACCTGGTTGCCCACCTGAGTTCATGCATATTAAAGTCCAAAAAGAAGATCCCGTCTTTGGCTCTAACTCTTCACAGCCGGTCCTGCTTCAGTTCCAGAGAGCAGAGTGGGATCCGAGCACGGGCAAAAGTCCCAACAATCCCCGCACACAGGTGCGTATGTAGCCACTCTAGACTGTATGGGATTTATAATGGACCTGCTGAGTTTTTGATCTACCCAAATTCATTTCAGGTGAACCACGTGACAGCATGGATAGATGGCAGCTCCATCTATGGATCGTCCAGCTCATGGTGTGATGCCTTGAGAACGTTTTCCAAAGGACTGCTGGCGTCAGGCTCCTCAAAGGACATGCCCCGGCGCAGCAGCAGCGGTTACCTCATGTGGAGCGCGCCGGACCCCAGCACCAGCCCCGGCTCACAGGAGCTCTACGGTAACATATGGAGCAGCTACTTTAAGCTGTAGTACATTTATTTATTTATGAGCACATGACCAGTAGTTACATGGCTAATCAAGGATTTTGGTCCGACAGGACTTGGAATATCATGCTTTTCTCTACAAAAATGTACCATAGTATCCATAGTTTCCTTACTATAGTTATTGTAGTTCCATCCATAGTTTTCCTGCTATAGTAATATAGTTACTGCAATTATTTTACTGCTGTAAAATAAATTATGCAACATTATGAGAAACTTTTAGAATCTTTGTCATTCATTCATTTATTCATTCTTTTTTTGTTTATTTGTTTATGGATAAACAAATACATTTTATTTATTCACTTATAAATGGATAACTATTTTGTTTGTTTGTTTGTTTGTTACCCATTATTTATAAATAATAGTTTGAATTTATAATAATAATTATTATTTATTTATTCATTGATGAATAAACAATATATAAATGGATATATAAATAAATGTATAAATAAATAATATAATTAAAATACTTTTGAAAATTAATAAACATATTTAAAAATTAATAAATTAATTAGTGATTTAATGACTGCATAATTAAATAAACATCAGAGTGTTATTGTTGCAACTGTGACTACAGTAATTAACATTTTTGCAGTCACTATGGTTACTGGTAAATTTTTGTGAGGGGTTCAGGTGGCATTTTAAGTAATTTGCTCTTGCTCTTAATCTAGTCTGTCACCAGGTTTAATCCTTTTGCATGAGCATGTGTTTGCTAAAACCCGTAACAATGTGCAGTTGGTATGTTGCTGTAAAAAAATTACATAACACCAATATGAGTATGGCATGTAAAATACTCTGAATAAACCACAGCTTTTGTTTAACTAATATGTGACACCAATAGACCAGAATTTTTTATAAAAATAATCTTTAATCTATGTCCCTCTTGTAAATGGCTCCATAGATGGCAAAACAGAGCAGAGTGACTTTTCACTTTGTATTATTTTAGTACTTAAATATATATATATACATTACAAAGCACTTATGGAAATGTTGCGAGTTGTTTTCAGCTGCTCGTTTTGTGTGTTTTCAGAGTTCGGGAATGCCTGGGCCAATGAGAACATCTTTACGGTCACTGAGGGAATTATTTGGTTTCGTTACCACAACTACCTGGCCTCCAAACTGCATGAGGAACACCCCTTTTGGTCAGATGAAGAGCTTTTCCAAAATGCCCGAAAGAGGGTTATTGCCACATTTCAGGTAAAGCAGAAAGTCCTCTATTACTGACTCACTTCATGAAACAGCTGGCAATTTAGAGGGGTGTAATGCTTCCATTCCTTCCATTAATATCTACTTCGAACACTGGCATATAAATATAATGATATATCAGTCTTATTTCTGATTTGATGATCGATCTTTCCTCAGAATATTGCATTCTATGAGTGGCTGCCGGCCTATCTTGGAACTCCAGTGACTCCCTATCCAGGTGAGATTTGTGTGTGTGTGTGTGTGTGTGTGTGTGTGTGTGTGTGTGTGTGTGTGTATGTGTGTGTGTGTGTGTGTGTGTGTGTGTGTGTGTGTGTGTGTGTGTGTGTGTGTGTGTGTGTGTGTGTGTGTGTGCATGCTCCAGTAGTCTGTGGTTTGTCTCAGACGGCACACCCACTGACCACAGTCCGTTCACTCACCGTCTGATGGTCACACTACAATTTGAGTTTCATTCACTTCCACTCATGTGCATCTTAGCGCTTACTAATAATAATAATTATTTGATATTTATAATTTCTATTAATATAGCCAATTGCATTTTGATGCAGATATCACCTTCTTTTACTTTTAACTTAAAAAAATATATATATATAATAAGTAATAAAAATGTATTTAAAAAAATCTAAATAATATATATATATATATATATATATATATATATATATATATATATATATATATTTTTTTTTTAACATGGTTGGAGATGCAACATTTACAATACACTTTTTGGTGACATACATAGAAAAATATTTAATAATATTTAATGGTTAGTCTATTATTGTGAGTCAGATGGTCTCTTTCTGTTCAGGTGGATGACTGTATGCAGACGTGAGCAGACTTTATGCCACAAGTCAAAAGTTTGGCTACACAAGACTAATCTGTTGTCTGTTAAAATCGCTCTCATGATTTGCTTTAAATGCAGCTGGCTTTGCAGTTGACAGCATGTCGTTGGTATCTACGTCATAACAGGTTAACAGATGCCAAGTATGCCATTTCTGCTGAGGGCAGTACTGTTAACAGTGGTTCGTGAAAATATGAGCTGATAATGGAATATATAATATGAGCACCGTCTTTTTTGCAGGTTACCAGAAATATGTTGATCCAGGGATCTCTGCTGAGTTTGAAGCTGCTGCTGTGAGGTTTGGACTGACTCTTCCTCCACCTGGTGTATATAAAAGGTACACTGCTCAAATCACTTTTGTAAAACTGTTAGAAATCAATGTTGACATGGTAACATTAACATTAAAGACTTTCTGTTAAAATACTCAAGTTTTAGACTTATACTACTGTTCAAAAGTTTGGAGTCTGTATTTCTTATGCTCACCAAGGCTAATTTATTTGATCAAAAATACAGTGAAAACAGTAATATTGTGAAATATTATTACAATTTAAAATAACTGTTTTCTATTTGAATATATTTTAAAATGTAATTTATTTCTGTAATGTAAAGCTGAATTTTCAGCATCATTATTCCAGTCTTCAGTGTCACATGATTTTTCAGACATTATTCTAATATGCTGATTTGCTGCTCAAGAAACATTTGTTATTATTATCATCAATGTTGAAAACAGTTGTGCTGCTTCATTTTGTGGAAACTGTGACACATTTTGTTCGGATTATTTGATATATAGAAAGAACAGCATTTATTTGAAATAGAGACTTTTTGTAATTTAATGCCATTTTGATTGTTGAATAAAAGTACTTTAAAATTAAAGTAACATCTTTAAAAAAAATGAATGAATGAATGAATGAATGAAATTAAATATATATTAGGGCGACCTAATATACTAAAGGTTTGTGTTTACATAATATATGTGTGTGTACTGTGTGTACTATATATGTATACATAAATACACACACATATATGTATATATTTAAGAAATTTGTGTAATATATATATATATATATATATATATATATATATATATATATATATATATATATATATATATATATATATATATATATATATATATGCATGTAAATATTTCTGATCCCAAACTTTCAAATGGTAGTGTACATATAAAATCCTCTATTGTATCTAAAATTGTGTTGAAATGTGATTTGGGGATTCAGAAACAGGACATGTCACTACAAAAGTGCTGTGAACAGCGACGCAAGTAAATCTCCTGCCCTGCGTCTATGCAACACCTTCTGGAACCGAAATGTGAGTCATGATAGACAGAGTTTGGTTTGGATTATTATTAAAATTTCAAACATGGTGGCTTTACTATAATTTTGACTGTTTTTGTCCCAAGAATTTCTTTATTATATACAGTATATGTATACACACACACACACACACACACACACACACATAAAAAAAATATATATATAATGAAATTTAAAAATTATTTTAATTAAATAAAATTATAATAAAATGTTTTAGAACCCAAACCTGCAGTCCAGTCAGGATGTGGATGAGCTAATAATGGGCATGGCTTCTCAGATCGCTGAGCGAGAGGACAACATCATTGTGGAGGATTTGAGAGGTTGCTTTTTCTTTCAATTCATTTAATGACATTGAGAACATCTGCTGTTTAACACATCTTCTCCATTCCTTTTCTCCATTAGACTACATGTACGGCCCCTTGCGGTTCTCACGCTCTGATGCAGTGGCTTTGACCATCCAGAGGGGGCGTGATTTTGGGCTGCCCAGTTATAACCAGATCAGAGAGAGCCTCAACATGCGGCCGGTCAACAGCTGGGACGAGATCAACCCTAAACTGAAAAACACACAGGTGCTTCCACAACCATCAGCAAGAATCTCTCAATAACAAATACCCAGAATCACCCAACCACTTATTGTTCAGATAATGCAAAAATCTAGTTTGTAATGTTCTATCTGTTTCTTTGAATCAGCTGTTAAGGAAGCTTGTAGAGTTATATGAGAATGATATCTCCAGACTTGAGCTATTTGTGGGCGGCCTGCTAGAATCACAGGAAGGACCAGGTCCAGTGTTTTCCACCATCATCCTGGACCAGTTTGAACGCATAAGGAACGCTGATCGCTTCTGGTTTGAGAACATACAAAATGGGTGAGAGATTTTTCTTTGATGAATACATCAAACAGCCATATGAGTTTGGTCAGATGATGAGCACACTAAACACTGAAAGATATCCTTCATCTCAGGTTGTTCACTGAGGAGGAGATCCAAGCTATACGTAACACCACATTTCATGATGTCCTTCTGGACGTTACCAGTGCAGAGGAGGGTGACATTCAAAAGAATGTGTTCTTCTGGGTGAACGGTAAAAAGCAACCAACATCCACCAACATATTCCACAAAAAATAATATTATAAAGCCATGATGTGTTTATATTGGGCTTTTTGTGCAGGTGATCCCTGCCCCCAGCCTCAGCCAATCAGAGCCTCTGATCTCCACCCCTGCACAAACGCCTCCTCTATGAGTTACTTTGACAACAGCAGCAAAGCTGGGTTTGGAGTAACGGTGGTGGTGCTCTTCCTGTTTCCTGTTGGTCAGTGTCATTCATACATGTTTTCATATTCTGTAATTAAATTATAATTAAATTACAATTTCATAATTTCAAACAACTGCATTTAGTAATTAATTAATGCATGAATTATTAAATCACAATTTGAATAACAAATACTAGTATTTTATATAATAATAATTATGTATTTTCATTATGTTTAGTCTTTTGTTTAAAAACATAAAGGAATGTTATTCTTGCTTTGAAGTAAAAAAGAAATATCAACAACAATAACATTTACTGTGTTTAATGAATTATTTATTTATATAAATAGTTTGTCATTTAATAATTAATATTATTAAAATGTTTTTTCATTATAATACTATTATTGTATTATATATATATATATATATATATATATATATATATATATATATATATATATATATATATATATATATATAATATTTTTGTATAACAATAATGTATAATTATGTAATTATTAATTAATAATTATGTAATTATAAAAATATTTTCATTATTTTTTAACTTTTGTAGTAAAAAGATTATTTTTAAACTTTTGTTTTTAAAAAGTTTGAAAAGTTATTCTTGTTTTGAACTAAAGAATAATTTATTGGATAATTTATTAAGTTAAATAAAGAGTTTTTGCAAGGGTGTACTGTATATGCCACCCAATCATTTTTCAACACACGTACACTGTGACAACTTTCTGATCTCTCGACAGTAAGCTACATAGTAGCTTGTGTAGTTGCTCGTGTCCGGACAGCCAGATACAAACGATTCCAAAAGAAGCTCAGAGGTTCTACCACAGACCAGAAACCTGCACATGAAACTGTTGGTCAGTAACATTACCTGCAGTGTCACATTCGTCTGAAATGTCAATGAAGATGAGTTTATTAACTTCTATTATTGCATTTTGCTTTATTTGTTCAGCCAAAGAGTGGTTGGGGCACAATGCAGCACCCCGACAAGTCACACTTGCGTTCAACGAGAAGAAAGTATTCCAGACCTTTGATGAAAACGGCTCTCTTCTCAGTTCTCACAGCTTGTGCAATCAAGACCACCTGAATGTGTTAATATCCAATGACCACCAGCATCGTGCTCTGCTCTTGAGGATCCCCAAAGAGTATGATCTGGTAGGCATTTGGTAGTTTATTCTGTTGTTATCATATAACTGATGCGCAGCGAGACATTAAGTTGTCAGATTTCTGTCCAAGGTTTTGTTCTTTGAGGATGTTGGACAGAGGTCAAAGTTCCTGAGTCACCTGCGCTCTGAGCTGGAGGGCAAAATTCAGAATCTGACCGTGATGGAAATGAGTGAGAAAGAGCTTCTTAGAGATGCAGTGACCAGAACACAGAGGGAAAAGATTGTGGAGACGTTTTTCAAGCACGCTTTTTCAAAGGTATGTTTTTCTATTCTCTCTTCATATGTCTAGAATGTCATTGTGTTTTCATTCCACTGGCAAAGTGTCACAAAGTTACCAGGTAGCATATTCCATGTGTTTTTTGACTCCAGGTCTTGGACATTGATAAAAGTGATGCAGGAGACTTGAGCAACAGGACCAGAGAAGCTTTACAGTGTGAGCTCACACGAGCTGAATTCGCCAGTGTGCTCGGCCTGAAGCCTGACTCGCTCTTTGTAGAGTCCATGTTCACACTGGCTGACAAGGATGGAAATGGATACCTTTCATTTCAGGAGTTCCTAGATGTTATTGTCATTTTCATGACAGGTGAGGTTGTACAAATCTTTTGTAATGCAGTTCAGTGTTTCAATATATGTTGTTGTCACCATTTTAAAATACTACCAAGTTACAGTGTTACAATGTTGTGATGTTACAATGTTACAGATTTACCTTGTTATGTTAGGATTGTACAGTTTTACAGTGTTACGCTGTTAGAATGTTAGAATGCTACAATGTTACACTGTTACAAAGTTACGTTGTTAGGATGTTACAGTTTTACAATTTTAGTATTTCGACGTTAGAATGTTGTGATATTACAGTGTTAAGATGCTACTATGTTAACTTCTTACAATGTTAGGATGTTACAGTTTTACAATTTTACAGCATTATGTTGTTACAATGTTACAGTGTTACATTGTTACGATATTATAGTTATACAGTTTAACAGTGTTTTGATGTTAGAAGGCTGTTATGTTACAATATTATAATGTTACAATGCTATAAACTTACCTTTTTATAATATTACAGTTTTACAATTATCAGTGTTACGATGTTCTGATGTTACATAGTTAAGATGTTACAGTGCTACTACAGTAAGTTAACTTGTTAGGATGTTACAGTTTTACGGTGTTATGTTACAATGTTAGTTTTATGATTTTACAATGTTACAAAGTTACTTTGTTACATTGTTAGAATGTTACAGTTATACAATTTTGCGTCATTACAATGTTACAAAGTCACCTTACGTTGTTAGAATGTTACAGTTTTACAATTTTGCGGCATTACAATGTTACAAAGTAACCTTACATTGTTAGAATGTTACAGTTGTACAATTTTGCGGCAATACAATGTTACAAAGTAACCTTATGTTGTTAGAATGTTACAGTTTTACAATTTTGTGGCATTACAATGTTACAAAGTAACCTTACATTGTTAGAATTTAACAGTTATACAATTTTGCTGCATTACAATGTTACAAAGTAACCTTACATTGTTAGAATGTTACAGTTTTACATTGTAATGGTGTTACTATTTTGTGTTGGTAAGAGTGTTAAAGTGTTTTTGGCTTTCAAATCCAGGTACTCCCGAGGAGAAGTCTAAGCTTTTGTTTTCAATGCATGACATTAAAGGAGATGGCTTCTTGTCCAAGGAAGAGTTCACGTCCTTACTCAGGTTGGTTCTGATGTTTTCTGAGCCTTGTAGAGAACAAAAGTCTTTTGTTCAAAGATTTTTTTTTTTTTGATAATAACCTGAACGTTGCAATCCAGATGATATACTTTTACAAATCTATAAAGTTTCTCTGAAAGATTTATTTTTTCTGCTAGTATTTTTCCTCTTGTCTTGTACAGGTCTTTCATTGATATCTCTGGAAGTGCTCTATCTAAGAGTCAGGCTGATGATGGCATAGCAGCCATGCTTCAGGCAGCTGGTCTGTACAACAAAGATTGCTTCTCCTGGGAGGACTTTCACTTTCTGCTGCGAGACCATTCAGCTCAACTCAGTATTAAAGGTTAAGGATGTATTTTTCTTTATGGTCTAATCCCCCATGTCCCTATATTTATTAATCCACTCAATACAGAGGCATTTTACTTTGAAACTGTTGTTCATGTATTCCCAGGCATGGAAGTACTCGGTAAGAAAAAACTAGCCAGACAACAGCGAGTATCTTTCATTAAGAAAAATAGGTAAAGAAAAAATATGTAACATAAAACCCATTTGGCACTTTTTTAAAAATGAGTACACAGTAATACAGCTAAGTTGTTTTTGATTTCTTTTAGTCCTTCAACAGTGGAAGAGCTTACTCACAGGCCTGAGGGGGAGCAAGACCAGGAACTTCGTCAAAGACAGACCAAGAAGTGAGAAGTTAATGTATAATATCTCTGTCATGGTCATTTTAGAGCATGTGTTGCATTACAAAACATGTTCTGACGTGTATGGTCATTTGGAGTTCAGCTAGGTGTTAGATTTAAGCCTTTGTGAAACCCATCATTTGTTGGCTATTGAGAAATGTGGCAATCAGTAATTGTGGGAAGTGATGCCATTCTGTGACGTAATATTGGTAAGGTTTTGCTTTAAATCTCTTCGTCTTTAGTTGACTGTGACAAAATTAAACTGGCTAAAGCAGAAGCAGAAATAACTAGATTTTGACATATTATGAAAACAATGTGAATGTTGATGACCTGTCTGTCGCGAGTGGGGCGGGGCAGAGAGCCGTGGGAGCTCATTATCTCGGCCCCGCCCCAATCATCACATTGTGCAATAGCAACCAAAATGATTTTGTTACTATGATAAATTACTGATAAATAACTAACTAGACCAGGGATGTACATTCCTCCTTCTGGAGGGTCGTTGTCCCGCAGAGCTCAGTTCCAACACCAATTAAACACGTGAACCAGCTAATCAAGGTCTTATTAAGTATACTAGAAACTTCCAGGCAAGTTGGTGCTTAACTGTGCAGGACAGTTGCCCTCCCGGACTGTTTTGGACACACCTGAAGACAGACAAGCATACAGATAACTAACTAGACATACAATTGGATAGACAGATAACTAGTTGATTAGTAATCTGTATAATTTGTTACCTCTCTGGCTGTCTTTCTGTCTGGTTAGTTAGATATATGTCTGGCTATCTTACTATCTAGTTATTTAGTCATCCACCTGTCAGTCTATCTAATTAGTTAGTTATCTAACTGACTGTCTTTCTGTCCTACTAACTAGCCTACTAACTAGCTAGACACATATATTGATAAAATTGTGAGTCTGTTAGAAAAGATATAGTCACCTGAATCAGAACAGGCTGAAGGACTGGGCCAGTGTTGCCTTAAGAAAAAACTCAACCCAAGTTTGAGCAATAAAGGTATGTTGTTTCTGTCAAGCCACCCTAGTTAAAGCAGAAATATGTTCTGTTTTCCTTGTTAGAACTGGACAAAGCAACCCGAAAGTGTACGTGAGGCCTCAGAGAGAGCGCTACAACAGGAACGCAGTGCAGCAATGCATCCAGCAGTTCAAACGCTTCATAGAAAACTACAGAAGACATATCATTTGCATAGTCGTTATATACGGGATCACAGCTGGACTAGCACTGGAAAGATGTTTCTGTAAGTGTCCCTTTATTTTCTCTCTTTTCATCTTTGTACATTGTGTTGTGCATATTTAAGGCGTAACTTGATTTATTGTGATCATGTTGAATTGTTCCTATTTTTTAACACTGGAGAGCCGCACTAATAGTTGCAAACCAATAGCAATGTTTGTAGATTATGGTTTACAGGCCCATGCCAGTGGCATCCCAGAGACCTCCATGGTGGGTGTGCTCGTGTCTCGCGGTTCTGCGGCCGCGATCTCCTTCCTGTTTCCCTACATGCTCCTCACTGTGTGCCGTAACCTGATAACCATGTGCAGAGAGACTTTTCTCAACAGATACATCCCATTCGATGCGGCCATTGACCTTCACCGTCACATGGCTATGACTGCTGTCGTCCTCTCAGGTCAGAAGTGAAAAATTCACTCTACGTCCAAAACAGCATCTATTAATACTTGAACTTCCTTATGTGCCCTCTCAATTATTTTTTATTTTTTTACTACAGATATGATTCATTAGAATCTTACGTCATCCCGTTTATGTTTTAATACTTTGCATGTCAAGACATATTTGTGCAGTTTATGGCATAAGTGATGTGCTATACATCAGTCATATTCATGCATGTACTTTTTTATTTATTTATGGTTTTTAATATTTGATTTATTTTTTTGGTGCCAGTTGTTCACAGTTTGGGGCATGTGGTCAACGTTTACGTTTTCTGCATCAGTGACCTCAGCATTCTTGCCTGCCTGTTTCCTAGAGTGTTCTCTAACAATGGGTAATTAATACAATTAATCCTGAGATACATAAATACATATATGTGTGTGTGTGTGTGTACTGTATATATAGATGGTTTCAGGTTCAGAGTTCAAAAAACATTCAAAAGTAACGTTCCCATAATGTTTGATAAAATGATCAAATGTTCATGTAACCAGAACTGGATGTTTTGAATGTTCAGAGAATTTTTTTTTTCTAACTTAATGGGAACATAAAGCATTCTTAAAGCATATTTGTGTTAGCTGGGAATCTCTGTTAGTGCAGGAGCCTTGTCTTAAATCCTATGTGTTGATCAATTGCAGGTCTGAGCTTCCAATGAAATGGACCTTCTGGTTTTTCAAGACAGTTCCTGGTATAGCTGCTCATTCAATGTTGTTTGGATATATTCAGTATTCAATTTCTAGAGTCAGTATATTATTTTTCTAGATGCGTGTTTGCTGTAGCTTTGTTTTGTTTCTCTTTCAGGTCTCACTGGGGTTCTTTTGCTATTGATTTTTGCCTTTATGTATGTCTTCGCCTCACACTATTTCAGACACATCAGCTTCAGAGGATTCTGGATCACACACCACCTATATGTGCTCGTCTATGTCCTGGTAAAGGAAAAAAACACCTATTTATTTATTAGTTTTATTAGAGTGTTTCAGCTTCAGTATTCTGTACTAAGAAAAACAGTTGAAATATAGTTAAAATTCAGATAGTAAGAGAGCAAAAGAAAAAGAAAATCCAGAAATTATTGATTAGAATACATTTTTTGTTTAAAAAAACCTTTTCAAATTTTGAAATTAAAAGAAACGATATCAATAATAATAAAAAAAATACTTTTTTATCTTTATTTCAAAACAACAATATGATTGTTCTCAACCATTTGTTTTTGTTTTGTTTTGTTTTGTTTTGTTTTGTTTTGTTTTGTTTTGTTTTGTTTTGTTTTGTTTTGTTTTGTTTTGTTTTGAAAGTTGCATGTCTGGCTAGCACTCTGGCCACAGGAACTGTGACTGCTGACTTCCTCTCTGTCTCTCTTCATCTCATTTGGCAGACGGTGATCCACGGCAGCTATGCCCTCCTCCAGGAGCCCCGCTTCCACATCTACCTGATCCCCCCTGGCCTCCTCTTCCTCCTGGACAAGCTCATCAGCCTCAACAGGAACAAGGTGGAGATCCCAGTGGTGAAAGCCGAGCTGCTGCCCTCAGGTAGACAATACGCTCAGCAGATCCAGCACAAAGCTCTCCAAGGGCCTGAGCACACAGTGGTGTGTCATGTGCTGTAAAGTGTTCACTTCTAATTGCTCTGGCTGTGAAATAATACAGCATCTCAGAACAGGAGTCTTGAGTCAAATCCAGAAATCACTTTATTGATTTTAAAATTAAACAATGTCTAAAATCACCAATTAGGTAACAATTTATTTCAATAGTCCACTTTAGATATTCCACTAACTATAAGTAGCTTTACAACTACATGTGAACTATGAGTCATTAGTAGACTGCTGGCACTGATCACCCAATCGGCATTCTACTGACTGTAAGCAATGTTGGGGAAAGTTAATTTTAAAAGTAATGCACTACAATATTGTGTTACTCCATAAAAAAGTAACTAATTGTGTTACTTAGTTGCTTTTGATGGGAAGTAATACATTACGCTACTTTTGTGTTACTTTTTGTCACTTGAGCTGGGCTTGCTTGTTTATTTTCAATAGCAAAAAAAAAAACAAAATTTTGTTTTTGGGAACTGTAAAAGCCCTTTCACAACAAAAGTGAAATTACTAAATCTCCGGCTGAAGGAAGTGCTTCTGCCTCTGCACTTACTCCCAACTTCTCTCAACATGGGGAGGTGTCTTGCATTTCTTTTAAGTAACTTGCATTACTTTTTTTAAAAAGTAACTCAGATATATTCTTGTAAATTTACAAGTAATGCGTTACTTTACTAGTTACTTGAAAAGTAATCTGATACCATAACTTCTGTGTCTTGCAATGCATTACCCCCAACACTGACTGTAAGTAACTTTGCATGTACATGTGAACTTAATCTAACCTTAAAATAACCTTAAAATAACATAAAATAAGCAGTCTACTAAAATTCTAATAAGAGTTAGTTGGCCTGTGCTGGCAAAGTTATTTATAGTAGAATGTCTAAAGTGGACTAGTAGCACTGATAACCCTTTTCTCAATTTCTCTGAACTGGCAGATGTAACTTACCTGGAGTTTAAGCGTCCACAAGGTTTTGTCTACCGCTCAGGACAGTGGGTACGTATCGCATGCCTGGCGCTGGGCACAGATGAGTACCATCCTTTCACCCTGACCTCTGCACCACATGAGGAGACCCTCAGCCTTCATATCCGTGCAGTGGGACCCTGGACCAGCAAACTCCGAGAGGCCTACACCCCTGAGAATCTCCAGGAGCTTGGAGGATATCCAAAGGCAAGGATACACAGTTTGTGTTTGGATCATATAGATGTAGATAAACCTGAAACCATTACAGTAGGTTATCCTAATATACAGTATATAGGGATGCCCTGATACTAACTTTAAATTTAGCCAATACTGATAGCTGGTTATTCAGAATTATGTCTGCCGATACCAATACTATACAGGGAGCCTCTTCGTTTGGTACAGAACTAATTATATGCTACGCTATTTATTTGCAGATATATTAATCCTTTGTGTTGCCGCTTGAGCTGAGGTGCTACAGCAATCTGTTGTGCCACATTTAAGAGTGTAAAAAGACGTTGTTTCTTATCAAAAGTAACAAAGCATAAAAGCTATTTGCAATTATTGGATGGGAGACATGCTACCAATAATGTTTGATCAAGGGATAACCACAGACCTGGCAACCCTGGCTTGAACTAAGAGTGATTCGTAGGGTCAAATATATATATACACACACAGGTGCATCTCAATAAATTACAATGTCATGGAAAAGTTCATTTATTTCATTAATTCAACTCAAATTGTGAAACTCATGTATTAAATAAATTCAGTGCACACAGAATGAAGTAGTTTAAGTCTTTGGTTCTCTCCACAAATTAGAATACTTCATAAGACCAATAAAAAAAGGCCTTCTGGAAAGTATGTTCATTTACTGTACATGTACTCAATACTTGGTAGGGGCTCCTTTTGCTTTAATTACTGCCTCAATTCGGCGTGGCATGGAGGTGATCAGTTTGTGGCACTGCTGAGGTGGTATGGAAGCCCAGGTTTCTTTGACAGTGGCCTTCAGCTCATCTGCATTGTTTAGTCTCTTGTTTCTGATTTTCCTCTTGACAATACCCCATAGATTCTCTCTGGGGTTCAGGTCTGGTGAGTTTGCTGGCCAATCAAGCACACCAACACCATGTTCATTTAACCAACTTTTGGTGCTTTTGGCAGTGTGGGCAGGTGCCAAATCCTGCTGGAAAATGAAATCAGCATCTTCAAAAAGCTGGTCAGAAGAAGGAAGCATGAAGTGCTCCAAAATGTCTTGGTAAACGGGTGCAGTGACTTTAGTTTCCAAAAAACACAATGGACCAAAACCAGCAGATGACATTGCAGCCCAAATCATCAGACTGTGGAAACTTAACACTGGACTTCAAGCAACTTGGGCTATGAGCTTCTCTACCCTTCCTCCAGACTCTAGGACCTTGGTTTCCAAATGAAATACAAAACTTGCTCTCATCTGAAAGAGGACTTTGGACCACTGGGCAACAGTCCAATTCTTTTTCTCCTTAGCCCAGGTAAGACGCCTCTGATGTTGTCTTTGGTTCAGGAGTGGCTTAACAAGAGGAATACGACAACTGTTCCTTGTTCCTTGTTCCTTGTTCCAAATTCCTTGACACGTCTGTGTGTGGTGGCTCTTGATGCTTGGACCCCAGCCTCAGTCCATTCCTTGTGAAGTTTACTCAAATTCTTGAATTGATTTTGCTTGACAATCCTCATAAGGCTATGGTTCTCTCAGTTGGTTGTGCATCTTTTTCTTCCACACTTTTCCCTTCCTCTCAACTTTCTGTTAACATGCTAAGATACAGCACTCTGTGAACAGCCAGCTTCTTTGGCAATGAATGTTTGTGTCTTACCCTCCTTGTGAAGGGTGTCAGTGATTGTCTTCTGGACAACTGTCAGATCAGCAGTCTTCCCTATGATTGTGTAACCTAGTGAACCTACTGTAACTGAGGGACCATTTTGAAGGCTCAGCAAACCTCTGTAGGTGTTTTGAGTTGATTAGCTGATTGGCATGTCACCATATTCTAATTTGTTGAGATAGTGAATTGGTGTGTTTTTGTTAAATGTGAGCCAAAATCATCATGAATGAATGACCCTACTGTATCTCCACAGCTGTATCTGGACGGGCCGTTTGGGGAGGGTCATCAGGAGTGGACAGACTATGAGGTGTCAGTTTTGGTGGGTGCTGGGATTGGAGTCACACCCTTCGCTTCCATCTTAAAAGACCTGGTGTTCAAATCTTCAGTCAAGTTCAAATTTCACTGCAAAAAGGTACAATACAGCCTTTTAAAAATAGTTTTCAATGTCGTATAATTAATGATTACATTTTTAATGACTCTTAACTTGTCCTCTGAATTCAGGTGTATTTTATTTGGGTGACACGGACTCAGCGTCAGTTCGAGTGGGTGTCTGACATCATAAGAGAGGTGGAGGACATCGACGCTCAGGAGCTGGTGTCAGTGCACATCTACATCACACAGCTGGCTGAGAAATTCGATCTCCGCACCACCATGCTGGTAAATCCATTGTTTATATGAGAATGATTAGAGGTTTTACTGGTTTATATGGTTGCTGTAATTTTCATTGAATTACTGTGATGAAATTAAAAGCATGTTAACTGATATGAAGTTATGGTTGGGTGTAAAATCAATCACCTCTCTCTCTTTCTCAAGTATGTCTGTGAGCGGCACTTTCAGAAGGTGTGGAACAGGAGTCTGTTCACCGGCCTCCGCTCCGTCACACACTTCGGCCGCCCACCCTTTTTGGCTTTTCTCAGCTCGCTACAGGAAGTTCATCCAGAGGTCAGAGGCCAAATAATTTGCATCTATGCATGCATTGGAACTTTACCGTTAAACTCCACCAAGAATGATAACTATAACAATAATTATAAAGTTTTTAATAATCATTTTTAGTTCTATGAGAATAGGAAAGTTTGCACCTCAACAATAACGACACAGAGGAACAATATCGCTGGAATCACTTTCAGAACCACTTTTTCCAGCCAATCAGAATCTATAGGACTTAAAGAGCTTGAGCTTTTAAACTGGGAGATGACAAGACTGCAGCATGTGCTTATAATAATAGTAGATTATTGTGTGTTGTTGTGGATGCTTATATATTCAATATAGTCCGTATAGTTGTCTTTATAGTTATATTTTTCATTATAGTTATCTTTATTGCTTTAGTTATAATTATCTTTATTGTTATCGTTATAGTTATCTTTATCGTTATAGTCATTATTATAGTTATTGTTATCGTTATAGCTATATTTATCATTATAGTTATCGTTATTGTTATAGCTATGGTTATCTTTATCATTATAGTTATCTTTATTGTTATAGTTATAGTTATCGTCAAAGTTCTTTTTGTGGTTGTCGTTGTAGTTACAGTTAAAGTTATCTTTATCGTTATGTTATCGTTAAAATTATCTTTATCGTTACAGTTATATAGTTATAGTTATCTTTATTGTTATAGTTACAGTTATTGTTAGTTATTTTTTTAGTTATCGTTGTTGTTATTGTTGTAGTTATCTTAATCATTATGGTTATCATTATGATTAAAGTTATCTTTATTGTTACAGTTATCCTTATAGTTATAGTTATCATTATCGTTATAGTTATCTTTATCATCATCATCTTTATAGCTATTGCTATAGTTATCTTTATTGTTATAGTTATAGTTATTTTTGTAGTTATTGTTGTAGTTGTTATTTTGGTATATTTTTATTTATTTGTTTTTATTTTTAATTTTATTTTTATTTTTAGTTATCGTTATAGTTATCCTTATTGTTATAGTTATCTTTACAGTTGTAGGGCCTTTACTGTTGCATTTTTCTAAATCTTCCTGTATCAATAAATATTTGTGATTCATATGGGATCTTGTGAAAGGAGTCATTTTGGATAATAAATCATTTAATTAGATCATTGTGACAGTGATATCAACCTCACGTACACCACTGATGATGTTTCCTTGTTAAAGGTGGAGAAGATCGGCGTGTTTAGCTGTGGTCCTCCTGGTCTGACTAAGAATGTTGAGAAGGCCTGCCAGCAAATGAACAAACGTGACCAGACACATTTTGTTCACCACTATGAGAACTTCTAGACCGTATGATTGAATCGGATAAGAAATACTTAACAACGAATCACTGAATCATCAATACTGATTCATTTTAAATGGCCTGGAGTCCATTATTCCATTTAAAACAGCCTGAGTTGTCATTACTAGTTGATAGAGAACATGTTGATGTCATATTCATGAAAGTACAATGCAGTCTACAAATCAGTTATGCTAAATAAATCACTTTAAGTACCAAATATATTAGGAGTGAATTTCATATAAAGAAACATTAGATCTTTTGGATGTCATTTTTTTCATTGTTTTCTGTGTTTGTCTCTTTGAATGTAAAAGTACACACATATAATGTACATTCTATGTAACAAATGATCAATAAATGAAGTGTTATTCCATTTTTGTCTGTGATGTATTTGTCATTTGAGTGTTACTGTTAATGTCTCATTATCATTATCACTAAAAGGACTGATCAAATTCCATCTACAGCTTTGCTGATTACATATATTTTATCTTAAAAAGGAACTCTTTCTTCTTTGATAATACGCCTTACCTTCAAATCATTCAACATGCATTAAAGATTTGACAGAATTCACATTCAGTGCTTGTTATGTTCCCCTCTAACAATGTTTAATTGCTTGAGGCAGTTTTTTTCCCTTTTAAGAGATTTATGTTTTGTTTGTTCATTAAAACCAATAGCTAGTCCACGGCTTTTCATGCAGTTTTGATGTCATCCGTGTTCAATTTAATCGCACAAACTCCAATAACATGTTAAATGCCTACAAAGCAATAAAACTGCAGGAAATTCGGGATAGAGTGCTGGCAGACAATATCATTTTTTGGGATTGTGAATATGATCAGCACAATAATAATTGCCAGAGTCCTAGAGAAACATAAAGTAAGAATGAAGCAATGTGTGTATAAAAGAACTCCACTATCAGTAGTCACGTACACACTGCAGGTCGTGATATTTTGGTGTGTGGCTCATTTCCAAGATAAAGCATTTGGGTTTGAGTCTTTTATGGGCTTGTTTTTTTTTTTTTTTTTTTTTTTTTTTTTTTTTTGCAAGATCTGTCAACACTGAGTTAAAACATATCCTGTGATTTCTTGCACCAAACATACAGAAAAGACACTGATACACAAACTTTTTTAAAGGCTTTTTATATAAAACTATTCCAGATGTGTATATGTTATAAACAAGTATTTGTATATGTTTGTAGATATATCTGTACATGTATATTAAAAGACACAAGCATATTTTTAACTTTATATTCTTCCATACACCTGTGTAATTTTTTTACTCCATATATCTTTCACAATGTCTTTTATTGAATATAATGATTTGAAGCTCAGCACTGGTGATTGGTGGATGCTATACCCTGTGACTTTCCTACTGGTTAATTGCAAGTTTAGTTTTGTTTGTACTGTAATAACACGGTCAAAATCAATGAAAATGTGGTCATTTTTAATAACTGGAGCATTTCCCGGAGCATTTCAGTCCTTGGTAGTGCAACTGAAGCTAACAATCAACTATGGGAGACAAGGCACTGTCAAAAGATCTCAGGGATAAAGTTGTGGACAGGCACAAGTCAAGAGATGGATACAAAAACATTTCAAAGGCTTGATCAATGCCTAGAAGCACAGTGATGTCTATTATTAAGAAGTAGAAGGTATTTGGTACAACGCAGACCCTCCCTGGATCAGGACGTCTCTCCAAACTGGATGAAAGAGCCGGAGGAAACTGCTCAGAGACCTACAGCAACTCTGAAGCAGCTGCAGGAACTTATGACAAAGAGTGGTGATAACAATATCACAAATTACTGTGAGGCAGACGAGTCAGACTGAAAATTGAAATATTTGAGGCAGATGAGACTAAAATTGAATTATTTGGCCTCAACACCAAACGATACGTCTGGAGGAAATCCAATTCAGCTCACCATCCAAATAACAGCATCCCTCCAGTAAAGCATGGAGGTGCTAATGTCCTGTTCTGGGTGTTTCTCTGAGGCAGGGAGGTGGTTATTTGTTGTTATGGGGTGTTTATTGGATGGGGCAAAATATTTCTTGAGGAAAATCTGCTGCCTTATGCCAGAAAGTTGTCAATGGGAAGAAGGTTTACCTTCCAACATGACAATGACCCAAAGCACACAGCAAAACTGAGCACACAGTGTTTGAAAGAGAAGAAGGTGAAAGTCCTTGCATGGCCTCGTCAGAGCCCAGACTTAAACCCCACTGAAAATCTGCGGAAGACTGCAGTCCACAAACACCAGTAGACTGAACTGAACTTAAGCAGTTCTGCAAAGAACAGCAGGCAAATATTGCAAAGTCTAGGTGTGCAAAGTTAGTTCTATCATGTTGGTGTTATATCTTTTCACTTGTAACGGTTATGGACATTTTGTTGTGTTTCTCTTTCTTCCTGTCCACCTCCCCTGTTTACTTCTGTTGCCTATTTCCTATGAGTCCTGATTTGTTTCTGTAGTGATGTATTCGTCTCATTTACTTACCCAGTATTTATGCTCCCTGTTTTTGTCTGTTCTCTGTTGGTTATTTGCTTTACCATTGTGTGCTTCATTTGATTTACTTGGCTTTTATTTTTTGTATTTGTTTTTGATTTATCATTTAAAAATTTTGGATAATACTCCTTCGTTGTGCACTTTAAATAGCACAACACATTACGATCAGTTATGTTTTTGCACTGGGAAAAGGAATATCAGGATAAACACAATAATATAAATGTAAGAAGAAGAAAATATTACAATATTTAAAAATGATATTTTGAAATGATATTTGTTGATGTTTTTTTTTGCTGTTTAATTTTACTTCAATTCAGATTTTCAATGAAGATTTTGGATGAAAACAGTGGAGAAATAAGGTTAAAGGATATAATTTTTTATTGATTTCACAGTTGTAGAACTACCTTTATTCCGGATTAAGTTTTCGGAATAATTCAGTGATCACTAGATATTATTAGTTCAAAGAGTTGTAGATCTTATTTTATTAGGTATTAAGTTTTTGGAAGAACTTGAGTTCAGTTAACAGGTAATCTTTTAGCATTTAAAGATTGAAAATACGTTTTTATTGTAAGGTTTCATTATTCATTAGCCAAATTAGCATTTAAAGATTGAAAATACGTATAGGTAATTTTATTCAAAGAAAACTTTATCGTTTTTATTTAAGGTTTCAAATATTTTTGTCTTTTTTTTTTCCTACGTTTTTATTGTAAGGTTTCATTATTCATTAGCCAAAATACAAGAGGAAGTGTGCAGCAATGCACAAGTTACTGGAAACAAGGCCTTTGCAGTGTTGCCAACTTAGCAATTTTGTTGCTAAATTTAGCAACCTTTCAGACCACCCTAACAACTGTTTCTTCCAAAACCACCTAGCAACAAATTTAGCAATTTTAAAACTTTATTTGACAACTTTTATCTACTTCTGATGAGTGACTCAGACAATAAAAAGGCACACATTTTCCATCCAAATTACACAAAAAGAGGAAACCACAGATGACTAGTAGTACACACATCATGTGAATTAAGTTAGCTGCTATTTGCAGTTGTTCAGTTTAATAATAGTAATAATAATTGAATAATTGTTCATTTATGATACACTTTGTTAGTAGCTTGTACTTGCGATTGTTGATAAGTTAGTACGCTGTAAGAAAAATGGAAAATATATATCCAGGACATTATCGATTATTCATCATCCATTGTAACCCTGTAACCCGTAATTTAAAATGCAGGTAAAAAACCATTACGGAAAATTCTTTCATATTAACATAGTAGATTGTGCCTTATTTTTGCAATGACATCACAACATCATTTAGCAACTTTTAGCAACAAATCGACCTTCCTTTAGCAACTTTCTCTGAGAATTAGTTTCCAACACTAGGTCTTCGTTATCAGTTCATGTGGATAATTTCTGCCTATATTTCATACCCTTAGATCAACCTTTATAACCACAGATATGAAGTTTAAACAAGGTTGCGTGCTTTCTGAGATAAAACCAACACTAAAGTTTGTAATTAGATCAAACTATTAATCATTCCATTAGAACCAAATATTAGCATAATGATAAACTGAATCTCAACTTCCTTTTCAGAACTGGCCCCACTTTCTCTTAGTACAGCATATCTACAGCATATTTGCATATAAACTCAAAAAAGAAATGTCCCTTTTTCAGGGTACAGCATTTTAAAGATAAATTTGTAAAATCCATAATGTCTTTAAACAATATTTTTCGTGTCTGTTGAATGTCCCATAAACAGTTATTGCACATGCACCTGTGAAACAGTCCTTGGCACGCTTGTGGTTTACAGATGGCAGGCGATTAAAGTCACAGTTGGAATAACTTAGGACCTTTTCACTAACTCTGAAGAAAAGAAATTGTAGATTAAAGTCACAGTTGGAATAACTTAGGACCTTTTCACTAACTCTGAAGAAAAGAAATTGTGTCTTGCTATTACTGCAACTTTTCACAAAAAAAACTAATACTTTTTCGTAAACTAATATTTGGAAATGTTATTCTAAAAAAAAAAAAAAATGGGATTTCAGTTATATTTTAAAATGTATTTTATTCCTGTGATGCAAAGCTGGATTTTCAGCATCATTACTCCAGTCTTCAGTGTCACATGATCCTTCAGAAATCATTTTAATACACTGATTTAATAGTCACAAGAAACATTTCTGATTGTTATCAATTTTGCAAACAGTTGCAGCTGCTTAATGTTTTTGTGGAATATGACACATTTGTTTACAGGATGTCTAACATTATAAAGGACACATTATAAAACATTATAAAAATTTCTAACATTATAAAGGACACAACACACACACACACACACAAGTTTGACCATAAAAACATAATAAAGTATTCATTCATGAAAGTGTTTGCTAAGAAGTTAAAGTTTAATTTAATATGTTTGTTTAATAGCAATCGTATAAGACATAAAAGAATCTATTCAAGCACTGATTATAAGTGGGGATTTTTAAGTAAATGTTTCATTGTTATTCAAACTGGTAATAATGTAATGCTAACAAAAGGTGAAATAGTGGAAACTTCCTGATGCTGTAAAGGAGGCAAATTTACTGAGAATCAAACATTTGTATTTGACTCCTTGATTCTAAATATGTGGACTTGATAAGTGAGGGTTGGGTCGGTCACGTATGCATCTCGGAAAATTATCTAGTGGAGTATTTTCTAACTGATTCACTTTCCACTGCAGTGGGAAGATCAATGCTGAAATACCCAGAAGAAGTGACTGAGTCACTCTTCATGCAATATGCAATAATGTAATTGGTGTTATTAAAAAGTTGGGGTATTGTGGTGAAATAATGGTATCAGATGGTAATACCATAGCAGCCCTTCTTTTATAATGTGTGCCTGTTGTCTGTTAGTACTGAATGAATAACAGCTAAACGTTGAGGCTGTTCAGGGTTTGTGTTATTTTTGTACCATTAAATTGCTTGCTTACAATTTTTCACACATAACCTAAATTAGTGTCTAAAGAAACTGTAAATATTTGTGAAATTGCTATGCCATTTTGTATGGCATTATTTAGTGTTTACTGTTAATCAAGAGTTATATATGAGAATATATGAGTTAGCGTGAAGTTCATGTATGAGGAGGATTCACTCGGAAATGATACAGATAATAACACATCATGTTATCAAAGAGTTATGATTTCTCAGATGAACATATCAACTGTTGTTTAGCAATGTTGATGACTACAGATGATTTTCTTGATTTATTTTGTGATGATTATGAGTTTGGCTTCCTGAATGTCATGTGATTTTTAGGTATTCTTTATGTATTTATTTTTTATTTGTCTCTCTGTAGTTTATTTATTTATTTTTCATGGTTTTATAAAACCTGTTTGAAAATTAATCAATTAAATTACAAATCGATAATAATAATACAGCACAGTTTGTGAGTGTGATATTGCTTTTACTGTAAATGGCAGCACTTGCTCAGCCAATGGCATGAGTTTGGGGTGGAAACTTGTCACCTTTCATCGAAATTCATTGTTAGGTAATCCAAATTTTGCGCACATTTCTATTTACGATGCATTTTTAAAGCGTTGAGTTTTATAGCCAATCACAGGCATAGCTCTTGGAAGCAATGGCCAATCAGAGTTGTTTACTCTATGATTTGGACAATTTTTTTTTTCACACAAAAGAGTTCTACATGCAAATACTTTCATTACAACAAACAAAGAGTATATACGGTGTAAATAAGAGATTTGAGGGAATCTGCATGTCCCTGGGTAAACATAAAATATTTCATTTTTATTAGTCACCAAGCAATCAAGGTGTATAAGCACCTATTCTATCCATTAGTCTTTTTCTTCTTCTTCCTCTGTTCTTGAGTCTATAGCAGCCCAAAGAACCGTTTGTGGGAAGGTTATGAAATTTGGCATACAGACAGAGGACAGTCTCACCATTAATTATAGCAAGTTTGGAGTCTCTAACTTAAACCCTCTAGCGCCACCAACAGCTCAAAGTTGCAATCATGTTTATTCTTATAACCTTTTGAACCATAGGGTTAAAAACAAAATAATTTTCCCCCTGATTCCTTGGCAAGAACGAATGTACCGATATTTTTGAAAAGGTCCTGATCACAGATGTTAATTAAACAAATAAATAATTAATAAAAAAATAAAATAACAAAACACTTGAATATGTACTCTCCCTATCAAGTCCCATAAATAATATATTGGCAATCACAAATCCTCTGCCCAGAGTCAATAATTGTCAAAGAAAACTGATGTAGTCCAAACACAAATGAATTAAGATTAACATCCATTTTGCAAATTCAAGTGAAGTAAACAAAAGAAAACAGCTGCTGTTTGTTCTTGGGTCTGGAATTAGCACAACATTTTCTCATTGGACGATGTTGCCACCTGTTGGTCAGATGTGACAGCAACTCATATTCAGTTCATCATTTTTGTGCTCAAAAACGTAAGGATAATTTCTATTAAGGATAACTATTTTCCACCATTATTGAACATTGAAAACATTGTTACCATGCAGTAAGTAAATAGTCACAAGCTGCTGTGTGTTTTTAAATACTTCTATTAATATATTATAGTATATTTATAGTGTTATAGTACTAATATTAGTTTAAATTAAAATTCCAATTTTCCTAGCAGGTCTTTATTAATAAATACTTGATTAAAATCATTAATTAAACCACAAACGTTTGTAAGGTACTGTAACATAACAATAATAAATAAAAACAAATCTTCTTTTTTTGATTATGGTCATTTTTATTTTATTTAAAGATCGTAATTCAACACAGTTTTAGACTTTCTTATGGTAATAAACCAAATGTTTTCAATGGATAGCTCGCAGCAGGGTTATAAAAAAATGACGGAAACACAAAAAATTGTAAAGAAATAAAAACTAATAGAAATTAATAATAGATTTTAAAAATCTATATTTCAGTGATACTAAATTAACACTGGTACGCAGAGATTTTCTGGGACAAGTGAACAGTGAGATATTATATATTAAAATTAATAGTAGTATTTATGATTTATTTTTACTCTTTTGTTGTCAATGCATATATGTTTAGGATTATGAAACAATCTAATGTCTTTAAAAAAAAAAAAAAAGTACAAATTCAAACCTCAGATTTCATATGCATTTATGTATTCCAAAACTAGCAACAGACAGATCAACCTAACCGTAGTCTACTTAACACAAAGCTAATCCTATTACCATCTGTAAGCAGTATTTTGTCTCTGTCCAGAGTGTCCTGCTGTCCCAGACACTTTGGGTGTCACAACAAATACGAGCAGAACATACGAGCATGATCATGTATTGGTTGTAAAAAAAATATGCACTTTCCTTTCTTTGATGGAACTGTTCAAGACGTCTTAGTGGGAATCCTCAACGTGAAGATGTTTGGAAGTGGCACTAAAAAGTGGTTTATCAAGAAGAATAAAAGACAGAGGACTAAAGGAAGGAAACCTGTCAACAGAAAGAGAAAGAAGTGGGTCGCTAAGGTCCTGAAGCAGCACAGGGAGATGATCCTGAAGGAACTGGATGTCAACAAGGTGCTGCCGTACCTGGTGTATGACAAAGTGTTTTCTCTCGGGGAATACAAAGAGATACTGGGTCAAGACTCCAGCAAGAAACGAGCCGAGCTCTTCTTGGATCAGCTGTCTCAGAAGGGCCCCTGTGCGTTCAACGCCTTCTGCTCCGTGCTGGAGGAAGTGTGTCCTCACCTGCTTACCTGCTTCCTGTTGGATTGTGAAGGTAAATCAGACTTCATCGGCTGCCTATTTAGATCAAAGGTGGGCGAACCTCATGAAAACAGGTCCCATATAACTCTGAACAAAACTAACTGACTAACTAACTAAATGAATGAATAAAATGCTACAGTAAATAAGGAAAATGTAATATTTTTAAACATTAAACATTTTAATTTTTTTGTATTTTTCATTATTCTGATTTGATTCTTATGTAATGAGAATATTTCTTTGTTGTTGTTTTGCATTACAGTAATGAGATTTTTACTGTATTGCAATATAGTAAAAGCAAATGTGAGAAGACGGTAAACAAAATAATCATGTTATTTTGCAAAAGAATCTTAATCCATATATTTTCTTATTTTTTCCACATTACAGTAATGAGTAAATTGAAAGAAATATGCTTAACAGAGATGAAAATAATGTCATAAAATGATTGTTAATGCAAAAAAAGCAATAAATAATGCTCCTAAATATAGTGTAGGTTTCATTATCATGTGTATATATATATATATATATATATATATATATATATATATATACCCACACACATATGTATATGAATTGTGAGATCAATAAATCAATAAAAAATACTCCCAAATATAGGTTTCATTTTTTATTGAAATAAATAAATAATCAAATATTTCTTATTATTTTCTTCAGATTTTGGGGTGAATTATGACCTGAACATGAATTGTAGACCGATTCTCCAATGTACAAGGCAATTTTTTATATTATGATAATGACAATATTGAAAGAAATGTGCCTAATGAAGAAGAAAATAATATCCTAAAATATTATTAATAAAAAAGCAATAAATAATATGCCTAAGTATATATTTCAGTTTCATTTTAATAAATTTTTCTTATTGATTTCTTCTGATTTTGAGGTGAAATGTGACCTAAACATGAATTGTGACATTCTCCCAGGCATGGGAGTGAAGATAAAATAGTCCATATTAAGGGTTAATGTGAATCATAGGAGAATAACTGAAACATCATTTTTTTTTATTATTATTAAAATGATGAACATAAATTATGTTGCCGTAGGATCCTGCATAAATGCAAAGCCTCAGTAGCTACCTTCACAAACACCTTTGCAAATAGCTGAGGTTTGTTATCTTAATCTAATCTTAAAGAGTAGTTAAAGCCCCGGCTGACTAGCATGGAAGTATAGACACCAACCAGGTCTGTGTGGCCCACAAAGTCAGTTTAAGCCAGCACGTCCCACTAAGAGCTGGCAGAAAATAGCCCGCTTAAATCCACCCCTCTGAGGAGATTACCGGAGAGCCGGGCGACAGGCAGTTACAGGCAAAACCCAGCATATGGCCTCAAACTAAACTGTCTAGGTTAAGCTTGTCGACTAATTTAGCTTAAGTTTGATGTAGACAGATTAATGTGAGGATGATAAACAGGCCAAATTATCAGGATAGCTGAGCTATTACTCAAGTTATATCATGCAATTAATCAACCGTATTTACCGTTGTAGAAGACCTTGGTAGAACATTTCAGTCTTGTGTTGGGGACCCATCAACAGTAGCAGTTTGATTTGGCACCTGAAGAGGTTGCTCGATATGTTTGGTATAAAGACCATTAGAATTAAGAAACTTTTTTTTTTTTTTTTTGTCCACAAAATTAAAGCTACAGACCGTATCTTTTGGCGCTCTAGTGGTTAATGAAGAGGTTAATAAATAGAACTTTGTGTGTCTTGCGGAAGAACATTGTAGCTGGAGCTACTTCTCTCTGTTTATGTCTATGGTGAATCACGCAGGTACTGGGCTACTCCGCAGCGGTACACACCCGAACCAGTCTAAATAGTCCAAATATAAACACTTATTAAAGGTGTACAGCTTTCATTATTTTGTTTACTTACTTTTTATTACTGGTAAACATTTTACTTGAATTAAACAGAAATTCATTCACCAAAACACAACACTTGCTAACATTTCATTATAACTTTAATTAATAACATTAGCAAACTATGTATAGTTGTTCTTTAGTAAATGAATGTTCAAAAAGTTTGATTGTTGCCTATGCTAAATGTAAACAACGAACTAGTGAGATTTTCATACTTCCCTGATAGCACACGTAGGCCTACATCACAGACATCTATCTGCAAGACGTATTTTTTAGAGTGTTTGCTCATCTGCAATACTTCTATAAGACGTTTCCTATCAGATGTCAAATAAATGTATAGAAGATGTCTTTAAGATGTTTATGATTTAGAATGTACTGTATGTAAAACTGACATCTTAAAGATGTCTATCAGATGTTTGTACACAGCAGATGCTTTCCAGATGAAGCGATCTTTAACAGACATCTTGCAGACGTACGTGTGCTATCTGGGTTTGTACGTGTTTTGTGTGCAACACAATCTTCTTCAAAAGATTGGATGATCCTTTGATTTGTCAGATGTTTATCACTGAACTGTATTTTTTGATTAAACTATTTTGTTTGATAGGAATAACCATTTGCAGATAAAAGACATTTATCCGAAACACGTCCTTTCTTTCTGACTGAATCATTCCAAAACACTTCAAATGGTTCATTTCAGAGTGCCAAATGAATCATCATTACATTTCTATTCAGATACTAAAGTCAAAGTAAACTTTTCAAAGGTATCTGAAAGATTTTTGTCTCCTAAAGGTAGCCGTTTCTCTGTGTTTCTCCTTCACAGATGGCTCAGCTGGAGGAAACAAGAAGCAAGGACAAACTAAACCAACGCACAGCCAAGAGAACACACTGTCCAATGAACAAGACACGGTTTGTTTTCTACCTATGTACACAGACCCACTTTTTGACACAAGGTAAGATTTCTCATAAGCCCCCCCAACACCCCAAGCTCCCTAGCTCCCTCTGTATCGGTTTGCATAATTAATGAGAGCCTGAAAGGGCCTAGTACTCTAATTTTATATAAAGCACAATGTCGGTATCTCACAGCATTGTAAGTTTGCTCAAGTTAAAAGCTTTTGAAAAACTGTTTTGTGTGAATAGCTCCTTAGAACATATTTTGTTAGCTGGGTAGGAATCCATGCGATCTGGAATCCATGCAAAAAGCTTTTGTGAGCTGTGCTTAATACATTGCTAAACTATTGACAATAGACTTTTTGCTTGAAAAATTTCACTAATGTGACCATGTTTTTACTGGCCACAGTCCGTCAATGGTGGGTGTCACAGTGGGTGCCGGAAATGAGAATAGGCAATGTGGGAGTTTTTCCTTGGCATCAATACAATTGGATAGATATGGAGAGTTGCTGAGGATGCTGCTGTTTGTCTCTTTTGATGTGTGAATCCCGTCTCATCAGTCTTCTGTATTTCTAGAGTCTTTTCTGTTCAGGATGCTTATCAGGCCTGAAAGAATGTCTGCATTTCTGTGCCCTTTCAGTGGCATTTCTTTATTTGTTTAACTGCAGATATTGTACTTAAAAGGCATGCAGTAATTAGTGTAATGCAATGTGTATCTGCTGCTGAAAGCACCACAGAAAAATAAATCTTATTTTACACAATTTGTGAATGTCAGTTTGCAGTGTTTAAAACACATCTTTCTATTGAGCTGCATGAAAAACACATCAAAGGCAGTGTTGTCTGACTTTTAGTGTATCAGGAACATAGCCTACAGTGCAACCAGCACAATCTGATTCACAAAATGTGTCGGTTCTTTTCAGTGTATCAAAAAAAAACAAAAGCAAACGTTAAGTTAATGAGCAAATTACTCTAATGAGTCATTATTTTTAGTAAATCTAAAACATATAGTGCATTGTCCTACTAGCAAAAAAATGATTCTTAATATGTGCTGGGTTTTTTTGTTTTTTTTTTTCAAAAAGACTCAAAATTAAACCAGTTTTATGTATTTTAAGGGCTTGTGAAACTTAAATCAATACTTATTGGTTGTTCATATGACTGTGTGTACATAGGTAAGCATACAAGTTTGGAAAAAATGGTAATAAATGATATTTTAATTAAACAAAATCTGATGGTTGCCCAAAGTTACGCAATTATTAAGGTATTACTTATATGCTGGGCTACATGCATGCATAATCAGTGATGTTATTGTTAACTTAACTAAAAATAAAATGATTAGGAAGCATGTTTTGTTAGTTTAAATAGCTGAAATATAAATATTAGATGAAAAACTTTTTTAAAAATTGAAATGTTGCCTTGTTGGTAACCAATTGAAATAGATTTAAGTTGAAGTACTACAATTATTAACTGAAATAAAATTATATATATAAACGAATCAAATATATAAATAAAAAATAATAAAAGCACAATGAAGGAAAATTAAGTGTTAAAATGAAGGAATTTTCCATATTGATTTTTTTTTTCAAAGGTGTTGAATTATGAATTGCATTGTATTGTGCTGGAAATGGAAATGTCCCAGGAAATGTTCATAAATGAAACGGAGAAGTTTCGGAGAATATTCAAAATATTAACAAATAATATAACTGTAAATAGTATACAGATAATACTAAAATAACACTGTTAAACCATACAAATAAAGTTAAATCCTTAGTGTTGAGGGTTCCATTAGAATCCTTTGGGATTGGTTGAAATTACAAATATGTTGCATTCCTTTATTCCTACACTGTTGGATATGTGATTAAATGAGGTCTATGTTTTGTTTTCCCTGCACTGTGGAGTGTCCTGTTGCCACGTACATCAGAATTTTTGCTTTGAATGTGAATACTTGCTGGCATCACTGTTACAAGTTTGCCTTCTCATCTCCCTAATGTAAACCAGCTTCACCTGTCTGTGTAATAAGAAGACAGTGCATCTGTTTGTTACTTGCATATGGCCATAATTGCACAGCACATCAAAGCCGCATTTCAACCTCTTCTTTTAAGCATGAAGAGAGAGAGAGAGTTAAGCTGGCCAGAGGCTCTGGCAGTCATGCCGTGTGAAGCTGCTTCATCTGTGGTGTCAGCATGCTGTTAGATCAGGAGTCTATAGCTGACAGTCATTGTGTGTGTAGAAGTGAGTGGGACGGGACATGAACAGAGCCTGCAAGCCACGGGACACTAGAAAGAGATGTGCGTGTATGTGAGCTGTCTGTACATGCTGTGATGGAAGACGAGGTGCATTTGAATTTAAGGAATCAGAATTAGAATTAAAATGGAATAAAATTTGAATTCATAACGGTGGTAGTTTTTAATTGTATTTTTTTCAGTATAAATTACTGATAAACCTTATCATACACAGGTGACACAAAAAAAACATGTGTATTATGTGGCATTATATTAATAATCAGTGTTTGAAATGCCACCAATAGGATTGTTTTTAATCAATATACTGTATATTATTTGTAAAGTTTTTAGAATTACATATTTTTATTACATATGTTCTGTTATAATATGTATAATATTGTCACGATTATGTGTGTTGTCTTTGTTTTCTCCGGACTCCATTTCCCATGATCCCTCACCCGGGAACCAATCACACATTCACACCTGTTTCCCATCAGTCACACTATAAAGGTTGCACTCATCCACACACACATTAGGGATGGGCCATACCACTTATTTTTATTTTTTTGATATGATACCGATACTTTTAATGGCCAGTCTCGTCGATATCGATACCGATACCGATACCAATACAATACTTCTGAACTGAACTTTGAAATTATGAAATGTATTAAATTATTAAATTACTAAGAGTACAATTCGTAATAATACCTACTTAACTTTATATTTGAAATGCATTTTAACATTCAATATGCTTTCATTGCAACTTATTAGGTTATATTTTTGTTTACACATGGTTAAAATATGTTTACTGTAGTGGTAACCATGGAAATATACAAATACTATAGTTAAACTATGGTCACTTTAGGAAAACTATAATTTGTTGTTATAAGGGACTGCCAGTAATAGGCTATTGCATGCATAAAATGCAACCTTTTTATTCGGAGAGTGTATGATTTATATTAACAATATGAGCTTTATGAACTTTTAACCTTCAAATTTAAATAAATGTACTGCACAAACTAGGGTACAATTTCAATATGTTTATTGTGAAATAACTCAAACATATATGTGTTTTCTGCATTGTTCTGGACTGCCGTTCCCAAAACATCAATGCTTTCTTATTATAGGCTACTTTTGGGAAACGTAGCTCAATTTAAATGTACTATCAGAAGTGAGTGAACACTCTCTGTAATTGTTTGATTCTGCATTGCAGCATGTGCGTGTGTTCAAATGAACAGGAAAATCCCTCCCACACAATTATTTGCTAACATAGGTTATTCATCCAATTTAATGCATATTGTATGCATTGTTTTTTGTTAAATAAACAAAATCACTGGTAAATAAAAACACCTTAATATTTTTATTTGAGTATCGATACTTTCGATACGCGCATCAGTAACGATATATCGATACTTCAGGATCGATTTGCCCATCCCTAACACACCTGTAATGTTTCCTAGTTTCTGTGTTCCTGCCTGTGTTTCCTTGTTTTGCCTTGCTTTGCCTTCGTGTATTTTGGATCTTGGACTGTTTATCTGTTTTTTACAATTGTTTTGCTGCCTGCCCTGACCATTGCCTGTTTACGGATTACTCTTTGTCTTTGCCTGGGATATTATTGTTTGTTTGTACTGGTCCCTGCCTGTCTGATCACGTTTGTGAATAAAGCCTGCATTTGGATCTTCAACTCATTTGACGCCCCAACGTTACAAATATTATATTCCATATTTCATAATATATTTAAACTATATATTTCACGCTATATAACAAATATAATTAAAATATATAATTAGAATATGTAAAATATAAATGTATTTAATTATATATAATTATTTCTTATATACACATACATATGTATATGACATTGAGTTCAAATCTATTTTATTTTATTATGCTATTTTAATTGTAAATAATTTTTTTAATTCATTCATTTTGTTGAAAAATTTAAATAGATTTAAAATGAATGATCTATGTATATTGAATTTTATTGTTTATTTAGTAGTATATTTTAATTATAGATCATTTTTGGATATACAAATATATTAAATGAAATATTTAATAAATATATTTATGAGTTAAATGTATAAATATGTACATTTTATATAAATAAATGTAAATATATTTAAAATGAATTCAATTATATTGAATTACATCTATGTATTTAATTTTATTATTAACATTATTTACATATTTACAAGATTTAATTTATAGATTCATTTTGGACTGTAATATATCAAAATAGAATATGCAAATATAATACAATATTGAATCTATAATATTTTAATTATGAAATATTTATAAAAATATTAATTACACACTTCATAATATTGTTGTGTTGCATATGGAGTCCTGGTTTGCGCACAGATAGTTATGGCCCTGTAAAATCAGGCTAGATCCAATCTGGGCTTGAAATAGAGGACGTGGGCTTGCAGTGGGGGAGGACAGACATCGCAAAGATGAATCTCTGTGAGGTGAAGGCACACTCAGGCATATTGTTCGCTAAAGTAGGCCTCCTTTATGTCTGACTGACAGCAAAATCATCATGGAGATGACAGCGCCACTAGTTTGACCCAGAGCTGGAACACACATCAAACACACAGTCACTGACGTGGCAATATGACAAAATCAGTTTGGGTCACACAAATTACAGACAGACACACAAAAGAGCTGGACAGTTTGAAAACCTCAGACACGGTAACAGCACACCACAGAGAGGCATGATTATGGACACCATGATGGGAGCGCAGCATTACGAACACTACATGTAAGTACACGATTTATGACAATCTAGATGTTTCAGATTCAAAAGTTCAAAGCAGAGTTCAAGGTTTGTTTGAAACGTGTAGAGAAATAAAAAGAATAATGTTGAATATGTATGAGGAGTACAAGTACAGACTGCAAGAGCATCTAATTCGTTATGATAGTTTATATTTACATATATACATATTTATAAGGTAAAGTTCTATAATCCTTGCAATATCGTACATGCTATGAGTGAGTCTCAGTTGACTTTTTTTTCTCAAATAGATTAAAATAGATTTGTGTAAACAAAGTGAGCCACAATCTGAGCAAACGATGTGTATAAGCGCCTGGGGATTGTCATGTTTTACGAAAATGTGTGTTTTCGAATAAAGAGTAAACACAGCTTTTAGCTAAACAAAGTCTTTTAGAAATGTTGGCGAATGAGGCTAACAGGGCGGTTTGTTTGTTTGAGTAGCCGTTCTTTGTGGAAGTAGGACACATCCTGCCTCCAGCTCGGCTTCATGACATTTGAATATAAATGTAACTAGTGTGTGTATTTTGTCGTATTGTTTGCATATAGTATGTGTGTGTGTTTGTGTGGCTCATGGTGTGTGCTAATAAACAAATGTAAAATCAAAATTTGACAGCAAAGTTTTCAATTTTAAGTGGCTTACAGTAAAAAAAACACAAGGGTGAATAACATGATGCTCATGATGATAACATGATGAATGAATTACTTTGAAAAATATATTCCAAAACATTTTAGAAAAATTATTAATAATGATTAAGATAATGATTAAGATGGGTAAGGTTCACCTAAAAATGAAAATCTCCTAACAATAGACTCTTAGGTCATCAAAGATTTAGATGAGTTTGTTTGTTGGAGAAATCTATCATTGCATCACTTGCTCACCAATGGATGCTCTGCAGTGAATGGGTGCCGTCAGAATGAGAGTCCAAACATCTGATAAAAACATCACAGTAATCCACAAGTAATCCACACACCACTCCAGTCCATCAGTTAACATCTTGTAAAGTGAAAAGTTGTGTGTTTGTAAGAAACAAATCCATCATTAAGATGTTTTTAAATAATCAGCTCTCACTTTTTCCCTGTCCGTCTAATAGTTTTCAGTTTCTTGCTGACTTTGAGCAAACATGCTGTTCTAAATCATAGGCCAAAGCCGGTCTCCACTGGACTGAGTGATCATTAAAGGACTGGGTCTGGCTGGGCTTATCCTTGACCATCAACGTTAACCACTATAATGATTTCCAATTATAGAGTTCTGTTGTGGAGCTAATGCATTAAATTAGGTATGCAGTTAGAATAGGTTTTTGCTAGTGCTGTGTTTTTGTAACACCCCATGTGGGTTTGAAAGTTAGCAAACTTAATATTCACGGTCTGTGAGGCAACTGCAGTGTGCAATGTTCATACAGTATTACACAACATCATCAAAGAAGATGAAGATGTGCACTTTGCAGATGCTTTGACCCAAGAGGTCTGCGTTTGCAAAAATTAATGCTACATTTAATTTCAGATCACTTTTAGAGGTGTTTAGTAGGCCAATGGCTAAATTACCTATCTAGCCCCTTACGGAAATATATTATGTTCACGCAGTATGTTCATAATATCTATATGATGATTTTGTATAAGGTATTATATGTAACAACAATATATTTCAAAAACACATTTGAATTTTATTAAAACAACATATACAAAAAAATATCTATTTTTGTAATATTAATGCATGTCTTTTTTATTTACTTATTTAATATTAATATGTATTTTTGGGTTTTAAGATGTATATAGGTACATGACATATATGTCCAAAAATGTATTACACATACATAAACATGCATATTTGTATAGGCTAGATATACATGTTGATATGAAATTGTTCCAATTTCTAATAGTTTCATATTTTTACTTCATATCACAATGTTGCTATTTATTCTTATTTTTTAGTTTTAGTAATTCAGCTTAAACTTATTTTGTTTCAGTTAATTGCCATGGCAACATTTCTAATTTTTGTTGAAAAATATTTAAAGGGATAGTTCATCCAAAAAAAAAAGTTGTTCCAAACCTGTATGAATTTCTTTCTTCTGATGAACACAAAAGAAGATATTTTGAAGAATGTGGGTAACCAAACAGTTGCTGGTAGCCATTGACTTCCATAGTATGCAACTGTTTGGTTGAACTGAGCTATACCTTTAAGTTTAAGTTTATCATATAATATTTATATTTCACTTAATTTCAGCTTCATTTCAATTAACAAAATATATTTTCAATTGTTTTATATAGTTATTTATAACATTTTGTGTTATGTTTCACTTCAAGTCTCTTTCGGAGCTGTTAAAGGGATATTTTTGGTCAGAAAACACATTTTGCTTGTTTCGTCAAATAACGACCAAACATGTTTTACAACATAATCAAACATGTAACCATTTTACAAACCTTTACACATATTTTGTTGATGCTGTGCTCAGATCACTAAGCTTTTGGTTACAAATATAATGCTACATTTTGCTTCAGGCCCTTTTCGATTGCATGAAATGCAAGGCTAAATAAATGTTTGTTGAATGTGTCAGGTTAACCGTTGAATATTTTATATGGTGGCGTAAAATTAAATACCATGAAATGTGTGCTTCTAGCATCTCCATTTTTCACTCGCAAAACTGCTCCTACATCCCAGCAGTGGAGAATTCAGCTCATTACTGGTTAAAAATAACAGGGCTGAAATCCTAGTCTGTCAGGTTAACAAAGAAAAGAGGAGGAAAGTGAGGAAGATTAAAGCGGATGACTCACCTCATGGCATACTGGGAAAAAGCACCGCGACAGCACTGAAGTGTGACACCAAGTGTTAGTTTACGCATGCATAAGCGAATGAAGTGTTGTTATTTAAATATGTTGCTGTGTTAGCACTGTTTGAGTTGAATGGGTGTGTGTATGTGTTTTGGGACGGGCGAATCGCACGCTCCCGTGTGCATAAGTTGGAACATCCCTCTCTTGTGTCTCTAAATGTGTCTTCTCTCCTAGTGCAGTGAGTTCATGTGTGAAGGACCGC
The DNA here is from genome assembly GCF_018340385.1 of Cyprinus carpio. Classification (NCBI taxonomy): domain Eukaryota; kingdom Metazoa; phylum Chordata; class Actinopteri; order Cypriniformes; family Cyprinidae; genus Cyprinus; species Cyprinus carpio. The sequence goes on along the minus strand of NC_056596.1, from coordinate 13,746,361 downwards.
CTTCTTTTTTACCTAATTTCTCCTCTTTGTTCACTTGTGAAAAGTCATAAATCACACCACCCCAGCTGAAGAGGGTTCTTGCGGCTTGGGTCCAACTCTTCCTCCTTGGTGAATGAGCTTTGAATCTTATAACGCGTTCCTGGACCCACATGTTTCTGTTTGTGGAAGACCAAAGAAGGAGGGCACTCCTAACTTGTCCTATTTCATGGACGCGCTCTCCACATCACGCTGGTATAGCTGCCGCCACGCTGGGCTTGGGGAAGTAAGGTCCTCGACCAACTTAGATTGGCGGGCGTCCTGAAATAGATCTGTGAATGTTTAAATTTGTGTCCTATACAGAGGGAATGAGACACCGTCGCATACAAAGGATTGTTTTGAGAAGGCCTGCCTGATATATTGAATATTCATTGCTGGCCATTTGCAATTAAGCGGCATTGTAAATATTGCTAGATGTTTGTTAATGGCTGTTTATACAGTTTTAATGATTGTTCTAATTCTGTGAGAACAGCGACGTCCACATCATAGCTATCCATCTTATTTTTCAACAAAAAACTATGCTATTTTCTGTGAATGTGCGAGTTTTTCGATTCATTAGCCACAATAGATAATAACTACAAGAATTACAAAGCGCAGTAAATGGTAAAATTATTTGTGCTACAAACCAGTGTGTTTATGATTATGATAATGAAGTCAAATAATATGATAACAAATACCAGTTTGCAGTTAAAATGATAATAATGGACTGTTTTTGTTGAGCTGAAATGTATAGGAACAATTTAGTATTTTTTTTTTAAAATTTGGGTGGTTGTCGTTAGGTTATAAAATTATAGGAGCTCTTATCATTGGAATCACTTTAAGATTTATTAATTTTTTTCGCTTATTAATGATAAAAACATTGAAAGCCAATCAAAATCCATTCAACCTTAAAGAGTTTGAGCATATAAAGTGGTAAACAACAAAAATGCAGTACAAGCATTTAATAAACAGAACATTATTATGATTTGCTATAAATGCTAATGTAGTTACCTTGTCTCATGAATCATAAATATGAGTGAAGTATTTTGGTATAAATGCTAATGTAGTTACATTGTCTAATGTATTTTAATTGTGTGTTTAGTATTAATTGTGAGTTTGGTTTTAATAGTAAGTTTGATTCTTTCTGTGTGTGTGTACAATGTGTGTGTTTTTTGTTTGTGTGGTGTGGTCCCAGAAGGACACACAAACACACCAGCAGAAGTGATGAGTGGGATTAAAGATGTGTGTGTGTTTTTGTTTGTTTTTGTGTGTGGTACCAATGCAGAATTTAACACAGCATGTCATTCTGTTCTGCAGAATAACAATAGATCAACTGCACAAATGCCTGTTTACAATGTGATACAATACATTTACTAACTGCTTATACTGTATATATACAGTACACCATATATAATTTCATATACTGTATGTCATATTTTAAAATAAAGTTTTATAGGTTTCATCTGAATTCCAGTCCAAATAATTTGTGATGAATGAAATTCCTAAATTACTTTTTCGATGAATGAAATTCCCATATGCCAACAAGCTGTCAACAACTCCTTTTATGAATTTCAGTCACTAAAGACCACAGAGTTGTATAAAAACTTAATTTGCCATTATCTGTTTCTTCTTTTTCGTCTTCATTTAGGTGTCAGTGTTTGAATGCAAACCAGTTTTGAATGTAAAAGGTAATTATCCTTTTGATAACTGTAGATGAATCACTGGAGCGCAAGACAGTGGGTTGACACCGCTAGTGATGTCACCACCATAATTACAGTCTACCTCCACAAGACTCAGCACCTACTCTTTGTGTTTCATCTAGCCCATTATTCTGCACATGCCCACCACAATCAGGGTTGCACATTACATCAAAAATAAGACTGGCTTAGGAACTGGCCGATCTAACTTATGTGTGTAAAGCTGTCTTGATACTGACAATCTAAGCATCATTGCCATTATCCAAGAATAGGTTAACTGAATAAGAATAATCTGTTTAACTGAAAATGGGAATCACTGCATATTAGCTCTGCACCACCAGCCCAATCTGAGGCTGAGTGAAAAGCAAATTATTCCCCAAACTGAATTCGGCCAAATTGAACGGCCCCCACTGAAATCAAATAAAGCAGGTTTCATTCTGAATGAGGAGCTGCAGTGTTACTGTATCTGAATCAAAATAAATTAATACAAATTAAAAATCTTACAAATTAAACCACCAACAACAATAAATTCTAATAATAACATTTATTTAAAAAAAAAATTTATTTGTCTTATTTTGTCCTAATATTTTAGTAACATATATCATGTAATTGAAAAGTTTAAAAGGATCAGAAAGTCTGAATGTTTTTAATACCATGTTTAATATTTCTCTTAATAAAAGGTTCTTATATCACAATAATGATTAACTAATAATGAGAACAGGAACAACCAAATAAGGACACAGAGGGAGAAACCATGATCAACAGTCCACAGGGGTGTGACAGTTCGCCTCCTTCCGGAAGACGCGTCCTCGGGCTGTGGAGATAGAGGGAGGGACGGAGGGGGACTAAGGAGGAGGACAAAGGAGTGGATGTGGGATGGTGACAGAGGAAGGCAAAGGGCTGGCAGGCAGACAAGACAGGTGGAGATTCTGGTGGAGGATGGACTCCCAGGAGAACAACTAACAGAGTCCAAGGTGGTGATGACTGAGAGAGGAGCCAGGGAGATGACAAGAGAGAACCGGAGCGGAAGGAGGAGCCAGGCGAGACCCAGGCCAAAGCCATGATGGCAGCCTACAGTGGAGCTGATGGAGGTAGGAGCCATGGTGGGGGAAGGGCTGACAACTCCAGGGGGCCGACCGACGGCGGTGGAGCAGGTGGTGGAGGAGCCCGAGGTGGAGACGGAAACCAAATGAGCCAGGGGGACACCCAGGATCCGGAGAGCCACGGTGGAGCAGATGGCGCTGGCTACCAGGCGGGGATCCGGAAGGCCACGGTGGAGCTGGAGCAACAGAGGACTGAGGTGGAGCCGGAGGGAAGGAGGAGCCTGACAGAGTCTGAGGGACGGCGGGACGAGGCAGAGTCCAGAGGTGGCGGATGGTCGACGACTGATCAAGGTGGAGCCGTAGGGACGATGGTATGGACTTGATATGAAGTTAAGAGCTCTGACAGATATTGCCATGTCAAACCATGCAGAGCCTTGTAAGTGAGCATCAGAATCTTAAAATCAGCCCTAAAACTAACAGGAAGCCAGTGCAAAGACTCCAAGATAGGAGAGACATGATCCTTTTTCCTTGTTATTTAGGATTCTGGCAGCAGATATTGCATGACCTGTAATTTGTTAAGGGTAGCTTTTGATACCCCGGCCAACAGAGCATTGCAATAGTCAGTTCAAGAGAAAACAAAGGTGTTAATCAACTTCTCAGCAACAGGGAAAGACAACATTAGATGTAATCTTGTGATATTTCTAAGATGAAAGATGTTTTAACAGTATTCAGAATATGAGGCTCAAATGTTAAATTCAAATCAAATATTATCCTTAGATTTTTTAATTTTGTCCGAGATTCCATAAAAGAATCATCAACAATTAAAGAAACCATTCCGCTTTACGCAACTGCCAGTCTTTTCACTGTTGAGACAAAGAAAATTTTGCGACATCCATTCCTTAGTCTTAGAAATACATTGAGAAAGAAAATCCATAGGCACAGTATCATCAGGTTTTGAGTGTACATAGATTTGAGTGTCATCTGCATAGAAATGAAATTTTAGACCAAGAGATCTTAAAAGTTGACCAAGTGAGAAAATGTAGATATTAAAAAGCAAGGGGCCCAAAACTGATCCTTGAGTGACTAAAAATCTGTTGTGAATAAAATTGTTGTTTGAGGGTTATTAAGGTATTTGGGGTAGGACCTAAACCACTTTAGTACAGTATCAGAGATCCCAAAAACAGTTTCTTAATGAGTAATTAAAAGAGAATGATCTACGGTGTCAAAAGCGGCACTGAGATCAAGAAGGACCAGAATTGAAAGACAGACAGAATCTGAGGCAATTTGCAGATCATTTGTGACCTTAACAAATGCTGTTTCAATGCTATGGTATTTACGGAAGCCAGACTGCAAAGACTCAAATAGATTGTTTTCAGTTAAACGAACATGAGTCAAATGTGCAAAAATTTGAAAAAGTAATACCAGTATAAAAAGGAGTATTTACCAAATAAGAGCACAACAGGGTAGAGGTACACTTTACCGTACCGAACACTTTTTCGTACTTTATCAATCTCAGTGCCAAAAAAAATCAAGAAACTTATTACAAAGATGGGTTGAGGCAATTACAGGCGAAAGACTATTACAATTCAACAATTTGTTAATGGAATTAAAAAATTGTCTCGGTTTGTTTTGATGATTGTGTATTATTTTAGAACAATTATCAGATTTGGGCAGAAACAATTACAGCCTTATACTCATGTAAACAATCCTTCCATGCCTGATAATGCACCATCAGAACAGAGAGATGCCACATACAGTACGCTCCATCTTACAACAGGATGTCTTCATTGCATGCAAACCATCATTATACCAAGGAGCATGTCACACAAATGAAACAGAGCGCGATTTTTGAGGAGCAAATGAATCAATGCCAGACAGGAGAACAGAATTTAACTTTGAAACTTTAGCCTCCAAATTTGATCGCATTACTCCATCCCCTGTGTGACATCATTAACAAAAATTATATTGTTGAACAAACATGCTTTGAACAACAGATGTGTGACAAAGTTACTACAGTTTCGGGAAACTTGCTACTTAATTTCAGCAATGCCTCATACTAAGAAGCGAATTACATTATTGTACACCCCAGATGAATTTTGAGAAGTCAATGAAATTATTAATTAAAAAGACTTATTCATGAGTAAAATATTAAAGCTCAAAATATTGTAAGCTTTGCCTGTTTGCCATCTCTGTTTGAAACCTGCAATTGCAGTTATTTGCGGAATTATCTTCTTTACGTGGGTTGTGCATCAACACGGCTCCTCAGCACGGATTAATCTAATATTTTGAGTAGGGGTGCATGATAAATATCGGTCGATAATTAATGCGCATCTCGTCAGTAAAGCCGGTTCTCTAATCAGCGGTAAATTCCATCAGGTGCGTGATTTCACATGATTTCAAAACGCACCCCTAATTTTGAGATGTATGTGTGGGCTGTCAGTCAACGCTCCAGTGTGGATATTCGCTGTACTTCAGAATTACAGATATTACGTCTTGGAAAAGTGTAAAATATAAACTCAAAATTGACACACACACACACACAAATTAGCAGAATTGTCGCAACTGTGTGTTTACATCTCGCAATTTTTTTTCTCAGAATTTCAAATTGTTAGATAAAATGTCACAGTTACCTTTTTCTGCTGTTTTATTCAGTGACGAAAACGAGGCTAAGTAAATGATGACTTTTTCTCCTTTGTTTTTTTTTTTAATTTGGTGAGCTGTTTCTTGAAGCCACAACCCCCCACTCCCCCTCCAAGTCCACACACACCTACACAGACTCCCATAGATACCTCACGCACGGACGCGTGAGAGAGAGAGTGAGAGAGAGAGAGAGAGAGAGAGCGTTCTAAGCAAAGTTGCAGCACGCGCGCGTGGCGGGAAAAGAATCTCGTGACTAATAACGAGTGGATTGGCGCGCTTTCAGTTCTAAGAGGTAATACGAGCAGACTGTCATTACTGTAGTGATGGGTGGCAGCGGCGTGCGTTTTCTCTGTCAGTGCTGCTACCGCTGGAAATGGCGCTTGTGATGGTCAACAAGGAAGACGCAGTTGAAGCCGATGCCAGGGAGTATGAGGAGAAGGAGGAGAGAATAAATTGATATTATAAGTAGTACCAGCGCTTCTTTTGCGGATTTTTGTTTCAAAAAAGCGGTGAACAGTACCATGGTGAATTACCAGAAATACATTACTGTAATGCAGCTGGCTCTCGGGGTGAGTGCCATCAACAGAAAGCGTAGCCTGCCTCCCAGAAAACACATGTGGTGAGTATTTATATATATATATATGTGTGTGTGTGTGTGGATGTGTGAGGGGCTATTCGGCACTGCAACTTGCTGGGGAGAAAGTCTATAGTGACCGTTTTACTTTATAACCATGTAAATGTCTCTTATTTCAGTCTCATCGGCGGCAGTGCGAGCAAAGTTTGAGTGTTCATAAAGAATCATTCATTCATGATTCACTCTACTACAACCCCAAGCATGTCACATCATTCATATGTGTATGTCTACTATGTGCACTTTCAAATGGAATAAAAAGTTAAGCCATGTACAGGTGTTTCTTTGCATTGATTTGTGTGTTCCTGTCATTGTCACTGTGTGTGTGTGTGTGTGTGTGTGTGTGTGTTGTATAAGTTTCTCATTCATCTCCATTCATAAAGGTGGTCACTCCTCCAGCACTACTACTACTGTGGTTCTGTAATCACTTACGCTTTCAGCTGAATAAAAGACAGGCATTAATTAACTTGTATTGGCCGCTATCTCTTTTTTTTTTCACGTGAGATGAACATGAATGTCCCTTTTACGCTCGCGTCTGGTCAGAAGGTTTCTGGTTTTCACATTAGCACATACAAAACAACCAACGCTTTTTTCCTCTTCATACATTTTCTATCAGGATCGGACCTTCTTGCTTATCGATTAGAGATTTTCTTTAACCTTTGTCATTAACCTCGAACCTCTTTCAATGGATGTGTTTGGACCACAATGTTTTTTTTTTTTTTTTTCTCTGTGTTGGAGCTGGATATAATCACATTTCATTCTCATAATTACCATATTCCACACTGTCATCCTCATTCTCCTTTTTATTACTTTGCAGGCTTGAAATAAACAGGAAGTTGTGGCCTTCGGGACATATTGTGAGACTCAAATAAAACATCTAGGCCTACTTTAGATTGAGAAATGTTGATTTGTTGTTGGGACTGACGTTTTTCAGCAGGTCTGTAGGCCTTGCATGGGGCAGACTTCACCTCATACTCAGCTGCTACTATGAGGTTCATAGAGCAAAAAAAAAGAATCTCTGAGGCTGTTGGGATTACATGCTTCAGAATCAAAGGAAACAGTGCAAGATCAAAAATAGTCTAATGAAGGAAAATGTTCAATTAGCATAACAAATGCAAGACCTTTGTTGTTGTAATTGCACTGGGGCAGGGGGGGAGAAAAACTGTTAAATGTTGTCCTTAAAGTGCTTTTATAAGAAAAGTTCTGTTTGCAGATGGTTGGCCTGTAATGATTCAACAGCTGTAGGCATTTTATGCCCCTTGGGGTTAGTACAGGCTGCTAATTTGAGTGTTGCATGCTGGGTAAATCATTTGTAACTAATTAGGGGCAAGTTGTGAGTACTCAGATTTTTCATCTTGTTTTCATTGTCATTAAAAGTACCTTGGGCTCTTGTAACAGCCAGTTAGGTTCATTTAGTAAGATTTTCCCCTTAAATGGAGGTCAGCTTGTTTTACTTCATGTTAAGAGTAGTGCAATAGTTGACCCTTAAAGAAGAACTGAAGCCAAAGTGTTCTGTACTACGAGCGGCCATGTGTGCTACAACATCAGAGCGACAAATCAACCAAGCAAGCATGTGTAATTTACTATTGAGATAAGTACTTAACACGACAAGCTCCAAATAACTAGAAAACTTCCAAATCCACATAAATCCAAACTGATGAGGCATCTTAAACCCTGAGAGACATCCTTGAGATGCAATGTTTGGATAGTGGTGCTCAGCTCGTTTGAGTAACGATTCATTATTCATGGGTTTTGAAACATGACATTGCTGCTGTTTACAGGAACGTTCTCACCCGACATATGTAGTGGGATTTGTGGCATGTCCAGGTCACATTTCACCCCAATTTCAAAAGAGATAAAAAAAATTGCATAAATATGTTTTCTTGACAAATCTCTTTACTGTAATATGTGCTTTAAAAATCATTCTACAATAACATTTATATGCATTTAAGCAGATCCTTTTATCCAAAGCAACCTACAAAAGAGAAACTAAAGCAGATTGTTAAAGAGCCAACAATATTTGTAATATTTGTGTCTCTCAATCAGGTAGAAATATTTAAAGGATTAGTTCATCCAAAAATGTTCTGAAAATGTACTCCACCTCAAGCCATCCAAAATGTAGATGTTTTCAATGTCTTAATCAGAACAGATTTGGAGAAATTTAGCTTTACCTCACTCGCTCAGCAGTGGATCCTCTGCAGTGAATGGGTGCCGTCAGAATGAGAGTCCAAACAGTTGATTAAAATACTGTAATCTACAAGTATTTCACACCACTCCAGTCCAACAGTTAATGTCTTGAGAAGTGCAAAGCTGTGTGTTCACAAGAAACAAATTCATCAAGACATTTTTAACTTTAAACCGTTGCTTCTGTCAAAGATATGAGTCCTCTATCCATAATATTGTTTTCTTCAGTGAAAGTTATCTCGTCTGAATCAGGAGAAAAATATGCACAGATCAAGCACTGATTACAAGCCAAAACCACTCTAAACAAATATGTTGGTAGATTTTGATGAGAGACGACAACAGCGGATAGACTTTTCACCGGAGGAATTATTGATTGACTCATACTTTGGCTAGAAGCAATGGTTTAAAGTTAAAACGCTTTATTGATGGATTTGTTACTTGCAAACATGCAGCTGTTCACTTCACAAGACGTTAACTAATGAACTGGAGTGCTGTGGATTACTTGTAGATTATTGTGATGTTTTTATCAGCTGTTTGGACTCTCAGTCTGACGGCACCCATTCACTGCAGAGGATCCACTGCTGAGCAAGTGATGGAATGCTAAATTTCTCCAAATCTGTTTCAATGAAGAAACAAAATCATCCACATTTTGGATGGCCTGATGGTAATTTAATTTACATTTTGGGTGAACGACATTGGGGTAAGTGATTAATGACAAAATTTTCGTTTTGGGGTGGAGTATCCCTTTAAGAATGTGTCATCTTTGAGAGTTGCTACATTCAAGCTTTAAGTGATTAATGACAAAATTTTCGTTTTGGGTTTGTTTATAGGTTTAGGAATGTTTGTGTTTTTGCTGTATGTGATATCAAACAATTGACTCAAATATGAAGCACATCAAGTAACTCTCTGTGGGACGTGACTGTAATAAACCACATCTCATTTGTCTTTGATCAAAGGAAATGTCAGATGCCTCTACAATCATGAAGAATATTTGGCCACATTTAGTGTTTTATTACCAGTGATTTTCTAAACCCTCAGTATCGGCTGTGATGAGCGGAAAAAGAGAAGTTCTGAGAACGGTGTCTGTTCCAAGTCCTGGAAGCACAGCAGATGGTCTTCTTCCCCCACAGTCGTACAAACTATTCCAGAGCTTAGCTTTAACCTGGCGTAATAAAATAGGCGGCAGTTGCCCACCCTGAGGCCTCTTTACACGTGTTTTTTAGCATTTACACACTCTTTTAAACGTGAGCCGGGTGTGCGTTTGACTGATGGGAGCCACAGAGTTCAGAAGAAGCGTCTAGGTCACGTTTCATGCGAATCTCTGGGTTTCCCCACACAGTTTTTGCCCCTCCTTTCCAATAGACAAGTAGAGCACTGATTGAGACTCTCTGTAAGTACCTCTCCTCCATCAAGCTATATAAACGTCTTCGCCTTCCACTTTCATCCCCATCCAGAGTGATTATTTACTTCATTAGCAGTTGATGGTCGTAAGGCAAAATAGAAATCCCTCTCTAGTAAAAATTTCTTGTTCAGCCTGGGCTGAACACACATGACTGCATTTGTTCCTGGCTCTCGCTGTGGTGCCCTTAGGACATTCTGTGCTGGCCAAAGAGAAAATCATATTAACGTTTGTGATAATGGCAGCAAAGATAATGTTGATGGCAGTCATGGATGGTAGCGTAGTGGTCAGCATTGTGTACAGTATTTGTCTAAACTGTGGATATTGACTTGCTGATCATGACTAGCAGTATCCTTTATTTTCTATATCTAATTGTGCCTTTTAGCTTTATGAGGCACTTAGGAAGAAGTCAGGAACTCACAGACTACTCATTTTGATTGTAGACTTTTTGTAGGCTTTTCTTTGTGGCTTTAACAGTGCAAAGCATCTTGTTTGGACAGCACAATTAGCTGGACACTCAGTAGTATCTGTCAGTGTCTGAAAGCTTAGGAAGCTGACTTGTTCCTCACTGTCCTAACAGGCAGTTACTTCGCAGGCAGAATTTGCACATGAAGGTACCTCCTAAAAGTGATTTTGGACAGACTTCTGAGGCAGCATAACAGGTTAGCTAGCTAACTGAATAATAACAGTTTAATGTGACATTTTGAAGGTAACTGTCGTCGTCTTGAGTATTGGAGTCAAGGTTAACTGGTAAGCATTAGCCAGTAATAAAGGCAAAAGTATGAATGGTTATTGTATACATTATGTACAACTGAACAGCATTGTAAAGTATACTCTTTGATAGCATGCACGAACCCTGGCACTCAACACATGCACACTGGAATTTCTCGTTATTAGCGATAACATTGTCTTTGTACAAATTTAAACTATCTTGTGTGTATCTTGTTTCTCACAAGGGCTTATCAAATTAGCCGTTTGTTGGTGCATCTTTAGAAGTTTGGTGTAGTTGTGGTTTGTTTTCCGACTGAGAATAAGAAATATGCATACTATGCTGTGACAAAATGTACATTATTTGCACTGTATGCATACATGTAAAAACCAATATACTTGGGTTTAAGCCACTGATTTTAAACGTTGTTTCACGTCACAGCTCAGGATAGTCGCTAGTGTAGGTCTGTGAACGTTTTTCTGGTGCTGTAAGCTAATTAGCACTGTCAAAATGTCATTAGCTTGTGACTCAAAAAGCCAAGGTGTACATATTTCCAAATCACATCCAAATCCACATTACACCTAAATCACATATATTAGATGAATTATAATGCTAACAGATAGCTTTGTGTACTTGCTTATAGTATATTACTGGTCTTTTGGTACACATTTGTGTAAATGTTTTAAACTCTCCATATATGTGCACACACAGCAGAAATTTTGTCCTTGAACTCGTTCCCAGATGTTTTAAATGTATTAGAGATTAACTGAAGGTGAGACCTCACTTGGTTTCCTCAGGCCAACATCAACCATATTGTCACACTAATGTCTTTGTCCTCTCTTTAGTCTTCCATTCTCTGCCGCTTTCGTTTAATGCTCTAAATTACAATCCAGCATAGGCGTTTTGGACACTTCTTCAATTCCTTTTTCAGTTTAAGGTATTCGTCGAATCCAGAAGCTAGCAACAGCTCAGCAGGCTTCCTTAATCTACCACTTAATATGGAAATGAGGTCTCCTATTCATTGGTGCCCCATTGATACCCATATTATCTACATTTAGTTTACATTATTTTAAAAATAATGTAAGGTTAGTTGGATTGGTTTTACATGCTGTGGGTGTATTGTTGGTTACTGGGACATGATTATGGAATATTATCTGAGCTCGGCCTTTACTTTTTTGTGTAATTTAATGTGAGTGATTTGTGTCTATTATGGATGGACGACTGTGGATATGTGCCAAAATAGAATTTTTCTCAATGAATATCTTGTTTTGCTTTGAAATATGCCGCATTACGTAAGTGAAAAGAGTTGCCAACGTTATGTCACATTGACTTTAAACGAAACTGATTTGTTGAATAAAGCTGGATCTCCAGTTGTGTTAATTTGTTAATTTTATAAATTAAATAAATGTTCATTTTTCATATTAAATGCACTATAGCAGCCAGATTTCCCTCTGTTTTGTTTAAAAAAGCATTTTCCTTCAGAGCCCAGTAGGCAAAATAAAAGCCCCTATAATTCAATTCAATTCAATTCAAGTTTATTTGTATAGCGCTTTTTACGATACAAATCATTACAAAGCAACTTTACAGAAAATTAAGTTTCTACAATATTTAGTAGTAGCTTATCAGTCAGAAAAATCAATAAAAAGACGTAAACAAACAGACGATTAACACTATTAACAGCAATTATGCAATCAAACTTATAGCAAAATGTGGTAGTTCTGTATGTTGTCTCTGGGTTAGCATCATCTGAGGTCCTCTGAGGGGCTGGCATCATCTCTTCTCAGGTGTTCTTGGATCCAGACTGGAGCTTGTGTAAATCCTAGTTAACACGGGATGTAAATCCCGTGGCAAAGCAGAGAAACAAATAGAGACATAATTAGCGTAGCTGCTGTTCCAGCCAAGTAATAAATCCCTTGTTTAAGCAGAGATAAAGATTGATAATTAATTTTTGATCAGATATAACTGCAGTCCAAAATTATGAGATGCATTATTTGAATGCTTGGCCAAAGAGGTGTGTTTTTAATCTAGATTTAAACAGAGAGTTGTGTCCCGAACATTATCAGGAAGGCTATTCCAGAGTTTGGGAGCCAAATGCGAAAAAGTTCTACCTCCTTTGCTATCCTAGGTACTATCAAAAGTCCAGCGTTTTGTGACCTTAGGGAGCGTGATGGGTTGTAGCGTGGTAGAAGACTAGTTAGGTACGCAGGAGCTAAGCCATTAAGGGCCTTATAAGTAAGTAATAATATTTTGTAACTGATACGGAACTTAATAGGTAGCCAGTGCAGAGACTGTAGTATTGGGGTAATATGATCATATTTTCTTGACCTGGTAAGGACTCTAGCCGCTGCATTTTTGGACTACCTGTAGCTTGTTTATTGAGGATGCAGGACAACCACCTAGCAGTGCATTACAATAGTCCAGTCTAGAGGTCATGAATGCATGAACTAGCTTTTCTGCATCAGGAACAGGTAACATGTTTCGTAGCTTGGCAATGTTTCTAAGATGGAAGAATGCTGTTTTTGTAACATGGGAAATATGATTTTCAAAAGACAAGTTACTGTCTAATATAACACCCAGATTTTTTACAGTAGAGGAAGTAACAGTACATCCGTCTAGTTGCAAATTGTAATCTACGAGATTCTGTATAATGTTTTCTGGTCCAATAAGTAATATCTCTGTCTTATCTGAATTTAATAGGGAGAAAATTATTGGTCATCCAATCTTTTACATTTTTAACACATTCTGTTAGCTTAGATAATTTAGAAGTTTCACCTGGTCTTGTTGAGATATATAGTTGAGTATCATCAGCATAACAGTGGAAACTAATCCCGTATTTTCTAATGATATTACCAATATAACTATTTACTTATTTTTACGTTAATATTTCTATTACTGTATTTTAATTTTAATTATCCAGCAAAGAATAACATTGGCTGTCATATCTAAACTAAATAAAATATTAAAATATGTCTCTATAATGAAAGTCAATGACAAATGAGCTGAAATGAGCTTTGTGTTCCAAAGAAGATAGAAGATGCTTAATGACAGAATTTTCAATTTTGTGCAAACTATACCTACTGTAATAAATGTCTGTCTTTTCATTGTTTTTTTTTTGTCATGAAATTCAAAGTATTTCTCTCTTTCTCTTGTGCTTCAATCTCAGGGTCTTCCCCAAACACGACAAAGACAAATACGGGCCTGCAGTGTAAGCATTTTAAACCCCTTTCACTCCATTTCACTAACGAAACTCCATTGGTTGTGCTCATCTTTTTAATGGAGATTAAATGTGCGCCACATTTTAACACACACTATCTGTCACTTTCTTAGTTACTATCCCAAGATCCACAGTTTCATTGCCACCCCAGAAAACATCTCTCTGCTGGAAGAATCTGAGGGATCAGTGCACGGCAAACCATCCCTGCGCAGAATCAAGGGCCGAATCCACCGCAGCAAGAGCCTGGACAGCATCAACCTGCTGGACTCCAATGTGAGTTAAAGACTGCATCCACTGCGTTAATGCTTCCGTGTGTGGTGTGTGGGGATGGGGAGTGTGTGTGGCGTGTTTGTGTGTGCACCAGTGTGTATTCAAATAAGATTGCGCCCATAGATGTTGTGTGTCAGCCCTCAGCATGTAAGTATACATGTATTTGAAAAGCGATTCCATTACTGTGTCTGTACATGTGACTGTTTATTTCTTTAAATGCACATGTACCAGTATGTCTGCATGGCTGCTCTAGGGAATTTCTGCAAGAGTGAACATGACATGCACAATTGTATAAGTCCACTTATTCACAATTATTGCATACATTATTAAAAAGCACACAGCTGGAGTCAATTCAATTCAGTTTCACGAAGCTTTTGTAAAAGTAAATCAGGAGTCAATGGATATCAGAGGACATAATTTAAAGGGACAGTTCACTTAAAAATGAAAACTGTCGTCATTTTCGTAACTTTGTGTCATTCTAAAGTCATAATTTGAGCTTAGAATTCTTTTCTAGATTTTCTTCCATTGAACACTAAAATAGATTTTTTTGCAAAGTTTTCAAACTGCTCTTTTCCATACAATGAAAGTAGTGGGGACCCGGCGATTTTGAGATCCAAAAATGACAAAAAACACCATGAAAGTAATCCGTACAAATCCTGTATTACATTGCATGTCTTCTGAAACCATCTGATAGCATTGTGTGCATAAAAAAAGTAGAAATTTTACTAGCTATTCACAGAAAATCGTTGTTATCTGGTGCAATGAAAGGGAACATTGTCAGAACGCTTTCAGCAAATAATGGCTTACGTTTAGGTTTATTCCTCACACAAAGCTATTAATATGGCTTCAGGGGATTTGGAATATTGTGCACAAGTTGTATGTACTGCTTTTTAGGTAGTTTTTGACAGCTCGACAGCCCCAGTCTTTTGTAATTTTGATGCTCAACAGCCCCAGTCCCCATCCACTTCCATTGCGTGGAAAACATGTTAAGTGTTTGTGTTCCATGAAAGAAAAGAAAATTTAGTACTACACTGTAATTTGTAATTTTGATGCTCAACAGCCCCAGTCCCCAAATTTGAACAGAATCACTGTTAGTGATACTTCGATTCACTGAACGAAACATTTCTGTTGTTTATTGGAGCTCAATAGTCACACATTCACACCCATGTCCCCATCAATACCACATAGACATGAACAACCATTTAATCACTTAATTACCCCTCGTGGAAAACATTTATATTAGAGGGGGGTGGGGGGGGGGGGGGGGGGGGGTAGATAACACCAGTACAGATGTGTGTCTGGAGGTTACTTGCGTTGTGTTTTAACGGGGTTCCCTTTGTTGTCGCTGAAAAGGGGGTTTGAAAGATTGGCTGGAAGTTCAGTAGTCGTTGAAACGTCTTGGGAAGCCCGTGGTTGGGCGTTGGCTAGTGCGGAGTTGTGGCTGAAGTTTCACGGGCAAGTAAAGTTTGACGAGACTAGGTGTGTTTTCTTCTCATCGTGGCTAAGTAGCGTCAGGCGTGCAGGCCGAAGCACGCTGGAACGCACCGCGCTCAAAGAACGCTAAAAGTGATGACAAAATGACTAAAATAAAAGCAAAGCTAAAAGCTAAAGCTAGATAGCCAAAGCTCAAAGCTAAAAGCTAAACGAAGCTTGTCCTGAGATATTTAAACTGGCCTTTTGGCCACACCTCAAATGTTGTCTGCACTGCATTGGTCTGTACCCACCCATTCATAAAGCATATGTTATCTTACAGCTCGTGGTCCGAATTTGAATACTGTCTTTTCAGTGTGTTGCGAATTGTCTGTCCCACCACTCAAAATCATAATGTATCTTATCAAGCTACGTGGTCCGAATTTTCCGCTCTTGCAGGGATAATTTGGACATGATTCCCTATACCAAGAATATGATACATTTGACAAATAACTAATGGTCAGAAACCGTTTCAAGCAAGAAGATCGAACACACACATACTAAACATGAATATGATCCCTTAAGCTATTCAAGAGTTATTTAAAAAGACATACACAATAAGTGATTAGAAACATTAATATCAAATGTGTCGGTACATAAATGATATGGAGTTATCCATTTAGAAGTCTTTTTGAGTTTCATTTTGGTGCATATATGCATTGGAAGGCATTCTGTTGCCATTCTGGGGAGTAAGGATATGTCCTGTGGAGACCAGAGGGGTTAACAGGTCTCCGTAGGAATTCAGTCTGTGGCTTTACAGACTGTCCATCGCTTCGATTACTTGCCCAAATTGAGACAATCTCTTCTTCGAATTGAAATTGTCAATAATTGTTCTAATGGTGTTAATGTGAAAGCTGTTCTGTGAAAGAGTTGGTTACCAAGACTGTGGTAATCCTCGAATCTTTAATTTGTCTGGTTCACGCTACAACACAAGTGTGATTAAATGGTGATAGAATTGGCACTTTTTGGGGGGGTGAACTATTCCTTGCATTCTGTGCATTTAATCTAACTCTAAATGTGAGTCTGTCATGTTCACCCTGTGCAGACTGTCTGAATGCCTTATAGATACTTCATGGGCTCATACTTAATGCAGCACCTTACTGAATCTGATTCCTGCACTGGGATGCCCCGGAGTGGGTTTCCGTTTGCATATAAAACACCTGGGATTTGAAGTACATCAGGATGTCTCACAAATTGCTTCGCCTCCTCTGAGGAAATGCACTCTAACATGATTATCATTCTAATGAGCTTTGAATGGGCCTTCCATGAGTAAATTCCACTTGTTTGAGTCTCTCGCACTTTGCAATTATGGATGAAATTATGTCTTTCTGGTTGAACAGGGGTTTTCTCAAGGGAAAATCTCAGTTGTCAGATGTTTTTCCAGTTCATTATAAAAATGCTTCCTGTGGATTCTGTTTGAATAGGTTTGTTTGTACTTAAACATCTTAGCCTCTCAGAGTTACATAATGTTACCATGCAATGCCGCAATCAGATTGTACATTATGTATTCACTGATGTCTTCATGTTATTGTAAAATTATTCCACAGCGCTTTTGTGAGCTGAATTTAGACTAGAGCATCATTTATCATTTCTGACTAACAAAACTGAAAATAATACAAATTTTATGCATGCATAGTGTATTGTCTTGTTGGCTAACAAATGATTGAAAGTGTATGCATAAACATCTGCTTTAGTCACTTTAGTCTAGTGCTACTCTTGCAAATATTAATATATATATATATATATATATATATATATATATATATATATATATATATATATATATATATATATATATAAACTAAGATTAATTTCATAATTAGCAACTAACTGAATTAATGTTTTTAGTTGAAGTGCTAAAATTCGAAAAACTAAAATTATAATAATTTAAAGCTAAAAATAATAAAACTAATAAAAAAAATGACCAAAGCACAGCGACACAGAAGCCTCTGCAGTGACTGACAGGCTAAAGGCGGCCGGGTTAGTTCAGTGCCAAGTGACTGAGCAAATGTGCTTTTCAACAAAGCTTCCTCCAAAAAGGCTGTCGGCTTTAGTGAAGTGAGTTTGAGCGTTTCATTAAACCCCTTTAAAACGCTGTTGCTCTGCCTGTGCTTAAAATATCTGGCCTTTCCAGAACATCTCAGTGAAATAAGTGGGTATCACCGCCCAGGTCCCTGCTCTTTAATACTGAACATATTTCTCTTTTAACAGAACACACAGGCACACACACGCACACACACGTACACAGGCTGGTGGAAAGTTGCTGACTGGGCTCGAATGCCAACCGCAGCTGATGAGAGTAACGTTCCGGCACACAGTGAGCAACACTTGAGTAAAGACCTCTCTACTGCTGCCACTCGCTCTACTGAAAGACAAAGCAGAGAAAAACACACAGAGCCACCCACTGCAGAGAGTGGGTGAGTTTGGTTGCTAGGCTGTTGCTACATGTTTGTTTACTAAGGTGTCCTAGGTATTTGATAGAGCTTTGCTTGGTGGTTTCTAAAATTTGATTCATGAGTGGTTGTTTACTGGCCCAGGTGTTACACTTAATTGATTTTAAAAGCATTTAATTATTCGAGTTGATCACATGGTGCAAGGTGAGTTATGCATGACTCTCAATAATAATACTATTATAATGATATGTTACAATAATTATAATGATGGTTGCTAATGAGACTATTAAAGAATAAAGCGGATAGAATATGTGGATGAAATAGCTCAGATAATTTAGTCTTGGAAATATTCAATAAGAAATGGTTGAGGTTTTAAAAGATCTTAATTTTGATCGCAGATTTAAGCATTCCCTGTTGAAAAAGCTTCTTAAACCAGCCTAAGATGGTTTGCTGGTCTTCGCTCACATCTTGTGTCAGCAATTTTCAGCTAGTCAGGCTAGGAGACCAGTTGGATGCCCAGATAAATACCAGGTTGGAAGACTAAGACCACTTAGGCTGTTATAAGCATTTTTTTTTCTGCAGCGTTGCCGAATCTATGGAGCCCCTAAAGGGACACAGTAATGACAAAAATGAAAAAGGAAGAAGTGCTTTTGTGTTGTCTTGCAAAATGCTTGAGTTCCCCTAAAAAAAATTTGCGTTCACTCGCAAGACTTTAGTGTTCCCCTAAGAAACTTTGAGGTCGCTCGAGAAACTGCGTTCATTTGCAAAACTTAGCGTTCACCTGAGAAACATTTGCCTTCCTTTGAGAATCATTGAGTTCAGTGGAGAAACTTTAACTTTCCTTGAGAACCTTTGCAAAAACCCCCATGAAACTTTGCTTCTGAACGCAAAATGTTTGCGTTCCCCAGAGAAACTACATTCGCTTGCAAAACTTTTTTGTAATGGAAATATGAAACATTATATTTAAGTTTCTTGTCAGAATGTAATACTTTTGTGATAGAATATGAAAGAGGTTGAGATTTTGAGATCCCTTTGAAACTCTAAAGGAAACATATGAGATAAAAATATTGTATAAAATGTCTACATTTACTGTCTATTTAATCTCATCACCCTCTAGACAGAATAATTGAATTGTTACTTTGCAAATTAACTTTTTTATTTTTATCATTATTTCTCGAAGTTAAACAGTAAAAGATGAGCAGTAAAAGCAGAGCAGGAATTGATCTTGTCAGTCTATAATGGAGTGGACAGTAAAAAAAAAAACACAATATTGTGCCGAATAAGCTGCATATGAAGCATTCGTGACCCTGATGTTTTGATTTTGATTTTAGTTTGAAGTCATGGCGTTTGGCAGGGAGCACACTCCTGCTGTCATTTGCGTTGGCGAATGCCAGTCATTGCATCACATAACTCTGGTCAAGCGAGACTCTCTCACTTCCAGTCATTCCTTCTATCCATCTCTTCATCTCATCTCATGATCTCCTTCCTCTCCTTTTTGCCAATATCAGCTCTCCACCTCTCATCTCCATTCAGTCACTCCATTCACTTTTTTTTTTCATTTCATCTTGAAAGCCAATACTAAAGGCACATGAGCAGAAATTATTACAGAACGTAAATTGATATCGCTACCATTTTGCTGTGCTTCAGTAACCCCTCCGAGGCTTTTCACGCTTTTCTAGGCTAATTGTAAAACACATTAGCCATTTTTGCAATGCATATTCATTCATTCTCCTGAATTCCTGTGAACAAGAGGGTTATATCTTTATAAAAAAAATAATAATAATAATCTGTTATTTACTCACCCACATGCCATTCCAAATCTCTGAGACGCTCTATTTCTTTGCAAAAGGTGATTTATTTTTATTTATTTATTTTTTTAAGAATGTCCTGGCTACTTTTTTTCATTTGATAAAAGTGAATGGGGACTGCGGCTGCAAAAATGCGATCAGCCATGTTTTAATGTGTCTAATAAGTCTAGTGTGTTTTTACTACTTAGTAGTACTACTTATTATTACTGTTTAGCGTCATAATACCTAGAATATAGTGCACAAGTTGTATGAAACACTTTAATGGTGCTTTTTGTGTCCTTTTGTAGCTTGACAGTCCCATTCTCCATTTATTTTCATTATATGAAAATCATTGGTCAAGGTATAAGGCCACAAGTTCACAAAATGATCATAAATGTTTTATAAAAGAAGTAAATCTGACACTGTATTTGAATTTTTTAGGTATTTGAGGAATTATTATTATTTTTTTTAACTTATTTATTTATACTAGGCATCCCTACTGTGAAACCCCATTTACAGAAGTGTGCAGTGTGTGTCTGTGTGTTGTGTATATGTGTGTTCAGTGATGTGGGGTGAAAAACCATAATATGCCATAACAACATCATCATTTCACGAAGTAAACCTTTCAAGGACAAGTGGCAGTGTCCTTTTTTATCACTTTTTTTCAAGTTGTTCAGTAGGAGACAATCCAAGAATGTCAGCCCTGTTACCTTGATTTTATACAGCAAAGATCTCATAGTTAAAAAGTGGATATTTGTAGAAATAACAGCATTAAACTCGAGTTGTCAACCCTGTTACCATTCTAAGAACACAATATCATATCAATGTATGAATTTAAATTGAGCTGTGTCATCTCAGGCCAAATTCATTTTAATTTATACTGAGACATTATTATTTGCTCAGAAAAGTAACAGGGTTGATAGTAAATACATTATCTATACCGATTGTATAAAATGTATAAAGATAACCATTTCAGTTTACCACATTGTGGATGCCCATATGTTCGGTGTGAGTCAATTCATGTGTTTCTGGTGGTGGTGTGGCAGTGTTGTGTGTGTGTATGCATGTGCATTATGGTTGGTTTACCGGAGCCAGAGGGGCCCCGCTGAGAGCGATCCAGCTGTCAGGTCAGAGTCTAAAAGTCAGGAGGTCCATGTGACCACGTGTGCTCCCTCAAGCCATCTCAGGCTTCAACATATGGAGCAGCACTTTAAGAATTAAGTCTGCAGATATTACACAAACTTCTAGTAACAGACTGCACATGCTATTGCATTTATTAAGTGTTATGTTTGCCGTGAGGTCATTGTTTTTAATGACCTGTTGTTACTCTGCTTAATAAAACAGCACCTTTAGGAACATAAGGGGAACTACCTGACTTAATATACAGTATCTATGAAAAATTACTTTGACGCCAGTTAAAAGTCATAACCAAAATGGCTCAAAAAATGAGAAGCTACTGGGAAAAGCTCCTTTTTGGCATCAGTGGTTTACTGGTGATAGAATTCCTTGTATGTTTTTATTCCAAGATACAGCCTGCAGTCTGACAGCTCTTTAATAGGATCTTGCTGACTCCACTGTCAGTACATATTTATGTCATCATTAATTTATACTGGCCCATTTTTACTTTATTAAAATTATGTAACATGATAACTGCCTCTGTGGTAGAAGCAACTCATGTAGGTTTTTTTTCAAATAGTTGAAGTTTTCATGGTTCATGTAGAGATTGGTTTTTCATGAATGATTCTGTCACGTGACAAAGAAAGAAAGGCCCTGGAATCATTTGTTTTGTTTCTGGTTGCATTATAATGATTTTCTATCAAATTTATTGATTTTTTTTTTTTTTTTCATATTATCTAATTTATTGTTAAAATGAACAAATGACTTAAACAAGAGTTAGTTCATTTGCTGAACAAGATTGAAGAAGCAATTCAGTCAAATTATCCTTGCATTAAATGGTCAGTTCTTTAAATTCTTAAATGGTCATTTCAAGAAGAGAAGTACTTAGGTTTTATTGATGCCGGAGGATCTTATTGACACCGTTGTTTAGCTATACTCACCTCCCTTTGTGGCAGAGAGTGAGTTATGTGCAGAAAACGCTTCTGCAGTAGAATCTGTCTATAACAGGAATAATTTGTTGAGAACATGTTCCTTGCCAAAAACATCAGCATGTGTTCTGAAAGGACACATTCAAATAAATAAAACAAACTATATAATTTGTCAGAGCCTATTCTGTTCCACAGAGTTTGTGTTTTATTTCAGGCCTTTAAATTCCTTTTAAACAACACATTGCTCTGTTGACAATACATTTCAGTTAATAGGAAAAGGGAGTGAACTGATTCCTGAAGATAAAATCTAGAGATCCAATCCTTGTCCTCTTGGTTTGCTAGAGCGGCACATGTGAAGGTCATCTGCTTCTATCTGACTCCCAGCATTCTTCAATACATACATTACAATATGTAGAGGACAAATCCTGTAAAAAATAAATAATTTAAGAATGAAATACGAGGACATACAAATGATAAATTAGTTCAATATAGTTGGGGAAAAAGGAAAAAACTTTATATATTCATAAAGAAAATGATTTATGAACACATAAGTGGTAAAGGGAAAAAAAAGTTTATTTGTTTCATGTTTTAACATTTATTTTTGAATGTACATTAATTTCTGTGTGTATCACTGTTTGTCTTAATTTATGTAATTTTGTATTTATTTATGTATATGTATATTTATGTATATGTCTTTTTGCAGGTTATATGCAGTATTTATTTGATATCTATTTTATGAAATGGCTATTTAAGAGATAATGCATCATAACGTTAATCATTCATAAAAAAATAGCTTAAAGTTTTTGGTTTTTAGTTTTTTTTCAGGGTTATTATTGTTTGCTAAAACAAAAAAAAACATATTAAGCATCTTTGTTACTTTAAATGTTAACTGAAATAAAATACTTTCATTTAGTTTAACTTGAAGTACTAAAATAATTAAACTTAACATTAAAAATAAATTATAAACAATAAAAAGAATCTAAAAATCATAAAAAATGAAATGTAAGAAAAGATTAAAAAAATGGCAGAAAAAAAATCAAACTTTAAAATTAAAGTAAAATCTGAAAATATAAACATAAAATTCAAATTAACATGAATATAAATTCAAAATAAAATTAACAAAAAACGATAATAGTATATAAATTATACTAAAATAACATGGGTTGTTGTGAATGACTGCCTTTGCCAGTTTCCCACATGCTCTCTGGTGAAATAAAGGCTCAGCTGTAAACACCAGTGATGATATTGGCATCCATGCTGGATTTATGACTAAAGGATTCTGGAATCCAAGCCCAGTTTAGGGAAGAAGATCAGCTGGGTTTCAGTCATCAACACGGCTCTGTGGCTCAGGTGTGAACGATGTGCAAATGCATCCTAAACTGGTCCAAAAAAAAATAAATAAATAAATAAAATCAAGCTGGTGTGTTTTTTCACGACAGTGTGCACACAAGAAACTAAATCAGTCTAAAATCTCAGATGACTTATGCTATTGATCTATTACTGATCAGCAGTCAGAACGGAGCACAAACAGATTCGATTCTGTAGATTTTTAACTTCTCGGGTACAACGCTCAGAGTCCCTGTCTAGCGGATGAGGTCACTGTAGTGATCTGCTAATAGCAGTTGGAGTTGATGAGTAGATTTTGGTGAGCGTTTAGCTAAACATCTACTACTGACCCCACACCACCACCACCAGCCCGCGTTGTTGTTAATTTGCTCTAATGGAATTGGTATTAAGCCCCCTGGAGATCTCAGACACAAAGGCTCAGACTGAGTGATGCTTCACCGGGTTATCTTTGTGTGGAGGTTCACTTCTAATGTCACTGGACCTCATGCATGAAACACAAGCATAAATCAATTTTTACCAAATTTACACATTCAGTTCAGTCCGACATGGTATGAACTGCAAGGATGGTTACACCAACAATAAACAAAGAAGTTAAATCATTTCATGTTCCACACACGAGGTCCAGTGTGTGCAGTGCTTGCAAAATATTTGACAGGAATAATATGCTTTATGCCATTACAAATTATAATATAATATAATATACAAACACAGACACAGGGATACAGGGATTATTTTTTAAATAATTTCATATTAATATTTTAATATTTAAAGTACAGTTAAAAGTAAAAATAAATGTGCATGTGATTTTGGCAAGTTTATATACATCAAAATACAGTAAGCTGTAAAACTCTAGATATTGCCAGTGGTCATTTTAAAACCTATATTAGTCAACAGCTCCTAACAAGAGTACTGGCATGAACATGGAGATAAGCATTTGATGCACTGCAATTTCGCCTGAGGATTGTGTGTGTGTGTGTGTGTGTGTGTGGGTTTTACCAAAAATCTGCTGGACTTTAGCCACAGCCACATTTATTTCATCCACTACATTGATCATCTCTTTGTTCATGTGATGTTGTGTCATTTCAGCCTTTAATGTGGTCTGTGTGTAGGTGTCAGTGCGGTCAGTGTGTGTCGGGCTGAGCTTGTTTATGCTGCGTTTCATGTGTGATCTGCATGGAGCTCCCACTGAGCCGCCATATGCTGCTGAGACTAGAGCATCTCCTCTTCCGGGCAAACCTGTGGGTTACAGCGAGAACGACTGCACACGCCAAAACACATTCACGCTCATATCGAATGAGATTTTAGATTTTTTGATCCTGCACAGACAGTTTGTCTTTTTGAAGGACATAGCTTTGCCAAGGTAAAATGATCATTTCTCTTCACAATACACTTAGGCTTATTGCAAGCATATTTTAATTCATATTTTAAGTGTTTTCTGTTTCAAAGATAGCAAGCATAACCCATTTAGATGTAAAATTACAAAAATATACAATAAAAACACAAATGCATTTGTTCTTGTGGTGCTTCGAGTAGGGAATGAACTCTCTCTATCCTCTAAAGTTAATTTCTGTGTGAAAGGCGCTGTGTTTGTGGAGTGAGGTCATCACATCAGTCCTCCTGTAGAGGGCAGAGTTTCCCATTCAAACAGACAAGAGAGATGTGACCTCCCTGCTCAAGCTGTTCTCTGAGGGATGCTGGCTTATAGAATAGCATTAGCCACACCTTCCTAAAGCAAGTTACATAACAGCGCTTGTTCTTTCATGGTTTATCAAGTGCTTACTTTGAAAGAGCACTGTACATTGTCATATAGATGGAGAATATCAGGAGATTGCTGTTACAGTATCACACTGAGTTTATGATGGAGAGTTTGTATAAGAGGTTTTTCCACTTTTAAAGGGATGTACGGTTTCATAAGTGGTCTACTATTTAGTGTTTAGTGACAAAATATCAAATATCATTTATTCGGCCTCTTATCACAGAGTAAGGCTGAAAATATATTATTTTACAGTTTTCTATAGTGTAATGCATGCTATGTCAATATGCATTGAAATATGAATACCATTTTATTCTTATGAAAACACCCTAGATGGTTTGAAGAACGCTTACATGGGGTAGGCTATGATCTTGTGAGTGCTGGAGATGTACCTTGAACTACTACTGGGTCTTGGCTCCTCAGCATAAAACTCAGCAAAAATCTGAATGAGTGGATGCCAATTTTACTTACCATTGTTCATTGGCCTTTTTTGTACTATTCAGAGGCTCCCACGTGAGACCCCATTCATCAGTATTGAAGTAATGTCTCTGTTCCCTCCATCAGGGAACAAGGGTTACGTATGTAACCAAGATGTTTCTGCACAGCTGTGGTGTTCTGGGTGATTTATAAGGTGTTTTGTGTAGTTGTTACAGGTGCTGTAGGTAATTGCTAGAATGTCAATAGCTGGTTGTAAGGGAGTTAATGGCAGTTGCTAAGGGTGTACTGGCTGGTTGCTAGGATGTTCTGGGTAAATGCTCCTTTCACTAAAGTTTTCTGGATGGTTGTCATGGCATCCTGGGTGTTTTTCTAAAGT
The DNA here is from genome assembly GCF_018340385.1 of Cyprinus carpio. NCBI lineage: Eukaryota > Metazoa > Chordata > Actinopteri > Cypriniformes > Cyprinidae > Cyprinus > Cyprinus carpio. The sequence goes on along the minus strand of NC_056596.1, from coordinate 13,720,950 downwards.
TTCTATATGTTGCTAGAGCATAATATATAGTATATATATATATATATATATATATATATATATATATATATATATAATATAATATGACTCTGGTTTCTCCTCCATTGTCAGTGAGCTTTTTATCACATATCTTCAACTCTAAATCAAGCCTTTTTTATGATTTCCAGATGTGTCATTCCTGAAAAGGCAAGGTTGTCCTTTACTGTCATGCCGATAGATGTTCATATGAAGGACATTCATGGCCATATAGGAAAACATCATTCATGTTTATGGGACTGAAGAAAACAACTTAAAGTGATTGTGGACTTGTGCCTGTAATTGCTTCCTGTCGATTAAATCTCAGTAATTCATTTTCCAACCTGAAATTCCAGATTTTCTATGTAACAAGGTGTTTTTTTTTTTTCTAGTTATATACACTTGATTACATAATTTGTGAGTAAGGACATGACATGAGGCTTTTTCTTAGAATGGGACATGTACAGGAAGAGACATTTTTAATGCACCTGTCACTTTGTGAAGAATGACTTACTCTGTGTTTGCCGCTGCCCTCTGGTGACTTACGTAACCCTCTTGGACACACACACAGAAACTACTTAGCTTCCCATCTCTGCTTTCTCTTCATTTCATCTGGACGGAGACTGGAACATCTAGACCTTCTCTTAAACATAAACCTATATACATATGTGTATATATATATAAAATATTAGTAATTTGTAGTAATCACTTTTTAGTAATTTTTTTAGTTTTTTTTTTTATTTTTTTTTATTATTTTTTTGTTTTTTTTTGTTATGTTTTTTTCTTATTTTATATTTCTCTCTTTCTCTCTCTTCTAAGTAATTCTCTCTCTATCTTTGCTTATAAAATATATTTTAGTATATATATGAATAATATGTATTTTAGTATTGTTTATGAAGTAATATAGTTTTTATTTCTATTTTGAATTAGTCTTTCTTTATTTTCTAATTTTCATTTTACTTTACTTTTTAGTAATTTTATTATGCTCTTTTTTACAATTAAGATTTAATTTCTGTTTATTTTGGTTTAAGATTTAGTTTTAGTGAAGTTTTAGTTTTAATTTATTTCCAATTAGTAATTTTCGTTATTAAACATAAAATTATTATTAGCTTCTAATTTTCAAGCTTGTCGTCTAATATTAACATTTTATTTCAACTTTATTAATGTTTAAAATAGTTTTAGTTAAGCTTAATAACCCCTATTAAAAGTACATTACATGTGTTTTTAACCCCAATGCTCATGATCATACTTGGATGGTGCACTATATAGTAAGCCAGAATGCATAGTACATGTAGTGTAATTTCAGACAGGTAGGTACAGTTTGAAGGTACATTACAAATTCGCTGTATTCCCACTCAATTTGCGTTCCTATCCTTCAAACTTTCCATCAAAGCTTTCTGTAGTGTGTTTCGAATCGATACAGGTCAACCTTCAACATTCATGCCATTTGGATTTCCATGCAGGCCTCCTCAAAGTCAGACTACGTTTGCTCTCCTCTCAGTCTTTCGGACAGTATAAACCCCAAATCGCTGTTCGGCGGTTTTGGAGACTATATGTGGATTTTGATGGATAGGAAGGCAGAAAGAAGTGGATATTGAAGCATAAATTCATCTTCTCAGACACAAGCACATGTCTGCTTTTAAAGACTGATGCATCAATGAAAATTATGACATCATATTGACTGTTACTCCACAAGACCAAAGCATCTTCTTCAACCTGTAGAATATATTTCCTGTAGATTGTGGGTGTACCACGCTGATGGAAAGAAGATAAAAATAATAATATGGACTAAATCATTCCCCTGTGAGCTATCGACAGGCCAGTAAGCACAAAATGAGTCTTCTCAAGATCAATTGCTTAATTGCTTTACCGTATAAGAGCTGATGGGACAAAATTCTGTCTAGTAAGACCTGCTTGTCCAATACTGGTGAAAACACAAATCGAAAAGGGGCAAAAATCGAGTGCATAAGCTTCATTAGTTACCTTCTGCTCGCTGCTTTGACTAGACATTTCTAAAATATTGATGTTTTGTGAGTCTTAATGAATGGATGGAAAAAGTGAAGAAACCACGGAGGACGTCACACTATTCGGGGTCTATTTCATTTAAGATGCTGCCTTAATAGAAATGTGCCTGTATAGTAGACAACAAGGAAGTTTAAGGTTTTGGAATAGACAACTTGGCCTAGACTGTACATTTTAAAATGTATGTATGCTAAAGTTTCATTTTAATTCATTGGACTTTAAGGAGGACATTAGCATTCAGCTTCCAGGCTAACACATATGGACTAAAAGCTACAAAACCCTAATTAAAACCTTTGTTTTTAGAGAATATATCTTGAATTTTGAGTTTGTTACTCAGTGTGTTTTATTACTTCATTGGGAAATTCATTTTGTTGTTTTTCTAACAATTTAATGAGGTTTATGTGTAAAACAGGAAGGAAAAAAACATTTGTAAATGGGATAAATATAATAAAATCATAATTCAGGGATATTCTCTGAAAACAAGTTTCATTATCTTACACAATTTTATTTCTTAATTAAATATTTGCATTGAGTATATTTAGATAAAAAATTGTGATTGCTAGAATTATTATTATTATTTATTTTATTTATTTATTTTATTTTTTTTACAGCATATTAGTATGTTGGTTTAGTCAAAAACAGGTTATTTAATTAGCTGTCAGACCTAAAATTAAATTTATGATCATTAACTAGACTAAATGAGAGCTGATGTTCTCTCTGATTTCAGCTCATGCTGCCTTTAGGCACACATGGCAAAGCTGTCTTTTATAAAATCCTGGATTTCTTTCCCCAAACGCTCCCCCAGAGACTTTTGCTTACTAGACTGTTTTGCGCTTCTGTTTGGTGATTCAGAGCAGCTCAGTGCCGAGTGCTCTGTAATAGACTTGAGAAGCGCCCAGCAAATGTGACTCACTTTCCATCATGTTATTGACTCATTTAGTGCCTCTTAAATGCGTTCTTTTCATTTTCGTTAACATATTGAAGGATGTTTTGCTGTTGTGGTTGCACCGAACAGATATATCCACATATTTGAGCTTGATATCGTACAATATCCTTCTCTGATTGCAAAATGAATCCCAAATCTGTATGGTAAAGACTTTTAGCTTTCACAAAACCCTTTAATAAAATGCCAAAGGCATTGAATTAAATTAAATAACACCATAAATGCTGTCTATAATGCAACCCCCAGGAAAGGTTGTGACAGTCACTTTGTGCTTTATTGCTTTCAAGCTTCACTGAACAATATCATCATCCAGACACTTAACTTCAAATGCTTCGTATAGCAGATGGTGCGCCGTATAGAGTCTGAGTATATGGTGTACAAACCTTAAAGAGATAGTTCATCCAAAAATTCAAATGACTCCTCACGCCATCCTAGGTGTATATAACTTTCTCCTTTCAGACGAATAGAGATTACCATTTATAAAGTATTAAATATGGAATACTTTTTACACAAACGCATCACTTCAGAAGGCCTTTATTAACCCCCTTGAGCTGTGTGGAGCCCTTTTTATGATGGATGAATGCATTTTATTGGACTTCAAAATCTCAAAATCTATAAAGCTTGGAAGAGCCAGGACAATTTTTAATATAACTCTGATTATATTCATCTGAAAGAAGAGAGTCATATACACCTATAGGATGGCTTGAGGGTGAGTAAATCATGGGGTCATTTTCATTTTTGGATGAACTTTCTCTTTAAAGTGCTGTAGGCTATATAATACCTGAGGACTTCACATTAAAATATAAGAGATAATTCATGGCACAGGACACAAAGAAAACATGTTAAAACAGTTCATGCTCACGCGGCCCATCCTTTGTTTAATTACAGTGTATGACGGCGCTGTAGTTGTGTTCGTGTGACCTTGTCCCACCCTTATAAAAGTCAAGCTCACCCCCCCCCCCCCCCCCCCTTACTGGATCTCTCTGTCCTCTGATGGAAACGGCACACGGTCTTCTTCTCTCCGCTGCACTGCAGGACCCCTGTGCTCATGTTGGTCACTGGGGATAGAGGTTCATTAGTGGCCGGCATAAAAGACGATACGGGCCATCAGGGATTTGTAAGGGTCACAACCGCCCTCTTATGCTGAATGTGTTTACATTAATGAAGGGTGAATTTATCCACTATAACTCATTTATAGTTCTGCAAACTATTCTTGGCTTATCGTCTAAAATATGCAATTTACATAATCAATTTGAGGTATTTGTGGGGTTTTGAAACCGCAGATTAATTTTACATTCATGTGAATGTTCAACACACTCTCATGGCAGTTCGTAACTATTCACATTTTGGCAAATTTGTGGCTAATCCTTATGAATTTGTATGATCACATTAATGTTTCACATTCATATGTAAAATGATTATTAGCAGTTAATCGCATTCAAAATAAAAGTTTGTGTTTACATAATATATGTGTGTGAACTGTGTATTTTTATTATAGATATATTAATACACACAAATGTATATATTTAAGAAGAATATGTTATATTTATATATTTAAAATAAATTTATATATATATATATATATATATATATATAAATATTATAAAATATATACATGTATGTGTGTGTATTTATATATACATAAATATACACAGTACACACACATATATTATGTAAACACAAACTTTTATTTTGAATGCAATTAATGGTGATTGTATTTTTATATATATATTTTTTTTACTATTTATTTAATAAAATAATACAAATAAAAAAATGTATTACAAATTTAGTTTAATATCTAATAATAATATTAGATATATTATGTTAAATGGATGTGCCTTAATGTTGTCACCTTTTTAATAACCTCACATGTGTGGAGGTAATCATTTACAGTATGTGACAATATTTAATTATGTCAATTAATTATTTAAATATATATTCACCTACATTTTTTTAAAACGTTAAAATAATATTCAAGATACATTTGATGTATTTCCAGGTGAAACAGTATATTCAGTGGTATATAATGTTTAGAAATTGCTGTCTGTCTGCTGATGGGTTTGTTGTTTTAGCTCTATTATATGTCTGTTTGTCACCAGCACATGTCACGGCCCTTTAGGAGCCGCTCAGGATGGCAGGTTAGGTAATAAGCGCTCCTCTCATTCTCTTGATTTTCTCAGTGTCCTTCTCAGTCTCCTCCTGGCCGTTCTCTCCTGTATGTTTCGCCTGTTCTGCTGTCTCTCGCCGTTTCTGCTAAGGACTCACTCTGAGGACGTTCATTACAGGCTACATCATTTTTTTTTCTCGCGCTTGCAGCTAATGATAATGACATGCCAACTAGATCCCAGCAGCCCTGCATTGTTTTAAATACTGTATTGATCATATTAGATTTAATCAAAAGCAAATCATATGTTTTATTTGCCATATTAATGATTTTATGGTGATTTAAATCCATTACACTCTGTGCGGGAATGATACAGCAGCTGAATTGTGCATTCTGAGCTGACTGTGGTGCCACACAAAGGCACAGATGTCAAGGGCAATTTATCTTGCTTCCTTGCATTGTTTTTGCAGAGATGTGTCAGGCGGGCTGACTGGGCATCGCTGCCATTTGGAGCCCAGTGTGAAAGTGTGAGGTCTGTCTCTGTAACTGCAGATGGAGAACAGCACTGGACACTGGGGAGCTGTAGGGGGCGCTGTCTACAACTGACCACACTGGAGGGCAATAGAAACATCTTCAGTTTGTGCTTTGGTCTGGGTGCAGCAAACAGCTTTAAAATAAAAGTGAGGAGCTGCAGTGCCTGGTTTAACAGTATATTCTGACTGATTATGAATCTTTTAATTATGGGAAAAATGGAATGGAACAGCAAGAAGAGAGAGAAAAACTACTTTGTATTGATTATTTAAGGGAAGGTGCACCCCTCCCTCTTTTAGATGATAAACATAAGAGCTGAGGTGGTCTATAAGTCTCTTTGCTTGGTTTCCTGGCTCTGTTGCGGATAATATCTTAAGTGCAGGCCCTCATTGTGAGAGCAGAAAGAATCAGAGGAAGTTGTCAGTGTAATGCAAGCAGTGAGTGGGAGCTTCCTGTCAGAGTTGTGTGGTCACAATGAAAATGAAATACTTCTATAGTGTAAAGATATTAAAGTAAAAGATCTGTCTATCTATCTGTCTGTCATCTATCTATCTATCTATCTATCTATCTATCTATCTATCTATCTATCTATCTATCTATCTATCTATCTATCTATCTATCTATCTATCTATCTATCTATCTATCTATCTATCTATCTCTCTATCTCTCTATCTATCTATCTATCTATCTATCTCACTATCTATCTATCTATCTATCTATCTATCTATCTATCTATCTATCTATCTCTCTCTCATGTCTGTCATCTATCTATCTATCTGTCTGTCTGTCTGTCTATCTTTCTCTCTCCATCTCTCTCATGTCGTCATCTACTTATTGTGCACTTATTGTGCACATCTATCTATCTATCTATCTATCTATCTATCTATCTCATGTCTGTCATCTATCTATCTATCTATCTATCTATCTATCTATCTATCTATCTGTATCCATCCGTCCGTCCGTCTATCTATCAATCAGTCTATCTATCTATCTATCTATCTATCTATCTATCTGTCTATCTGTCTATCTATCTATCTATCTATCTCTCTGTCTGTCTATCTTTCTGTATCCATCCATCTATCTGTCTGTCTATCTATCTATCTATCTATCTATCTATCTATCTATAGGCCTACAGCTATACATCTAATACATAAATATATCTGAACAGAAATATATATATATATATATATATATATATATATAGCTTTTCGGGGCTGCTCGGTTTGCTGGATTTACATAAATGTTGTGCTCTAATAACCCCTACATTCACAAGCCTCAGTTTTACCGTATCAGTTCACCTCAGTGCCTTGAAGTGGAACATTCCAGACAGGGACGCTGCTCTCTCTCTCTCTCTCTCTCTCTTGTTCTCACCTCTGGAGAGATGCGGTGGAAGTGTCCAGCAGACAGACATGTCAGTGCAGAGAGCGGAGCTCATCTCATCTCCTCCTCCTGCCGCCACTGCAGTGAGTCTCCTCAGTGACATCCCGCAGGTGTACCAACACACCTCTCAACGGATTTACACACCGGGACTGCTCTGAACACACCCGATTCCAGCGGGACAGACGTGTCACATTCAGAGATGTGGTGAAATGTATTCGCTTCATCAGGAATAAGAGGAGATCTCTGGCGAACTTCACGCTCATCTGACATGTTGCTGCTCATCTTTATAAGAGACCACAACACACTTTAGCCCGACACACGGGCCAGAGGAGACGAACAACGAGGATTTGATCTCTTCTGGGTCGATCAAGCCCTTATAACCCTGTTTTATTTATTTATTTATTTGAGGCGACAACATTTAGCCTCAACTTGCTTCAGCGCGAGCAGCTAAAGGAACAAAATGTCTGCCCGGGCTGCCTCTAATAAGGTTTGTGATGTTTTAATAACCTTTGACATACAATGTCAGCAGCTGTTATAGCTACAAGATGAAATATAGTTAAACCAGCGCTTAAAATGTGTACGACAGATGCCTGAGGTCATAAATGTGCGCGTTTAGCCTCAGCTAACGGAGATTCCTCAACTTATGCTAACCCGCTAACGCTAGCCGATGTGTGCGATAGTTTACAGCTTTAATTTAACACAAAATGCTTTCGTTTTGTATCAAACTTTTCTTTTATATCTATAAATAATCCAGTCTTGTTGCTTAGCCGTTTGTTTTGTATATGTATCGCGTTTGTTTTGTGCGACAGAGACATGAATACGCGGTTAAGCGCTTAGCCGAAGTGGTTTTCTAAAGTCTGAAGCTTTTAAATGTTGGATTTTTAAACATTTTGAATTCATAGTGATACTTAAAATTTCGTCTGTCTTCTCTGTTTTTAAATAAACAGCTGACAAAGCATTGCAGTGACAGTATCGTGAGTTATCCGAAAATATGTCAGAAAGCGGAAAGTGCCTATGTATGTAAAATCTCCTTGAGCTGTTATAAGATGTGTTATGTAAAATTCTCCGTATTTAAATGTTTTAATGTATTTTATAACGTGTTCGTGTGAGCTGATATTTATAGATGGTGTCAAAAGTGGACCCATTGCAAACAGACACAGCTGATGACAGCAATAATAAATATTAGAAACTTTAGGACAGGAATGGCACATGAGATGAGCTGTCACACCGATAGTTTCTGTTGGGTGGGTCTTTTCAGTGACACCTGCTGAAGCTCCTCCCACAACAGGTGAGCTTCGTGAAGCAGGTGGAAGCATCTCAGGAATGCGCCTGTGCAGCCCTTCCTCTCTGTCACGAGTCACCGGCTGCTTTCCTCTCGGTGATGTCTGGTTAAGCCGAGTAACATTAACCTGTTTGACCGGATCAGCCGACAGAGCATGATTTACTGGAGCTGTTTTCATGATGCATGAGTTATGATTTGACTTTTTTAAATTCTTTGTTCGTTAATGTGTTACCACTGTGTAGATGGAAGTAAGCGGGATGACAAATTATTTGTAATATAATGTTTTTCACAGATTGCGATAGTGGTAGACTGTCATAGATCATTATAGATGTCTTGTAGATATGTACAAAAAATGTACATATATAATTTAGTATTTTATATAATAGTTAATTGTAATTTTTGTATAATGTAATTGTATTTTTAAAAAAAATCATTACTCATTTATTATTAAAATATTTTTTTCAACACACACCAGTGTTATTTTAGTATCACTGGGATAATATTACTTTTTATTAATATTTAGAATTATTTATTTTATTTTCATTTTAATTTTCGTTAAAGTTTTAGTAATTTTTTTGTGTTATTGTCATTTTTATTTTTTATTTTTATTGAATGTGTCTACATAGTTTTTATTCAATTTATTTCAGTTTTAGTTATTAGTTTAGTTATTAAGCTAAATGTAAAAATAAATTGTCTTGGCAACTAGCTGAAAAAACACTATGTACTTTATTCCAGTAAACCTGTTTTCTTTTTCCTTTTTTTAGTTTAGTTAACTGTAATATTTCTGATACACACACACACACATACATGATTGTATTTATATAAATTTTCTCTCTCTCTCTCTCTCTCTCTCTCTCTCTATATATACATATATATATTATTTTAATAATATACATTTTGTAAATGGCACTTGGTTAAACGGCCATTCAGCACAGTTACAGTCTGATGATGTTAATCTGAAAATGAAGATTAATTGGCCTGTGTGATATTTCAATCTCTCACTATCTGCCAATTTCAAGTTGGCACTACAATCAAATGTTTCTTACTATCCTTGCTATCTTACTATACTTACATTTTTGTCATTATTATATATTTGTTTTAGCTGCTTTCCCCCATTTTCCTAACTTCAAAACTTTTTGTTTTGTTATTTTTTATCAGTTTTATATTAATATAGGTTTTATATAATTTAGGTTAAAATTAGATCCCTTACAGTCATTAAACTTCAGTTTTGTAGTTTAGTTGTTTCCATTTATTTGTTTGTTGCTTACATTAGTGAGGGTCAGACAATCATTCTTGTCGTACTTTACATTTTCTAAAACAAAGTTGCTTGCTTACTGACCAGTAAGTCCATTATTCCCTCACTAAAGGCAGTTTTTATGCATGCTTGGTGAGTGGTAATTATTGACCGTGGCTGTAACTGTAAGACTTGTTTTGTAGGTTAATAACAGCACTTGTTTGTGGATAAAACAGATGCAGGGCAAAGGGATTGTTTGGTAATACTTATCCGTCTCATGGTCTGTGACTTTGGGCCGGTCGTTTCACTGGTCAAGTCTCAGTAATCCTGTTGGTGTAATCGCTTCATGAGATCAAAGGCAGAACCACAACATGATTTCCCGTCTAGCCTAAATGGAGGATTTTGTTTGTGGCCCTCTCTATGCCCTTTCTTGGTAAAAACACTGTCCCATTCTCTCGCCCTACACAGCAACTTAAAGGGATACTCCACCCCAAAATGAAAATTTTGTCATTAATCACTTACCGCCATCCACGCCACAAGGATGCGCTGTTTATATGTGTATTTAGCTTTGATTTGAAAGAAAACAGCACATTCTTGTGGTGCGGATGACCCAGAAGAGCATACACCGCATCAGTGATATGAAGAGACACAGAGGAGACCGTTGACAAAGGAATTGTTGAATAAAGTCTTTATTTTTGTTTTCTTCGCTTACAAAAAGTATTCTCGTCATTCATAACGTTATGGTTGAATCACTGATGGCAGATGGACTATTCTGACGACGACTTTCATACCTTTTCTGGACCTTGACACTGATATTTATTTGGCAGTCTATGGGACAGTCACAGGCCTCCCGGTTTTCATCCAAAATATCTTAAATTGTGTTTTGAAGACGAGGTAGTTTTTTTTGTTTTTTTAGCTTAATGGGGGTGTTTGATTAATGACAGAATTTTCATTTTGGGGTGGAGTATCCCTTTAAATGAAGCTTTAGATGTAGACTTGTTAGGGTAATGCAGTGTAGCACGCCGGACACTGACTTCTTTACGAGTCACTGAAGCTATCTGGATGGATGCTAGACAACTTTACAGTGGCCCTGATTTCAGTCTTCGATAAAAGTATTTAGGAAAATAAATCCACCTCCTTCCATCATTATCATAATGAAGGCCAGTGATTTTAATATGTGTTTAATGTATACAGTTGTTTTGGCTGTTTATTTTTACAACGTGGTCCTCCTCTTTACTTGGGTTGCTGACTCTGGCTTTACTTTCGATTTGTAGCATCGATTTGATATAATAAAAAAAATCTACATTGTTTTAATAATTTATTTTGCTTCAGTATAATACAATAACAACATGAATCAACTAATAAATGTATAAATTAGTTTATATATATATTACCATTGTATCATGTTCCTATCTAGTTAGCTTTATCTATTATTTTCTTTTACTTGGGAAGCTTCTGGAGAGCAGAAGAGGAAGATAAAATGTCTCCGGAACAGGATTTAACTGCTGTTTGTTTGTTAGTTAGTGTTTTTTATCCTAAGTCCTTTAGCTTCAGTGTGAGTTTGGGAGTTGGCTTGGTGATTTTCTCCCTCCAAAACCCTTCACCCATTTGTTTAATCTTGTAAAAGAATGTGAGTGCCGTCCTTCACAGCAGCGGAGGGCAAATCCAGGACTTTGCCGAGCCGGGTAGAGACAGAAATGGCTCCTTTACGAAGTTTCCACAGTTGTCTGCCATTGGCAGCAAACAGTTAGTCCCGCCCCTAAACCCATGTGATTGGTTGAGCCAAAAATGACACACTTCAGCTTTAATGGCTTCTGTATTTAAATGAACATTTATTTACTTAAAATTCTCTGTATAACTGTGTAGATTTAGGAACTTCCTTCTGTTAATCAGCCATTTAGAAACCATTATTGGTCAATGCAGATAGTCACAAAACGGCCAGTTAACCATTCACTCATTTAATTGAGACGTTTGTCTAACTAAGTGTTTTTTCTTTAGGATGTCAAGCATTTCTGGTGTGTGTGTCCTCGGTTGTCCTGTATAGTGATGCATTTGATACTTGAGATTGAAGGGATCAAGGTCATAGATAGAGACCAGAGCTCTGTCTCTCTCGCAGGGTCTCACTCTTCTGTGTCAGGTGACCTGCTTTACTGTGAAACTTGGACGTGTATTCTCTCTCGTGGATCAAGGGATTATTTTGTGTTTGTGGGTTGGACACTGACCCAGTACTTCTGAGGGTAAGGCTGTAAGAACGCTGTCCACACGAGATGCAAGCACCGGTTTTTTACTGTAGTGAATGTGTTTAATGAGCAAGTAAAAATACTTTGGTAATTATGTTGACAATTACTTGTAATTATTTGCTGTTTCATTGTAATTAATCGTGAAATTTACTAGCAATTTATGAGAAGGATCGGTTTCTACACCAACATTTTTTCAGTGTGCTTTTTCTTTAGAGATAAACACTCAGACGCAAGAACCAGTGTTTCTGTATCAAACTTAAACCTTGTGTTTTATACGCTTATATCCTTTCATCATTTTCTTAAAGGTCAAATAAAAAGTCAGAACTGATTTTGTCATTGCATTCTTAACCATTAAAATTTACCAGTGAAGACATTATTCATAGTTTCCATGAAATGTTTTTTACAGTGCATCCTCCCCTGAACATGACGGTGGATATTGCAAAGTGTTTTTGAAAGCATAGAGAATGAAACGCGGTACTATCCCTCAAGCACAATATCATTACATTTTCACTCCAGCCAGAAATAGATGTGCTGAGGCATCACATTTAAAAATAGCGCTGTCAGAACGTGGAGGCTTCTACTGATTTTGCTAAACTGAGTTTATATTGTGTCTGAGTGTATTTGAAAGAAGCAACTCATGCGTGACTGCATGGAGCACTTAGCATCGCTTCACAGTGTTTGATGGACCGAGCTTTCTGAATTCAGGCAGTAGTTTTGTTTAGTGTTGAATGTGAAGGAAGCTGTGCTGCTGAAAGCATGTTAATCGTACTGAGGGTAAATCTTGTCATTTTTATGCTCGTGGTTCCTGATTCTGGCTGGAGTCTCAATCGGCTGATTGGTCTTGAACTTTTTGTCCATAAGCTTGATGTGCTGAAGTCTTTTATCTAGATCCTATCATCTAGATTCAGTGAAACACTGTCAGTGCAGGGCTGTAATATTTGAAATTTCCTGAACGAATTAAGCACCTCATTCCCAAAATGAATGAACTTGCTGGTGGATGAATTTGTTCATCTAGTTAGTGAACAAAAACATCTTGAATTGAACAATGCAATTGAATGATTTAAGCATCACATTTGTGAAACAACTGAATCAGCTCAGCATTTTGTTTGTGAACAACCTGAATGAAATGGTTAATATTCTTTACGAGTGAACCGAATTAATGCAGCATCATGTTTTTGTACAAACTGAACAAATGAAGCAGCTTGTCTGTTAACGAACTAAATGAGTGAGGGATCTCATTCTTTAAGGGATAGTTCACCCAAAAATGAAAATTGGAAATGTTGTTCCAAACCCGTAAGACCTCCGTTCATCTTCAGAACACAAATTAAGATATTTTTGATGAATCTGAGAGCTCTCTTACCCTCCCATAGACAGAAAGGGTACTACCACGATCAAGGTCCAGAAACATAGCAAGGATATCGGTAAAGTAATCCATGTGACATCAGAGGTTCAATGTAATTTTACAAAGCTACGAGAATACTTTTTGTGCACAAAAGAAAAAAACAACAACTATTCAACAACTCGTCTCCTCCCTGTAGCGCCATTTTGGAGAATATCCACTAGGGATGTAACGATTCTCTCAACTCACGATTCAAATCATGATTCGATTCGATTCACAATTTTTATTTTTAAACAAAATTATATTTAAGACAAAGATTGAAATAAATGTGTCCTTTTATTATTGCTTGGCGCAGCTGACACAGAACAGCAGTGGATATTCTCAAATGGCGGGCACGCTGAAGGGTGATTTAATTAATGAGAAATTAATGAGAGAATTTAAATTTTTGGGTGAACTAACCCTTTAAATGAACCGGGACTTCTTTTTTGTAAACAAATTCATTGAAAAAAGCACATTGTTTGTACAACAATAAATGAACTAAGCATTTGTTTGTCTCTTCGTAATCTCTTTCATGACTAAAATGAACAAAGTAGGTTCTTGGAGTCTCGTTCTTGGAAAAATTGAACAAATGAAGCGTCTTGTAGGTGAACGAACTGAACAAATGAGTCATCTCATTCTTGAAACAACTAAACAGACTGGTTCATATATCATTTATGAATGAACTGAACAAATGAAGCAACTCATTTGTGAGTTAATTTGTACAAACAAAGCACTTCCTTTCTGAACTAACTTGACAAATTAGGCATCTTGTTAGCAAATTTGTTGGTTAGTGTATGAATAATTTTAGTGAATAAATTTAAAAGATGATTCAGTTTTGTTCTTAAAGGTGGTTCTTTTTTTGTCTGTATACTATTAGCATAGCTAATTTAATTTTTCTGAAGTCTGCACTAATCCTCATTTCACTTTCGCCTACTTATCAGCTTTGCCTTTACCTTTAAAAATGTTAACTGGGGGGCATGAGTGTTCCAAAAAAAAAATAAAGTAAGTGTAGAGCCCTGCAGCAGAAATGGTCCCGAACATCAAAGGATGGGATTTAAAATTCATCCTGCATATTGAGGCCACATATTCAGAAACCATCTGTTGTTTCACTCTCCTTCCTCTCATTCTGAAACTAACTTACGTAACACAGGGAAAGATGACATGACATTTTGCGCAAACACAACATAATTTTACGCACATAAGGGTGTGTTCCGTAGTAATCTGTGTGTGTGGTGTGGTGAGGTTTGTGGTGGCACGAGGGTCCAGAGGTCAGCTATGACAGCAGGGGTAATGAGGCCTTGGTTTCCTGCTGTCTGGTGTAGTATTTCTCACCATGCTATCACCTGGACGTGAGCCAGATGCTGTAATGTAAACAGTGAAACGCACACAGACCGTGTGAGAGTGCAAGGAGACGCCCCATACCTGACATACCTGATCTGGTTGTCGTCATTGTTTCCTTCTAGTGAGCTGGTTTCGGGAAAACAAGTTGTGTGGATGTAGTGATACGGGCCGAGGCCATCTGGTATCTTTTTAGGATTACTTTGACTCGGTCTGATTGTTGGTGACTGAAACATTTTTAATTGTTGTTTCTGTTAATTTAGTTTTTTATGAAAAGGGTCATGCCTGTGGGTAGGGATGTGCAAAACTATGTATTTTTAAAATCAATTAGATACAATTTTTATTTTAACATGTATTCAACTAGTTTGTGTTAAGTAGGGATGACATATCAGCTGATATTTGAGGTTATGATAGCACTTTACAGTAAGTTTCAATTTGTTACCAATAGTAAATTAATTTGAAATAAATGCTATTCTTTTGAAATTTCTATTCATAAAGAATTCTGTAAAAACATGTCAAGGTTTCCACAAAAATATTAAACAGCACAGCTGTTTCCAACATTGATAATAATGAGATATATTTATAAATTGTAATAATACACAAGTTGTATAAATTTACATTGATGTATTATTTACAAAACTTACTTATTAAATAAATATATCCCATATTTGTAAATTATAGTATACATTAACCTAGATTAATAATATTATTATTTACAATAATTTTTTTTATTATATACATTATAATGTTGTGATGCCTTATTTCTCTTGTACTATGTAAATTATTAATTTTATTATTTAGTCATTTTATTTTGATTTATTTATAGATTATGAAGCATTACATTTAAAAGAATGATCTGTATCAGTGTCCGTTTTGGCCCGTATCTTTATCTTTATTGATATAGGTTCATCTATAAAAAAAAAAAAAAAAAAAAAAAAAAAACTCTTATGCGATCCAACCAAGTGAGTGGACTGAAAGCATTTTGACAATTAGCTCAATTAGCTCAAAGCTCATGGTCAGTGGCTTCATGCAGACTGGGCTGCTTATGGACGCATGAATAGACTTATTTTCGTTTGGCCACTTTTATTTTGCCTCTTGTCAATTTTAGATGCAGCGTCCCCGGGACACGCGCCTATTTATACAACTCAAGTACAACTCAGGAATTATTCTGCTTCGCTAAATGAGGCCATTTTTTGACTCTTTGGGATTCATTAAAATAGCATTTCATCTGTAAACGGTCAAAAAGATGTGCGTGTATGACGTATTTGTAATTGCGTGCTTTCATTAGAGGATGTTTGCTGTGATCAGTTGTGTGTCCTTGTTAATCCTGTGAATTGATTACGTGAAACGAGAGCTTGATGGCCATATCTCGCTGGAGCCGACCCTCCTGCTTTTGTTCAACAGGGGAGAAGGTGTGTGTTTGTTGGGGGGGGGTCTTTGTCCGGGACAGCTGTTATCAGTGCATTCCCGCTCCTCTCTGGGCTCCGTGGAGGACTCTGATAACTCCCAGCATGCACTTTGGTGTGAGGGGAGTCTGTTGTAGTTTGCTGAATTTATAGAGTCACCGTCTCATCTTTATTAATACGCTAGAAGAATTTGTTTCCTTCTAAATGTGTCCTCTGATACATTTTAAAGGGTTCTTTTAGGATTGCACTGGTTTTACTACATTGCTATTTTCACATTATGACTGAAAACCGATGCAATGAAAAATATCATAAATCTTGTATTATTCTGATAGTTATGTTATGGTTATATAGAAGAAAACATAATGGAATCCTTTTGAACTGAGGGAAAATCCATCTTAATA
Source organism: Cyprinus carpio (assembly GCF_018340385.1). Lineage (NCBI taxonomy): Eukaryota > Metazoa > Chordata > Actinopteri > Cypriniformes > Cyprinidae > Cyprinus > Cyprinus carpio. Next base: position 13,704,676 of record NC_056596.1, on the reverse strand, counting down.
TTTGTTTTTAATTTATTTGACATTATTTCTAATATTAACCTATAACTGATGTTTGAAACCAAAAGATAGTTGAATAAAGTAGGAAAGCATACAAATAATTAATAGAATAATAGTAAAATAATAATTGGCTTATTTCTGTTGCTTAGAATTTCGATAATGATGCATCACAGAAAAAAAAAAAATGTTCGATACTGTGGTATGGGAAAACGTTAGCACTCGTAATATCAATTTATAACATCAGCCAATGACTATAAACTTTAAAATCGCAAATTTGAACAAAAGCAGTCCATTGATGCCAATGGCTGTGTGACCTGTAGCGTCTTTGTTGTTAAATAGTTTGTGCTTTGTGAATTTATGAATATCTGGTTTGGTTGTTGCGTGTGAGTTAAAGTATTCCATTAAGAGAGCCATCTAAAGGTAGCCGTGTCACGTTGGAATGACAGGAAGTGAGTGATCCCTGACGTGGCCATCATCAGAGATTCCCCGTCTCCCCCTAATACTAGCTGAGAACCTAAAATAATGAGATCCAGCACACTTCAGGTGCAGCAGTCTTAAAGGGATAGTTCAACCACAAATAAAATTACTCTCATTTTGTTCCAAAGCTTTTTCACTGTCATTCAGTGCTCTTTTCCACGGAGGATGCAACTTATAAAAGATGTTAAATGTTCTTGAGGATTACGGAATCAAGGTTACTATAGCAACATCATTTGCTTTCATTCAGAAATTGTTCCTTTCTTTTGGATGCTTTTTATGTCCTCTGATTTCTTTTTGTTGGTCATTTTCGGCCTTGGTTTGAAGAATTGACTTGCATTGAGAAAGTATCTTTTACATTCCTACAGAACATAGAAATCCACACACGGACAATTTCTCCAACCTGTGTGAATTTCACTGCTAGAGGTCATTGAATAGAAATGAACTACAGCATCCATCCATATCATGTCCCCTCGCTCCCATGAAACCTGAGCCCTAATCATTACCTATAGGCTCTTTATAATACTGTAGAGTCAGCAGCCTTCAGCTATATATAGCCTTTTCGATACAGTGGATGCTTCACTGGTTTCATGTTTTTCCCTTTTTCACTCCCAAAGAAGTTGTTCAACGGATGTGAAAGATGTCAGTCTTACATGCTGCCTTGGGATCAGTTCATACTAGCATAACCATAAATATGGCGTCAGTTTCCATGCAATAGTTTGAATTGTCAGTAGGCTTGAGAATCATTAGAATTTCAGTGATTCCGAATCCAATTCCCTTATCAGTTCCATTTCTTAACGATTCCCAGTTTCGATTCCAATAAGGTATAAAAGAATGAAGTCAAACATTAATTTTAATTTGGCCGATATCTTAAAGCTAATAAATAATGCATTATTTCCTGCAGTGGCACTTCAGATGCTTCACTTTGAAAACAACATGTGCGGGGCAAGTCTGTCATATTATAATGAGATGATTCGCTGTACTATCCATTCAATCATGGTAATTTCACTACACTATTATATACACTATTTAACTTTGTTATGATTGACCAAATGCATCAAGAACTAGGCCTACCACAAAAGTATATCTGCACCTAAGCAATGAGAAAAAACGATTACATAATGAAGACTCCCAGCATTGCATTTCTCTGCTCTGCTTCAGCATTGGCATTTACCTGCAGGTTTCACTGCCGGTTAAGCACTAGTGTGCCCCCTCCCACCCCCCGCCTCGGCACTAAAAGGGTTAACACCGATACAGCACTTTCTACTGCAGATGGATCTGTGCTCCTACTGAGCAGAGCAGTTCTACAGTGAAGCACTGCTGCAGCTCAGTACACACACTTACTCACTCGAACGCTGCCCGGCGGCGGGGATTTAATACAACGGTGCACATTTTGTGTGAAGAGGTTTGCGAAAAGAAAAGAGGATTCGAACAAACCCATGCAACTTTACTGGAAGTGTGCGGAGTACTTTTTAAAAGCGCCTGAGCTGCTCAGCAAATCGATGCGGTCGGTGGATGCGCCTCATCTCTTTTCCAAAGTGATTGAACAGTAACTTGCTGTTCTCGGCTGGCCACCGCTTGATACATCGGAGCAGGGTTGGGACTCTCTTTTTGTCTGTACCTCTCTCTCCCTCCCTTCCCCCCTCTCTCTGCACATCTGCATCCCTCCCCCGCCTCGTGCCGACTGAATCGGGGATCTCGCTGTGATAAGGCAGGTTCAGTATGAGGGCTGAAGTGCACATGGGTCTGCGGGACCCTGGTTTTGGACCATTTATGTGACTGAAGAAAGCTACATGCTTCTGGTTCTTCTGAGATGATCTAACGGCTGTAAGTAACGCTATGCCCAGTTCTTGTTGTAATTTTTTGTGATAACGTTGGATTTCTATCTTAAGCAAGTAACTTGCATTCAAGTTAAATCTGATTTCCCTGAACCTGAAATGCTGAATGCAACACATTAAACCTTTCGGCATTGGTGTGTTTTAGTTCGTTTCTTAATTTTTTGGAGGAGTACAACAGGTGCTCCAACAGTTGCGCATATTGATGGTGAGCTCATGCAAGCTTTTAGTTTTCATTTAGCTGCAGTGTTTGGCGTGTCTTTAGCGCCGTAAATCTGCGTGACGTTGCCGTGCTGCGTATCTGCAGGTTGTCTCTAGGTTCTCTGGGAACCACTTCCCCTTGCTGTGAGCTTTCCTGCTCCTTCACTTGAATACCTGGGTCACATGCTCCGGGATTGGGGCTTTTAACCATCGTCAGCACTTTGAGACGCATCTGTCTCCATTTCTGAATTCATCAGTCATCAACTCCTACGTGTTGCGGTCTGATCCCATATTCAAAGGTTGAGTGTGTGTGTGTTTAAGAGAGACATTTGGCTGTTTTTCCACACTCCTCATCTTCGTTTGGCTTCTAGTCCACATAAGCAATGTTCTCTGGGTGCGTTTGTTTGCTCTGTCTAGCTCAGCTAACATTTAACCCCTTAATTACAGTTTTAATTCATAACTATGTTTTAACAATCACTCAGCATTTTATAACCTGAGCCAACTCTTCCATGCCATGAAAAAGTTTTAATTAAATTAAATAAATTATCTGATATTTTATGAGACATATTGACATTGACAGGAAGTTATGAGGGTCTGCAGTGATAATTTCATTACATGTTTTTTCCTGCATATTTTTGCCCATTGTTTGTGCCACCCTTGGTGGATTAAAATAAATTCAAATATTTTACAAAACTGCGCAACAAATAGTTTTAAAAAAGGATTCAAACAACTTTTTTTTCCATTGTCTAGTGCTATCCCTAGTAAGTGCTAGATGGCAAAAAGGAAAATATAATTCCACAATAATTGGTGGAAATGAGCTAATGTTGTCCAATAATGATAAAAAAAAAAAAAAAAAATACTGATTTCAGCTGATACCAATATGATTTTAAAGTATTGTGCATCCCTACTTTTCTACTATCATGAACACTGTTTTCTTCTTGTAACACTGAGAGAAAAGTAGGTCATTTCTCCACAACTTGCTCCTCTTTTTTCAGTGGCCAACATAGTATCTAATTTGGTACCGCTGCGTTCATTTTTGGATTAGCTCCATGTTATCTCAGACCTGCACTTGCACAGCTTCACAGAGATTGTTTAATAGCACTTGTCGACACCGTGAATTAGCCTAATCCAGCTGCATGTCTCCCACCGTCTCCCGTGAACGTCCTCTTCATGTCATCCACATCGCGGCCCTGCTGCTTCCCTGCATCTGAACCCGATGGCGACGACGAGAGCTATTTTTAGATCCTCCCTCTTGTTTCCTCCGTTTCGCTCTCTAGATTCCCCTCTCCTGTGGTGAGGGATAATGTGCTGCATATCCAGATTTAAAAAGACGCTGAATTCCTGCCTCTCAGTTCACACCAGCATAGTAATGACTGTTAGCAGTTAGGAAGAGCTTGACACTTACTTTTCGCAATGCCTCAGTCTCACATTACAAAGAAGTGACTTCACTCACACAGCTTTGTCACATTTCCACCCTAATGATGTGGATATATTTTTCAGCTTATTGGGGTATTTCAGGTTTGGGTGTTATCTCTGAAAGTGTCTCTAGTGTCTGACTATTTGAAGGCCAATTTTGAACTTACGCAAGGATTTTTTGCATGCCGTTTGCAAGCCAATTATCCCAGATCCAAGTTTTGCCATCTCCCTGTCAGATCACCCCCATACAGTTGTTACATAAAAACCACAGATACGTACACCATCTGTGCATCTTCCTATAATTGACTTTTTTCGGCTCTGTCAGAATTGATAACCCCTTCCACCCACTCAAAACAGGTACTGTATCATTAATTAAAATGACTTGGGTAGATTCCTTTCGGAATAGTTTGGAGCTTACCACTGGTTACGACTGTGTTCAGCTGTCTGATCCATCTGTGAGAGAGTCCATGGCTGCCCATGCCTCCAGACCTCTGACCTCTGACAGTATAGAGCATTGGCTGCCAGTCAAGCCAGTGTTCTTTCTGCACCATGAAGATTTGATTGACCAAGGCATAGATAGGTGAATGTGCAAACTGTCCTTCAGGGAACACACATTTAGCATTACAATATGTGCAAACATTGTGTGCATAATGTGTGCATTTATCCAGTATCCATATTACACTATAATTATTATAGGCATAGTGTCCTCTTTGAAAAAAAACATGTGGGGTTCAAACATACAACTTGTCCATTACTAGATGTCTAGATCAGAAATTCCTCTTATGCTCATTCGAATTCCAATTAAACTTCCTGTTGGGTGTCACCAATTCAATTCAGATTCCAAATAGTGCAACAAGTTTTCATTTACTCGAAAATAATGTTTCGGTAATTAGGCTAAATTTGGGTATTTGGTAATTGATCTTTTAATGCTATTTGTGGTGTTGTGTTCTTAGTTGATAAATTGAAGAAGTTGTAATAGTAGGCTTTTCAGCGACAGGTCGCCTCTTGGTATTTCGGCTGGGAAAAATTGGACATATTACTTCTCTTCCATCATTTTTAGTATGTGCAGTATTGAACGTGAGGTGGAGCTGTGGTATCAAAGTCCCGCCCAAACTCTTGCAGTTCCAGTCGCAACTTCAGATGGTGTTTCGGCTTCACTTTTCAGGATGTGTGCAGCCCACTTGGTCAAAACGCATCATTGGATAGGTACCAATTAAACAGCACTTTTTAAGTCAATGATTTTGATATTTTTGGTATTTGCTATCGCTAATTGCAACTTATGAATTGAATGGGATCAAATTCATTTAAGTATTTCTCAACCATGATTTTTACACTAGAGAAACAAGTTCAAAATAAACTTTTATTTACATTGTAAGCTGTTGTCTTGTCTATCACAAGCTAATACTTTGGTTACATGGCAAACAACAACTCTTAGGATAATGCTTCAAAAACACCCCAAAAGCCGTCTTCAGCAAATTACTTGTTTCGTAAGCTTGTCATCACGACTTTCCTCAGATGAGCAATTCTCTACTTGAGCAGGTTGATGAATTGATGCAATGAAGTTTATCTGTAGTGTGGGAATCTTTTGATTGAGGAAATCTGTCAAAATGAATCTGGAGCCCACTGGGCTCTTAGCTTATATGTTTCTACAGTGGCATCAGGACGGTCGTTACAGTCATTCCCATCATGAAGGAATCCTTTTATGACACATGATATGAGGTGTTTGATTGCTGCCTATGGGCATCCTGAAATTTCTGTCATGTTTCATTTTTGACAGTACATGGAGTATAAGTGAAGGTCGACTGAGCTCATTACATACTTGGCAGTTGTTTTATAGTATGGTGAGAAACGGAGTGAGGCTTTAAAAGAAGAAGCCTGTTCTGATATATCATGTTTTGCTTTATCCAGAGCAACTTATTTTACACTAATTTCAAGGACAGTCCCTTTGGAGGAACCTTCCATCACATGCTAATTGCACCATACTAAAGCAGAAACAGCATAACAACAGGAAAAAAAAAAAACACACAGCAACATAACAACCAGATGCCGAAATCTCGGCAACAACTTACTGCTCTGTAAAAGTGACTCAACACACAATTAAAAATTTCCTGGAAGTTACTTGAAGAAGATTGATAGACAAATTATTGGTGTGAGACACACTAGTCAATTATAAAATGAGAGAACCTTCTCTTTCTCTATCACTCCGTCCTTCCTGCTGTCAAGACCAATTAGTGCAAGTAGCTACAGTGCTACAAATCTTTACGTAAACAAACACAACCTCAAAATGCTGCCTCATCAGAAAAAGAAAACAAAGATTTTGCCTCCTTTAGCCAAAGTAAAACAGACCTTTTTTCAGCTAAAGCAGCGTTGTCATGCTTAGTCATGGAACTTGAACACACAGTCAGAGTTTGTTGTGCATTTGTGTTCATTTGAATTTCGGCAGCTGGAAAACCAAACAAAAGTCATGAATGTAACTGTAGAAGTCAGGAGTGGTTTTGCCCAGTCATGTTCTTCCATTAAAAGATGACTGGTGAATCTCTGAAGTGCTTTTAATTTCTGCCGCATGTAAACTTTACTGAAACTTCAGAAGAAACTGTGAACTATGTTGTTTTGTCAAAAGGTGTTATGTGGTCAGTTTTTTTGTTTTTCAGCTGGCCGATGAAAACCATCCATAAATTCTGACGAAATGGTGAAGGGTATGTTGCATCAGCGTTTTTTCGGCGCCGATCAGCCTTAAGATGGGCATAAATCCTCCCAACCCCCTTTTACTCTCTAAAGTGCAAACTTTTTCCAGTCGGGTTTCAGTCGCCCTGCGTTTTGCATTTTTTTTTGTTTATGAATATTTAAGATTGTCCGAAGTGCCGTATTGTGTTCCCCTCAAGTGGGGTTTCTGCTTGTCAGTTGCCGATGTTTTTTTTTTTTTGTGTAAAATTTTATTATGTTGGCTATACAAAGAGGCCTTTGTATTTTCTTTACAGCTTAAATACTTTTAAAGCTGTCTGGGTTAAGACAACAAAGCATTTATACTTTTCTTGATGCTGTGTAATTCCTGTGTTAGTTTCTTTTCGTACCCTCCAATTCTGGAGCTTACCGGCAGCTCACCTAGACCAGCAAGAGGAACAGAGGGAAGAGTAATGTTGTGGTTAACAGGATGAATCCAAATCTCTGTTCAAAACCCAGTAAGCTACCTCACTGTTTTTTGCCTACATATTTAGACGGTAGCATCCTAACCACCACAGAACCTCAGAAGTGAGTGATTTGGAGCTCTGTAACCCCAAATGAATCACGAATGGCATTCATACAGAGAATGTGCCTTTTTATGCCTTAAAGGCATAGTTCCCCAAAAAGAAAAAAAACCTTCATGTTGTTGCAGGCCATATGACTGACTTTCTTCTGGAGAACTTTAAAGAAAATATTTTGAAGAATGTTTCAAAATCATATTGGAGCCCATTGACTTTCTCTGTATGGACAGAAAAAACGTTTTTGAATCACTTATTTTGAGTAAATTATGATACAAGTTTCTATTTTTTGGTGAACTATCCCTTTAAAATGCTGCCTCCGAGTAAGTAATGCATCTTCGTGAAGACAAATAAACATGTGAATCCTCGCTGGATTACTGTCTCCCTGTGCTGTTTGGTTTCTTGTACGGTAGATTTCTACGTTTCAGCCTGTTGTTCCGTAAACTGACTGTCTAATGCCCCGGACGGCAGATCTGAGAGATCTCGAGCGCGCTCGTGCAACGCAAGTAGCATTAGTTACAGAACCATCTCTGTTGGAAGCACTGAACGTTTACAATTTTTAACATTCAACAAGGGAGAGAGGAGTAGATTGTACAAGAGGCAGATGGAATTTGTAATCCACTTCCTTCCACGTGATGTAATGGGCTTGTTGGCTGCGGAGGGAATGAACACAGTGATTTGGAGTCACTGACTGAATCTGAGTGGGCTGAGTGACGTCCCAGTTGGCTAAAAGGAGCGGTTGTGCTCACAAAAACACAGATTTGATTCTAGCTTACGTCATGTCCTGATATGAAATCTCTCTTGTAGTCGTCTTTCCTTAACTATCAACTATGAGCTTGAATCATTTTGAAGGATTAGTCTGGCTTTTGGTTTGAATTTAATAATTTTCTCTATTCACATTCAGTTGCTGTGATCTGCTGCATTGCAGGCTCATGAATTGCACTGCATTAAAATTTACAGTACATTAGATTCAAGGTATATAGTTTCATCAGTTCATGCATTCCATTCATACTTTGTCTAATTTTCAGAACCCATGTTATGCACATTTTATTTGTTTGAAAATAGGGTAATATTGTGAAATATTATTACGATGTAAAATTACTGTTTTTAATTTTATTATATTTTAAAACATAATTTATTCCCATGGTGTAAAGCTGAATTTTCAGCATCATTACTCCAGTCTTCAGTGTCACATGATCCTTCAGAAATCATTCTAATATGCTGATTTGCAGCTCAGGAAACATTTCCTATTATCATCAATGTTGGATTCAGTTGTGCTGCTTTCTTAAAATGTATCTACATTGCTAAAATCTTTCATTTGAGCGCTGCTGCTAGATTGTAGTTGATTTGACTAGTTGGCTTCATTTATTTGCATCACAAAAAATGAATATGGCATCTATCCCAACTAAAGTCATTCTTTTTTTAGTATAGTTTTGTCTAGCTTATGTTTTCGTACAGCACCATGCCGCTGAGAGTAGCTGTGGCTTTAACAAGCCTCGTAGAGATGCAGGATATGTTAATAGCACCCGATCGATCCCAGCAGCTCCTCATTGCCATGCAGGGCACAGGTGAAGGGTTGAGCTTGCAGTAATTGTCCCCTAGGTCAGCACATTTCCCACAACGCACTGCCCTCAGATTCTCTCTCCTCCCTCCTTCCCTATTATTTCTTGCTGTGGGTTTTATATTAATTCCTGGCCCGTCAGTCATGTTTCATTACACTATAATCGACAGACGGAGCTTGTTTGGCTGATGTGCTGACATTACGAGAGCGGAATATTACAGACCACAAATATGGATGGTAAATAAAAGACCACAAAGTGTATCATCCTGCTCTGTAGACGCTACAAAAAGATAGCAGAGTTTTGACGAATGAGTCCCTCTCGTCAACAGACTTCATTCGGTCAGATAAGCAGGCTAGTCGAAGCAAAACTGCTTGACCTTCAGAATTCATTCGTGGGCGCTTTATAAAACGCAGTTGAGATTAAAGGGATCAGAGTGCTGTTGAGTTACAGCCGTTTTTTAGCCTTTGCAAGAGAGCGATAACCATAACTCTTGCTGTCAGATCGATCTGTTTAACTAGCTGTGCGCTAACAAGATGTGTGTGGTTTGGGACGGGCCCGATGTGAAGAGAGCTCACAGCTGTGAAGCGGATGAGACCGGAGTTATTATCTGCGAGGTCAAAGGCACCAGACAGATGGACTGAGACTTGATCTCTCAGCTCGTGAAGATGTGACACGGAGACGTCATTCATTCTTCCTCTATCACCGTGAGGTCAGGAGCCAGTCGTTTGGGCTTCACACAGAAGGCCATCAACCTCTCATCTCATTTCCATTTGTTACAAAAAACTTCTCCATTTAAATCTCCAAAGCTCCTCGTCTCATACTGTATCTGTGGATTTGCAGACACACGCCTTACTGTTGCATGCTGAAAATTGTCCTGTGGGTGTTTGGGATCATTTAATACTGTAAAGCCTGAATTATATTCAGAATTTTTGTGTGTGTGTCTCATATTTGAGCCATTAGACTTTAATGGTAATTTATTGATGAATTAAATAATGCTGTTTATTGTGGTTTATTACTATATTTTATACAGTGTTGTTATCATTCTTTAAAGAAATTAAAATAAAGTGGAAATATAACAAGTATAAATATTGCATTATATAGTAAATAAAACAGTTGTATTGTGAAATTGTTACTCATTTTCAGTATCAGTTCCTCATCTAATGCTTAGCCTACTTTCTTTAAAATCTATAAATTAGATTAAAATAGCAGATTAAAAAAATAAAAATATGACGTTTGCAACCAATTGAAGTCATTTTAAGTTGAAGTACTAAAATGACCAAACTAAAGCTGAAATAAAAATAAAGCTAAATAGAATTTAAAAAATAATAGAAATTGGCACATAATAAAATTACTAAAACGTAAACTAATATTAAAATGAAAACTGAAAATGTAAAAATAGAAACTTATTCAAAATGAACAAAGTGCTATAATAGTATGTAAATAATACTGTAAGTGTATAAGTAATTGTTTTTATGTAATGGGATTTTTTTTAGTATTAGAATAATATTTTTAATATTATAAAATATTTTTCCCTTGTTAGTTGATTTTATCTCGATTCTTAGTATATATGTTCTCATTTTTTTTTTTGTAAACATTTGAGTCTAATTGGCTACAGTTGACATGAGAATTTTTATTATTATTGCTTATTTTAACTTTGTGTGTTAATATGGCTTATTAAAACAATTTTTGTCCCTCCCAAAACATACAGTAAATCCTTGTAAATTTAAAATTAAACGTGGTATTCTTCACAATGACAGATTTCATCTTTAGTGAAATGAAGAATCTCGTATGAGGAGAGTGTGAAGAATCGCTATGAATAGACGAGTGTGTGTGTGTGTGTGTGTGTGTGTGTGTGTGAAGGGGTGGATATCCTGCCAGGTGCTGTCTCCGGCCCCTGACACCACTGACATTCCTCATCCTTCAAGGATTTCCTCACTTAAGGTCTTGCCACCGGGCGTGATTGAGTGGGCAGCACAGTTTCTAGAGCTACAACCCACAATCCTTCATGCTCACAGTTTAAACCCTCCACTTCACCCTGCTGCTGTTTATTTTGTGGTAACAACCATTATCACTGGCATACAACTACGTGTGATTAGATCGTGGCAGTTTTTCCCAGTAATCTTATTTTCTAAAGGAGCACAATTGTGCAGCGCTGGTGTTGTTGCCATGACTGTGTGAATCTGCTTTGTGAGGTGACTGCATTGCAGAAGCCATGGAGAAATGAATAAGCCAGTGCTTGTACCTCAGGTAGCTTCGCTGGATGTCAGCAGAGACATCTTTCCCCGTCCTTTCTTCTCCTCAAGCCTAGAAAGAGGATGCACCACCTTTGTTGTTTCCTTGTCTGTTACATAACATGTAGGAAGATCATTTACACTCTAGGGATGCTTTTATGGATGTTACGCGCTGAGACCCTTTCAAAGACATTTCTGAATGTGTGTGTGACTCGCTTGATTTTAATGAATGCATCTGCATCCTTTAGGCCGCGTGGGAATGTAACCAATTAACCTTGTTGATGGTAATCTACCGATTTGTGTGATTCTCTATTAATCTCTTTCATTCTGTTAATTGTTTGTTTGTTTTTCCTCCTTTCTCTCAATACAGAGTGCAGCAATGGATGAGACGGTAATATGGGAACAGCACACTGTAACTCTACACAGGGTGAGAATTTAATCGTCTCTGTTGATATGTGAATCATTCAGAGGATATTATCTTGTTTTGCTTGTCAGTGAATATCTTGTTTATATTTTATATGATTTATGATGTACGTGTTTTATTGCATTCCATTAACAGGATATTTTGCTTGATTTAAAGACCTCATGAAATCAAGACTCAAAGTAACAAGTCATGGTTGCAACTTTGATGTGAACTATAACCTTTGGCTAAAATCAAGTAAATGCTGTCCAAGCTTATTTCAATAGGAAATACCTCAAAACAGGAATGAAAGCACTCTTTAAGCTATTTTACAGGGTATTTATGCATAAGCGGTCAAAATCAGGAACAAGATAAAAACACACTTATGAAAAATGTAAAGAGTTTGTCTGGATATTTTGAAATTTTCACGGGACCGCAAAGCAAATGTTTTGAGTTTTACATTATTGGGTTTACACCCTAATGAAAGTTACTAAATATGATTTTTTTTTTCACATTACTTGTAACCCTTTTCTGTTAAAACTGGTGTTCTGTTGCAGAATTAAGGTGGCTTTTGCAGGTTTATTGTATTTTTTTTTCCTCTTTATATCTGTGATAGGATCTTTCTATCTCTCCGCCCTTCTCTGCCCTCTCTCTGTATCTCTCTGCCCATCACATCCCCTCATTTATCTTCCTTCTCTTCTCTTCTCCTCCCACATCTCCCATCTTATCTTGTCATTCTCTCTGTCCCATTCTCTCCCTCTCCAGCTCTTCCTGTGTGATTTGAATGTTTTGGCATCCCTCTCGTCTGTTTGTGAACATGTCGTTGTGTGTCTCGCAGGCTCCGGGGTTTGGCTTCGGGATCGCTATCTCAGGCGGGAGGGATAACCCTCACTTTCAGAGCGGGGAGACGTCCATCGTCATATCTGATGTGCTGAAGGGAGGCCCAGCCGAGGGCCTGCTGCAGTAAGACTCCTCTCTGACCGGCTTTACCATGACAATGCCAATTCAGTTCCAGTTTCATTCCTGACTTTGATGCATTTTGATCAAATCGAATTAAATCCAATATTTAAATAACATGACTGTTTTGATTAAAACACAATTTTTTATCAATTACCCTTAAAAGCGCAATGGGCTATTTCCAACAAGAATACTGATTGATTATTAATGTTCTTGTTAATTTTATTAATTATTAAAAACACTATTAGTTAATTAACTGTTAGCCAGAGTACTAGTAAAAATGCTTTGAATTTGCACTTTTCTAATTTAATACTAATAGTTAATTAAGTTAATCTTTTACTTTTTACTCCCAATTATGCATAAGGTTATTTATCTAATTTGTATAAAAGCATTTGTGTTAAATTAGAAAAGTGCAAATTAAAAGCATTTTCACTAGTACTCTTTAAATGTAAATTTATTCGCATCAAAAACATTTGTATTAAATTTAAAAAGTGCAATTAAAAGCATTTTCAGTACTTTATTTAATTTGTATTGAAACATTGTATTTTTTAAATTTAGCACAAAATGAAAAGCATTTTCACTAGTGGTCTCAGATTTTAACCCCACTGTATATTTATTTTATTTTCATATAAATATATTTTATTTATGGACCGTGGTGAAAGTCTTTATTTCCCAGAATGCTCTAATTACTCAAAAAAAAAAAAAAAAAGAAAAGAAAGAAGAAAGAAAGAAAAAGAAAAAAGGATTCTTTTGTTTATTTAATCTATTATATAATTTATATTTATCAACTTATCTGAAACCCTGATGGAGTTTCTTAACATGTAACCGCATGAGCACACAGGGCTGCTGATCAAGCTTTGCTCCATCTTGTGTTGAGATCAGCTGGAGTGGCACTTTTGCTTACTGCTTCCTGCTCTCTTTGCCCCCGGCAGGGAGAATGACAGAGTGGTGATGGTCAACGCCGTCTCCATGGATAACGTGGATCACGCATATGCAGTGCAACAACTTCGCAAAAGTGGGAAGAATGCAAAAATAGTATGTTTCCCCCTTTTCATTTATTCTTTTACTGTCTCCTCTTGCATTAAGACACAGACTCATCATCCATAGAGGAAAGAATCTCTGATGTGAAAGTAACAATCAAGGCCGTTTACATAGAATGGAAATATATATATAGAGAGAGAGATATTTTTAAAATTGCCTTTTTAGTCAATTATATAATTTGTACTTTTATTAGACATTTGTGTTAAATTAGGAAAGTGCAGATTAATAGTATTTTTACTAGTGCTCTCAGATTGATTGATTTAAACATTTGTGTTAAATTAGGAAAGTGCAGATTGAAAATATTTTGATTATTGGTCTCAGATTTATTTATTTTTACATTTGTGTTAAATTAGGAAAGTGTAAATGAAATAACCCACTTTTATTTATATTGCACTAAAATCCGTTATGTTATGTTAAAATGTTAAATTAGGAAAGTCCATATTGAAAACATTTTCATTAGTGTTCTCAGACTTTATCAATTAATTATTATTATTATTATAATTTTTTTTTTTTTTTTACAAAAATACAAAAAAACACTTTTTTTTTTTACATTTGTGTTAAATTAGGAAAGTGCAAATTAAAAGACCTACTTTTATTTATTTATTTTGCTCCAGAATCCATTACAGAATATTTTAGAGACAAATTAGAGATGCCCAAAAAGTTTCACAAATGGTCGCAGACTTTATTTAGTACAAAAATACATTTTAAAAAATATTTTTAAACATTTCTGTTAAATTAGGAAAATGCAAATAAAACCCACTTTTATTTATTTATTTTTTTTCACAAAAATCCATAAGATAACGTATTGAAGATTTCAAAATGTGCCCAAAAATTGAGATTGTTGCGAATGTTCATGTCTGTTTCTCCCTCTTTCCAGACCATCAGGAGAAAGAGGAAGGTGCAGGTCCCCATGGGGCGCCCGGGTGAACGTGAGACTGTGTCAGAGCATGAAGAGGATGACGACAGCTACGAAGACGAGATCTACGAGGCACGGAGCGGGCCCAGCGCCTACAGCGGGGGCGGAGCCACGGGCCGGAGGAGCGGCAGAGGTGACCGGTTGGGAGGGAGGAGGGACCGAGACAGAGAGCGCAGCGGCTCCAGAGAGAGGAGTCTGTCCCCACGCTCGGACCGCCACTCCGTGTCCTCCAGCCTCCCCCCACGCCCCGCCAAAGTCACCCTCATCAAGTCCCGCAAAAATGAAGGTGAAGATGGCCGCTTCGAACCTGCCGAACGGTGTCGCCCAATCACTTTGTCTTCCAAATTATAACACTGTTGTTGTCAATCAGTTTCACATCACTAAAGGCTCGTTCACACCATGAATGGTAACTATAACGATACCAACTGATGATAAGTGTTCTGTTTATTATAAACTTGCGCTGCGGTTAAAACACTTTGCTTGAGCTCTTTAAAGTCAGTGGATTCTAATTGGCTGTCAATGTTCATCAGCTGGAAAAAATCATTCTGCGAGTGTTTCCAACGATATCATTCCTCTGTGTCATTAGAGTTGTATATGTAGACTTCAGTGCAACTTTATCATTATAATTATCGTCCTTGGTGTGAACAGCCTTAACATGACAAGTTTCCAGCCAGTCTGCCCACAATGAAAGTGAAAATGCTGCCAGTCTGCCCACAATGAAAGTGAAAATGCTGCACAAAACAACAGTCATATATCAATAAATAAAAGTCTAAGACTGAAAAGTCTGTAAATGCTTTTAATTTGCAATTCACTACAAATTGAACAAATTACAATAAAATAAATAAGTCTGACAACTAGTGAAAATGCTTTTAATTTGCACTTTTAAATAAATGAATGCAGTTTCTAGATAATTTAAAATCAAATATACTGAAAAATAAAAACATGATACAATATTTTATATAATCAACTGACTACTTTTTTTTTGTAATTAGAGCATGATCCATAAAATAAGTACATTTAAAATATTTTTAAATAAATTGAATTGAATGTACGGTGGTTTCAAAAGTCTGAAACCACTAGTGAAATTGCATTTTTTGAATTTAAAAATAGTGTTTTAATACAAATTAGATAAAGTCAGAGACCACTAGTAAAAGTGCTTCTAATTTGCATGTTTTCAAATTTAATAATAATATTTTTAATTCAAATGAGAGAAATTAATAAAGTATGAGACCACTTTTGAAAATCCTTTTAAATTCACACTTTTTCGAATTTAATATAAATGTTTTTCAATATAAGAAAATTGATATAAGTTGAATAAAAAGTTGATTTGAATGATTACAATAAAATATATAATTACAAAAATATTTGTTTTAATTTAGAAAGGTGCAAATTAAAAGCATTTTCAGTAGTGCTGTCAGACTTGTGCTGTAAACTTTGCTATTCTCACAGAATTACAACAATTTTTAAAACTTTATCTTTATAGTCATTGATCTTAGTCTGAACAGGCCTTAACACAACGTGACAAGTTTCCTGCTGTTTATTCTAAAATTACAGTGAAATTACAGTGTTGCACGATATAACATAATCACATCCAGTCAGAACACAGTTGACGATCGACGTTTAAGCCCCAGTGACATTTTGCTGTATGCAGGTTTCCATCAGAAAAAATGCATCATTATAGCTAACATATACTAACATGGTGTATGTGTTTCTGCGGTTTACTCTGTAGCAGAATACGGGCTTCGCCTGGCCAGCCACATCTTCGTAAAGGACATTTCCCCCGAGAGCCTGGCAGCCCGAGACGGAAACATACAGGAGGGAGACGTAGTGCTCAAGGTAAGATAAATGAGCACCTGTAGGGGAGGGGAAACAGATGGAAGGAGTGACTGAAGTGGCATATTTACTGATGTGACGAATTATGAACGAATGGAGATGTATGGTGTTGTTGACATCTTTTAGTTTAATCTTCTTCTAGATTAATGGCACGGTGACTGAGAATCTGTCCCTGATCGATGCTAAAAACTGATAGAGAGGTCAAAGGGCAAGCTGAAGATGGTGGTGCAGAGAGACGAGAGGGCGACGCTGCTCAATATCCCAGACATGGATGACAGCATACCTTCAGCTAATGCCTCTGACAGAGATGGTGAGAGAGTCTCACATTAAAATGGATTTGATTCATTCTGTTCAGTCACACATTCTAGAAGAGCTGGGTGATAAAATGATAACCGTAATTATCGTGACATAATTTTCCTCTATAAAATAAGAAGAGTTCGATATAATGTTTATGCGGCAAAAGGGATCAAACAGAGCTACTCATTTGAACTATTTTCAAATAATTTTAATTTTGTTGAAAATTTTACTAAACCAAATGTTTAATTTTTTTCTTACCATACAATTATTTATTTTTTGTTTTGTGACTGTTAACTAAAACTGAAACTTGTAAAAATCATTGAAAATGAAACTAAAATAAAATTAATTATAAATATGAGATTAAAGACTTATAAAAATTATAAATGTTGGCTTGGCAACTAACTGAAATAAAACAAGTTGAAGTACTAAAATTATTAAATCTTTTAAAGTGTTATTAAAATTATAAATGTTGGCTTGGCAACTAACTGAAATCAATATATATATATAACTATATATATATATATATATATATATATATTATATATATATGTGTGTGTGTGTGTGTGTATAAATTATCATTAATAATGACCAAAGCACACAACAGCATTACTAAAACTTATTAGATAAAAATAAATAAATAAATAATGTCTTGTTTTAAGGATGTTTAAAATTGTTTGGAAACAAGACAAAATACTAATTGAATTATTTTGTGATTTAAAAAAAAAAATATATATATATATAATTAAAAAAATTTGTTGTTGTTGTTACTGAGAAACGAGAAAAAATACAAATTGAATAATTTTGTGATTAAAATTGTTTTTATTTTAACATAACACCTGTAATGGTGTGAAATCATCTGATCTTTTTGTTAGATATTTCAGACATCCACTCCGTGGCCTCCGATCATTCCAACCGATCCCACGAGCGGAAGAGGAGCAGCCGCTCTCGTTCTCCAGACCGCTGCTCCGAGCCTTCGGACCACTCTAGACACTCTCCGCCACAGATCAGCAATGGCAGGTCAGACACCCTTGCTGTTTTTCTCAATTTCTTTGGTTGCTGCCACACAAGATATTTTAGTAAACATGAAATCAGGGGTCTGATTCACGTGACATAAATGTACCATTTTTCAGAGCCAGATGATCTCCAAATAGTTGGTTTTCGAGGTTTTTCACCTCAATTTTTAGGTCCTCCAGTCTTCATAATATTCAACAGATTGAGGTGTATATCAGCTTCAAGAGCTAAAGTTGCAGGCCTGCTCACCGCTGATATGAGAACAAGCATATGAGAGAAGCCTCTGTCAGACGGTACCGCAGCGCTTGACAAAACGCTCCTGTAAATTGGAAGTGTCCTAGATAGATAAACCAGGGTGTGACAGCAGTAGAGGAAGGGAGGAATTTCATCTCCCTGCAAATGTGTCAACCTCCTAAATGAAACCCTAAATTTAAAGATGAAGTGTGTCATTTTTTCGGCTGTAAAATACTTGGAACTTGACTTATGTAGAGACTAAACTCTCTAGCACTATGAAAACAGGCTCCGTTTGTTTCTTTGAGCAACCCAATAGACATCTTTAGGCTCCAGTTAGGGTTACTTACTGTTATCGAACAATTGCATATAAGATATGTTTTAGGTGAAGAAATTACACCCTTCCCACAAGCCAGATTTGATCCTCAGATGTGTGTGTTCATGAAGTTTCTTCTGACTCTTGTTTTGAATCAGGGCCGCAGGGCCGACGGCTCAGAGAACCCGGCCAGTGTAAGTGTTTGGGTCCGGTTAATGCAGCGTCCCGAACATAGCTAACCAAACTAACGCTTTTGTGAGCTTTGCACTAAAGCATGTGACGTGGGCGTTTCTCAAAGTGGTGTAACCCAATGTGTGTTGTGTGCTGAAATGGTGTTTTACCTGAACTACTTTACGTGTTCATTTCATCATCCCGACAGCTCTCCACTCTGGCTGAAGCCCAGCAAACCAACTTGGGCACAGGAAATTCGTTGGTTTGGATGCCCAATCCCAGCATGCATCTGTGACATCAAAGACCCAGACATTCGTTCTCACTTCTCATGCCAATTCAAAGGACTGGTCTCAGCTGTGTGTTACCTCTTTTCTACAGAGCGAAAACTAATATAGGGGTGTCTGTCGAAAAACACAAATACACACATAGACATGTACTGTCAGTTTGGCAGTGCAGGTGAAAACATGCTGCTTTTAACATCTTTTGTAGTAGTTCATCTCTACTTTAGAGAGTTCTCGGTATTACTGGCACATCTGCTCAGCCAACCATCTTTGAAAGTCATCCAATAGGATTGAAGCACCACGTGCACCGTGTGTGAAAATCACCAAAAATTTTAATTTTTGAAGATAGAGGCTGTGTCCTGAAAGCTTAGGAAGCTGCCTTTTTTGCCCCTCAATCCAGCTAGATTGTTGTTGGTTTGAAAACTTTTTGTGGTATGAACGTCATCGCTGAATTCCTGGTTCAGGAATCAATGCGTTTAACGAACTGGAACTGGAAGCGTGAAATACAAGATGTAGTTGAACATCCAACTAAAATGTTTCAGACAAAGCATTCCAGTAACAATGTATAAATGTTTTGGTGCAAAGAGTTTTTAGAACTCACAGCAAGTTTTAACAAACATTTGATTAATGTTACTGGAAGACGTTTGTTCACAACTTTGAGAGAACCCAGTTAGACGGGATGTTTGAGAACATGCAGCAGAATTTCCTGTCACACTGAGAACAGAGTAGATAGATGCATATAAATTAAAATCGGTTTATATTTTTGCCTGTCTGCTACCTTCCATGTCACAAATTTGGGTATGTTGGCATTTTTATGGTGCCAACAGCCAGTCAGAGGAGTCATTAGTCACATGACATTTGCTGAACAATTGCCATTGGGAAGTATTGTAGACCTCCTTTGTTTGAACCTTTAAAGAGTGAAGTTTTTCTACTTGCTCTTTCAGAGTCAATTTTAGTGGAAAATAGTGTGGAAAAAGCAGGATTGTTAGTCAAAGAGGAAAGACTGTGCTTTTTAAGATGTCCTACAAAGTTCTTTCCTCCCTTTTCTCTTTCAGTTGAAAACTAGAGAATCACACCAGTGTTTTGAAACTGGTGCATTGCCAAATAAGTAGGATAAACTCCTGAAAGGAAGGACAAAATGTTGTATGATTATGATGTCTGTACAAAATCCAGTCAAACCAAATTAGGTAGATGCTAGGTTGAATTCTACAGGATTTCCGGGAGACGTGCGTGTCGCATTCTTTAATGTTCTGACTGGAAACAAAGATACCGTGACGCCAAACCTCACGAAAGAAGAATGTAAAATATTTAAAGTTCGCGGCACAGAATCCTTAAAATACGTCAGAGAGTTTTGCCCCGAAAACGTGATGCTAAATGAAACGAGCTGTGATTGGTTGTTTGACATGTCAGTCAAACGGCCTCATGGGCGGGCCTTGGCCAATGAAATCTGCCATGGATTCCAGACCTTCAGCTGTCAGTCTGTAGACTAGGTAGATATCAACATGAACATATACTCTTATTCTCAAAACCAGTCATTTGTATACATTTCAGTGTATAAAATAGGACATTTTTATAGTTTTGTATTATTAAAAAATTGGTACTGTTAGGATGGCACTAAATTCCAATGGAAAATTTGGGTCCTGATTAGGGCTGCACAATTAATCGAATTTCTAATTGCAATTACAATTATGGATGCCACAGTTGCGTAATCGTTCAAAGTGGCAATTAATTGTTCAAAGTCCACTTATGTTATTTTGCATGCTTAAGATGCGTTTTCTTTCTTTCTACGTTATCTTAAGGGTTTAATTTTAGTTTTAGTATAACATTATAATACCATTCATATTTTTTACTTTTTTATCATTTAAAGAAGAAACCATGTATAGTTGACTTTTGAGGCATAATACTATAGAAAAGCACTAAAAGTGTTTCAGTTTGAGGGTTTAGGCGCTTGTTTGTTTTCATATAAAAATACGGAATGCAGTTGCATCAAACAATGGAATAAAAAAAATCATTCAATGTGATAACCGTTAATAATCGCAATCGTAATTACTAATCGCAATTACAATTTCAAGGGAATAATCGACAATTATGATTTTTGTCATAAATCGTGCAGCCCTACTGATTCAAAACCAGTTGGAGAACTACTGAATTACACAACTTCCTGCAGACCAAAATACTCATCACATTTCCTCATAAATCGTGCAGCCCTACTGATTCAAAACCAGTTGGAGAACTACTGAATTACACTATAGTTCGTTTCGAAATAGAGCATAATTCAGGTAACCGCAAGTCGTGCCGCACAGTTTCCTGCTGGCAGCCTGCAGATATGGACAGTTTCTGCAGTCCGTAGACATCGCTAGCTATTGTTTACCATGACAATCATCTTTGACCACATGCCGATTTTTTGGAGTGCCTAAACTCATTGGCGGTGGTGCACCTGGAGTCCTTTTTTCTTTTTCTTTTTTTTTTTTGTCTATTACTTTAGTTCAGATGGGATGTGCTGTGTTTAGTATAGTAAAGGAGATGAGAAGCACAGCTGTGACCTTCAAGACTACCTAGCTGCCCTTGCCACACAACATCCTCCCTCTCTCCCCATCTACCTCGCTCTCATCTGCCATTTGTCTTTCAGTGTAAACAGTGTTTTATGGGTTGTGTGTTTAGACTTGATAGTGTGGAAAAAGCAGTGTTGTTTTTGGTTGTCCTGCTGAGAGCAGAGCATGCATTAATCATCAAAAGCTTTAACCGAACAGCACAAAAGCTCATTTCATTCCGCACTGTACCATATATTTTCAGTGTCTTGTATACAGATGTATTATTGATTGTACTTTTCACTTACGGCCTGAAACATACTCTTCTAAGTACGTGAAGTAGCAATGGGCGCTTTCGAAACACTGCTTTGTGAAGCTTCGAAACTTTTGCAAATCATTTGTTTTGAATCAATGATTCGGAGTATGGCGCAAACTGTCAAAGTCACATTATTTCAGTAATTGAGGCTTCATTATGTAATAGCTGTTTTAGAATACTTTGAAATTTCGGTGGTATTTCAGGGGTACGGCGGGTATTTTGTTGTATTTATACTGTTCTGACCAGCAGGCATCACCAACATGTGGCTTTTCAAATGCTTTGAAGACAGTGAATCATTTGGAAAGCAATTGTTTCAATAGATTTCAAGTTTTGAAAAGCTTTCTTTCTCTAATGTAAATGCAAACACATTGCATTCTCAGCGTCGCCACAAGGGGCACTATAATGGATATTTGTGTAAATGTCGGTTTTCTCTTCCAGGCTGACTATTGTCATGGTGGAGCAACAGATCTTGCCGAGCAATGTAGTTGAATTTGACTGGTTTAATAGCACAGTTATATGATGTTATTGCCCCCTGGAGTACTTGGGTTTGTTAACGTCAAAATAGCACAAGGTTGCGAATTAAGTAACCAAACCACATTGTTCGTCATTCAAGCGTTCACAGCTGTGTTTGGGTACTTATGTTGAGAATGTTTCTGGCCTTAGGAGGAAATGTAAAAACCTTATTCACTGGTTTGTTTCAGTTATCACTCACAAGTTTTCGAGTAGTGTGTTTATGTAAGTTTTTGTAAGAAAAAGTATTTAGCAAAATACGACTATTTATCAATTAAAATATTTTAAAGTTGTGATAATTTAAGTTGTTTTCAAAAGACTGATTATAACTCAAAATTGATTCATTCAAAAGTGGCAAAAGTCATTATTGTTGTCAATAAGTTATGCAAATTAGTTTTTTAGTAGTATATCATGTAAATGTATAAGTTGGAGTTTGATGCCATCATGATCCTAATTGTTTGTGTCAGATAAACTTACTTTTAAGGCTGTCAAGTTGAAGAAGAATCATTCTGAGAATTGCTTCTTCCAAGTTTTGCGTTGCTTATGGTTCAAAATCACTTCCCTTAAAGTTTCACTTCCAAACAAACTTCTCATATACAATCAACTGATTTAAAATACATTGCGAATCAGTTTGACCAAATCATTAAAAAGAAAGAATAATTCATTCACAGATTTATTACAATAAATCATAACACGACCAATTTTCAGTACGTGTTATTCTAACAGCTTTGCTCAGTGTTGTCCATTTTTCTTCACCCACAGTCACCGAAGCCGTGATGAAGACAGGATCTCAAAGGCTGGGCCGCTTCCCCTACCTGCTAAGATGGTGGAGGAGATGCCGAAAGAGCAGACGGCAGCCAGAGAAGAGAAACATCTCCCCCCTCTGCCAGGTCAGAGGTCACTACACATGATTACACTGTGATCGAACGTACATTATTCTCAGCCTGGGTTTGTGCACAGGCGGTGATGAGCAGCGGGAGTTTGTCAGTTGTGACAGTGTCTTCCCACCTGTTCTGTCCCGCTGGGTGTCTCTGTGACCTCCCAGAGCACGACACGCTCCTGTGGTGTCAATTTGGTGTGTGCGTGTGTGCTTTATTTGAATACTCAGTGTGCCTTGATCTTCTCAGAGCCCAAGCCTGTGTACGCTCAACCCGGCCAGCCTGACGTGGACCTGCCTGTCAGTCCGGCAGACGCCCCAGTGCCCAGCGTCACGCATGATGACAGCATCTTACGGTGCGTGTTACTAACTTGAGTGTTTTAGAGATGTTGAGAATGAAATGTCCTAAATGCATGTTTGTGTGTCCACCCTCAGGCCGAGCATGAAGCTGGTGAAGTTTAAGAAGGGCGAGAGCGTCGGGTTGAGACTCGCTGGCGGGAATGACGTTGGGATATTTGTGGCAGGAGTTTTGGAGGACAGTCCTGCTGCTAAAGAGGGCCTGGAGGAGGGAGACCAGATTCTCAGGGTGAGACATCAATGTTTTGCTTCACTGTAACCTCTTCACTGAGTAATTACTGCAACTTCTGTCTAAAAGCTGTTTGTCTAGGCAGCTATCTATAAAGGGCACTTTGACAGCGGTTAATTCATCAGGTTGCTGTACTTTTGATTGCGAGCGATCCACCAATCAGAGCAGTCATTGTTACTGTGGAAGCGGGAACTCTGGCAAAAGAACTCAACAGTGACTGCCCACTCCCATGAAGCATTGCAAATTCACTCTTAAACAGCTTATAGTGGGGAAAATATTTATGTGATCCCCTGCTGATTTTGTAAGTTTGGCCATTTACAAAGATATAAAGGATCTGTAATTTTTATGGTATGTTTATTTTAATGTATAGAGATAGAATACCAATAAAAAAAATCCAAAAAAAAAACACATTAAATAAAGGTTAGAAATGGATTTGCACTATATATAAATATATATATATATATTTTTTCGCTTCATATGTTGCATTGATTATGCTTGGAGCTGTTTGATTCACGGCTCTTTAGTAAATCTTTAATACTTAAAATAAATGAATAGGAAAAAATTGAATTCTGGAACCATTTTTATAATAACCAGCTTTTATAAAAATATAAATTTTTGTAATATGCACAAAAATACTTGCATTATGCACAGAAAATATATTAAAATACACAATAATATTTGCCTTGGCTGAACCAGTGTTATATTATTAATGTTGAGATACATTTATACAGTAGTTTATCAAGAGTTTTTATTTTTATATTTTCATTTTTTATTTTAATTTCAGTTAAAGTTTTAGTAATTTCATTGTATGTTTTGACATTTTTATTAGTTTTTAATAATTCTACGTAGTTTTATTAATTCTTCATTTCGGTTTTAGTGTAGTTATTGTAGTTAAGTTAAAGTAAATGAAATGTTTTTTATGTGTATTTTATTTCAGTTAATGTTTATTTTATTTCAATTCATTGTTTTTTTTAATGGTTTCCATTTTAGATAACTATAATAACTCTGGGCTGATCTCTCGATTTTCTCTAGATACATTTTTAATAAATAAAATTTATTTATAATGTACACTCCCTTCGACTCCACCATCCACTACCATCTTGGATTTTGAGTTCACCGCATTGCATTCTGGGATTGTCATATCTGCATATAACACGTAATTCTGCCTTAAATTTTTGCCAGTGAGGTGTCTAATGAGGCAGCATAATTTGCTGCCCATTATTTGGAACAGGTTTCAGGTCAGGCAGCCCACAGATGCCTAAAAATGTTGCCTGATGTTTTGTATCATTCATGCTATTGCTGTGTGTGTGTGTGTGTTGTGTGTGTTTGTATTATTCATGCTATTGGTGTGTGTGTGAATGGGTATTTCTATCTGATGTTGATACCTGCCGGGTTTATGCTGAAGTCATTTAATCTCTTACAGTTTTTCAGCAGTTGAGCCTGAAGGTGTTTGTGGTGGCGTTTAGCTCTTGTGATGAATAACTTGAGTGGGACTCTTAAAGGCCTGTGGGTGAAGGGAGATTATGTGTGCCGGCTTTTATAACCTTCTGTTTATGGGCTCTTTAATAGCAGTCCTAGTTTTATGGCGGTTCCCACTTCCCAAATGTCCCTCTCGTGCTGTATAGATGCTGTTAAACCTCAGTGTGTGTGAAGATGTTTGCCTTCTCTTAGGATGGTTTCCCTGGTGACGTTGGTTTCCATCTCCTCACTGCCAAACTCAGCCTCTTTCTCTTCCTCTCTGAGTTTTTCCAACATGCCTATTCTTTATTCAGAACGTTTGTCACCTTCTCTTTCTCACAAACCTCACCACTCACTAGACAATCACATTTTTTCACAAACCTGTCTCAAGAAACATAACTTTCCTCTCATTCAATAGACCCCTTTAGAGAAGGTTTTTTGTTCTGAATGGCTTTTCTCCGAACCCTTATCAGGTAAACAATGTGGATTTTGCAAACATCATCCGTGAGGAGGCAGTGCTGTTTCTGCTGGACCTGCCCAAAGGAGAGGAGGTCACCATCTTGGCCCAGAAAAAGAAAGATGGTAAGCATGATATGTCAGCTCGTAAAAGTTCCTGTTTGTAAACCATTAAGCCCAAAGTATACTTTGGCAATCTGCTTCCTGTCCAGGCCATGCGTCGGCATGACGCAAAAATCAAAAGTGTCCCGCGCACACTGTCCATAAGTAAACTCAAGCCTTTATGCTTTACTAGTGTATTACATGATACATACCTGGAATCTGTGACTTTATTTAGGACAGCGTTTGATTTTGATTTGGGCCAAGACTTGAATGTTTGATTGTTACCACAATACCTAAATTGCTATTTGGCCTGTGACATTGGCAGAACATAGCATCAGAGGACTAGCATGGTAATAAGAATACAAAGCAAAGATAAATCAATAACTTCATAATCTAGCTGGTTGCACTATGCCAAACTAGACGTATAAGCAATATTAGCAATATGTCATTGCCTGATTACAAATTAATAATATATTGTGATATCTTGTGCTAGCTAATCAAAAGAGTTTGCACTTGGCTAAGCTAGATTGAAAATGAGTTCACTATTATGCTATCTTCTTATAGCTAATCAAAGCAGCTTTTCTTAACCAGTTAATGCTCGGTTAAGCTCAATACCTGATCTGGAACAAATGTATGGAAGAATGTTACGGACTATATTCAAAATGAGTTGCAAATTGTATTTTCAGTTGCGTTTTCCTTATGTGGACACACAAAATGTGACACAATCCAAATGCAATTTCAGATCTTACATTACCGTTTGCGTTTTCACGAATGCACAGTGACTGCCAAATTTCAAATGAAAAAGCAAAGTCCATTTGCAACTCTATTCCCATGTCTGACAAGTTATGAGCCTGTCATATTTAAATAGCAATATTTAATACTACGTCTGCTTTTTCACTCTCTCTGCGTTGCGCATGTAACCTGCCAAAACTCAAAGCAATCGTAATTCTTTTAGCATTTGAATTTCCGATGCCTAGCACTGTCAATCAGTGTCAGGGGTGGGACTATACTATGGGGGCTGTTTGTGTTTGGAAGTGGCGTCGCTCACAGATGACTGTGTTGAATGCTTTGAATAATGGAGGTAATCGGTAAAGGCTCTGCTAAAGACAGCTGCCAATCCGATAGATGCGTGTGAATGAACAGACAGTGCAACCCGGGTCTCCTTATATTCTTGGGTCCTTACACAATAAATCATTCCATCGCTTTTACCCCAAATGAGGCAACTATCCCCTGCTAGCAGCAGGAGCCACAATGGTACACACAATAGGTCAATATTTACTATTAACCAAACACTTTTCACCTGTCTCAAGCTCTCTGTGTTTACAATCTGAGTGATGCATGTGAGCAAACAGTGCAATTCTACACTATATATTTTTGGGATTTTGGATACTTGTCAAACTGTTTCAAGCTTTTTATCAGGACCGCAAAATAAAAATAACACAAATCTCTTTGCTTCCCAGTATACAGACGCATTGTAGAGTCCGACGTAGGTGACTCGTTCTACATCAGGACCCATTTTGAGTACGAGAAGGAGTCACCCTACGGCCTGAGTTTCAATAAGGGGGAGGTCTTCAGAGTGGTCGACACCCTTTACAATGGCAAACTGGGCTCTTGGCTCGCCATCCGCATCGGCAAGAACCACCAGGAGGTAGAGCGGGGCATCATCCCCAACAAGAATAGGTGCTGAAGCCATTTGTATTAGTTTGCATTGAGTCTTGCATTTAATGTGTTGAGTCATTTAAGTTTGAGCTGTTGTTTTGTGTTGTCTACAGGGCTGAGCAGCTATCGAGTGTCCAATACACTCTCCCAAAGACTCCAGGAGGGGATCGGGCTGACTTCTGGAGGTTCAGAGGCCTCCGTAGCTCCAAACGCAACCTGAGGAAGAGCAGAGAGGACCTTTCTGCTCAGCCCGTCCAAACAAAGTTCCCCGCTTATGAAAGAGTGGTGCTTCGAGAAGGTACAGAGGCTGTTTATAGATGGGCTTTTAGTTGCTATGGTTATTTCGGGTTTGAGAATCTATTTTTGAAGCTTTGCTAATCAGTTTCAGTTTGTCTGTGAATGTTTGCAGGAAATAATCTGATAGCCTTGCATTGAAGGAAAACGTTTTGTAGAAATCTAGTTAATCTCTGTTGTTTCTTCTGCATAAAAAGCTGGTTTCTTGAGGCCGGTGGTCATTTTCGGGCCTATTGCGGATGTTGCAAGAGAGAAACTGTCCAGAGAGGAGTCTGACATCTTTGACCTTGCAAGTAAGTTCTGCGTAATGAGGTTTTCTCCAGTTATTTATTTTTTGTATTAAGAAGGTATAAAATGTCTTACTCTCCTTTTCTCAGAGAGTGAACCCAGAGATGCAGGCACAGACCAGCGCAGCTCTGGAATCATCCGTCTCCATACCATTAAACAGATCATTGACCGAGTGAGTATGGACTCGGATAATTTAGTTAACTGCCATGCCACTTTCCATCTGCTCTGCTCTTGAGCGTAGTCTCACGGACCCTGCAAAGACCCGGCTGGTGTCTCATGATTCTGTTTGTGCTGCTAGGACAAGCATGCAGTGCTGGACATCACCCCCAATGCGGTGGACCGTCTGAATTATGCTCAGTGGTACCCCATTGTGGTGTTCCTGAATCCCGACAGCAAGCAGGGTGTCAAGAACATGAGGACCAGGCTCTGTCCTGAGTCCAGGAAGAGCGCCCGGAAGCTGTATGAGCGTGCTCTCAAACTGAGAAAGAACAACCATCACCTCTTCACCAGTGAGTAGACCCAACAACAGAATAATATTATTACTCTCTATGTTGTTACAAAACTGTTAGACTTTCTTTAGTCAGTGGAACACAGAAGGAGAAATTTTGAAGCATGTCCAGGACAATCTAGTCCATGTAATGAATGAGAACTGGGAACTGTTGCAAGCTACAAAAGCACCATAAAAGTTATTGTTTTACATGCAGGCATCACTTTTGGTGTATTTGTAGTTTAGTAAATTGTGACTTCCTGGCCTTTTAGCCACCATCAACTTGAACAACATGAACGATGGGTGGTACGGTGCTTTGAAAGAGACCATCCAGCAGCAGCAGAACCAGTTGGTCTGGGTCTCAGAGGGCAAGGTAAGCTTCTCTAAAGTTTTGTGCCTCACTATTTAGATGTTGCTTCTTTGTCTAGAGCCCCCTACCCTGACTCAGATACACTCTAGATCAGTGTTTCCCAACCCTGTTCCTGCAGCCACACCAACAGTACACATTTTGAGACTCGTCCTAATCAAACACACCTAGTTCAACTCATCAGCTCGTTAGTAGAGACTCTAAGACCTGAAATGAATGGGTCAAATAAGGGAGACCAATTATGTACTGTTGCTGTGCCTCCAGGAACAGGTTTGGGAAGCACTGCCTTAAATGAGGGTTGTAATTGTATTGAAAATTGTAATTATCAGTCAATTTGTAACCGATAATTTATAATTATTATTTTTATTATCAGCATTTGCCTGGGACTTTTATTTTATTTTTATTTTGCCATTAAATAATGATTATATACATGTATTTGTAATAAGTAGTTGATGTATATATCAACAAGGCTGTTTGAAATTTTAGAATTATCGGTTTTGGATGATCGGTATTTATGTTTGGCCGAGTTGGATGCATTTTGCTTTCTATAATTAGTAAACTGTATAACTGAATAAATAATACTTATAATAAGCATAATTATAATTGGAAAAACTGAATAAATCTGAAAACTATCAGCCGATATATATCTGATACAATGAAAACAATGGTCTAATATCGGCTGATAACTGATATCGTACAAATATATTACGTATCCCCACAAACAATTTGTGCTTAAAATAATATTTCCTGTCTGTTTTTATTTGCTTAGTATCTATGTAAAATGTTGTTTTTGTTTACTGTTTAAAAAAAAAATAATAAAAAAACCTTTTAAGAGCAAAAAAAGCAGAGCAGAGCTATTTCTGCTTTTGCACTGTTCCACTCCAAGACGTTTGATATGCATTAATTTCCACTCTCACCCATCCATCATTTCATTTCCACTGCTGTGGGTCATCAAACTCATCCTAACCATCCCTCCCTCCCCCTCTCCGCCCGCAGGCAGATGGCACTCCTGACGATGACCTTGACATCCACGACGACCGCCTCTCCTACCTCTCAGCACCGGGCAGTGAGTACAGCATGTACAGCACCGACAGCCGCCACACTTCCGACTATGAGGACACCGATACAGAGGGCGGGGCCTACACCGACCAGGAGCTGGATGAAACCATGAACGACGAGGTGGGCCTTCCCAGCGAGCCTGCCATCACACGCTCGTCCGAACCTGTCCGAGAGGACCTGCCGGTCATCCAGGACGCAGCTGGGTACCCAAGCTACCAGCATGCTGTGCCGCAACCGGAACCGGTTAACCGCATTGACCCAGCCGGGTTTAAGATGGCAGCAACTCAGCAGGTACAGAATATAAGTAGCATTATGTGTGTGTGTGTGTCGGTTACTTTGTTAATTTCAGTGGGACTTCTGTAAGTTTTAGCATAACGTGGGTCATTTGTGCTATGCAGTGCTTTTTGAACTTTCGTTTTGAAATGAAAATGCTTGTGTTGTAATTTAATTAAGTATTTCTATTAGAGATGCTCAGACACTTAATTAAATAATAAAAAAAATTATAACCTATTCACATACTGGCAAGAAAATGAATAAGATGGAAGCTGACAGGATGGAAATGTTAGCCATTGTTTAGTGAGGAGCGCTAGCTTACATGAGAGTATGAACTTTGTAATATTTATTTATTTTATTATTATAAAATTTTAGTTTACATATGTTAGCTTGATAAATTTGTATATATTGATTGATTTATCATTTATCTGTTTTATAGAAGGTTACTTTGTAGCTTGTTATATTTTAATCTTGGTTTTAAGAGTCTTTTAAAATATATTCATTTTTCTTTTTATCAAACAAAATGGAATGATTCAACTAAGACCAATTAATAGCACAAAACATCACAAAATTATATCAAATCTGTTGTTAATTCTTGCTGATGTCACTTCCTAGAGGATAATGTCATTAAGGAACTGGCTTTTGTTAGTTAAAGGCATAAAGTTAGGCTTTTGGGCTTTGTTAGTCATTAAGAAATACAGAAGACTGACAGGATGAAAAGTATATTCACATTCTTACTAATAAGGATTCTGTCTGTTTGAGTTTAATATACTATATTACCTATTAAAATAAATATATGATCAGAATGTGAAAATGTACTGCATAGTAGAAATTACCATATAACACAACAAAACCTATTTTCCTTCATTTGCGACGTTATCTGAAATGTAAACCTTTATTTTCTGCCCCAATAGCATTTTAAACTGCATATGCAGCAGGGCTGGACCACTACCTAGTTTTCTGCTTCCTTTAATGCTGAATACACTTAATGTGAGCTAGTTTATATGATCAGATGACATTGTTTTCCAGACAAACTCTTATTCGTCTTTCAGTAGTTACCTGGATATGGATGCTTTGGTTGTCGTAGCTGCTAGTTGTAGCTGGTCCTGTTGGTAGCGTGTGTCTGTAACCTCTTTGCCCCGTACTCCACAGCAAGCTGAGGCCGCTCTGGCCTCGCCACCCCCTCCCTCTGCACCGGCAGCAACACCCCCTGCGGTCCAACCTACCGCGCCACTAGCGGGTACGGACCCAGAGGAGCCGTCTGGCACCCCTCAGGCCGACTCCCTTAACAGCCCCGTCCCTGTTCCCGACCCCCAGCCCGAACCTGAGCTCACTCAGCCCCCAACACACGACCCCCACCATTTGCTTCCTCCAGGCCCAGATCCAAAGGTACCGGCACCACCGGAAGCTGGACCCGCTCCCGGCCCGTTTCAGCCCAGCTCTTTCTTTCTCAATCTTGCCTGTGTCTATCACTCATTTCTCTGACTCCTCCCACTCCACTGTCTGCATGAATGCTCCGCCCACCCCACGCGTGTGCTGCGTGTGTTCCTCAGTGTAACTGGTACACATGCTCCACAAGAATGACGAGGGCCCGTTGCATAAGTAGAAGTGCAGTCTCCTCACTTGTTGCCTCGTACTTCCTCTTGCATGGCTCCTAGTTTATGACGTTTCTTTCAGCTTGTTCTGTCTGTAGTAGGGCTGGGCGATATATTAAATAGTCATGAAATGAATGCAATGGCTATTTGAAATAGTGTAACTTTGCGAATGTTTGACGATTTGAATGCACTCTTTATTCGGCCAATATGTTTCTGGCCTTTTTTTTTCCTTGCAATTCTGAGTTTTTATCTCACAATTCTGATTTTTTTCCCCTTGTAATTCTGCTTTTATAGCTTGTAATTGTGAGTTTGTATTTCTTTCGCAATCCTGAGTTTGTGTCTCTCAAATATAAACTCAGAATTGGGAGGAGAAACTACAGATTGTGAGATATAAACTTTGATCTCTCAGATTTGCGAGAAAAAATGGCTGAATTGTGAGATTTGAACTCGGAATTGCAAGATTTAAATGCGAGTGGGGCGGGGCTTAAGAATTCGAGTCATAAAAATTTTTATCATCAGTACAAACAGTCCCCTGTAAGGAGTCAATTCATAACTGTTTCAGTGATTTATCTGCATCATCACTAACAATTTTCACAAATTTTTATAATTGTTTTTTATAATTTTATATTTTGTTTTTATAATTGTCAGTAAAAATTGTACATATTATACATTTTATTTTATTGTATATTGCTATTGTTTGCATCAACATTAAAATTTTCACTGGAATATTTTTCTCTATATTGTATGCTTTTATGTATTATTTTATTAGTGCATATCAAATAATTAGTATTTTTATTTCATTTTTTTATTGAAAAAGCTGTGTAAAACAGGATTATTGAAACCTTGATTTACTGCGTGTACTATGCTGTTTGATGTAAACAATGGAATTTTTTTTTTTTTTTTAAATGTAAAGCTATATCGCCTGGCCCTAATCTGTAGCGATAGATGTAATGGTAGCGTTTGGCTTTGACCTGAATCACATCTGTACGGACGGCCGCTAGATGCACTGTAGACATGTCATTTAATTGCAAACGGACCTTTCCCTGATTTGCAAGAATGGATTTCTGTAGTTGCATGTTCATTTAACCTGCAGACAGTACTTACAGCAATGTAAAAGGAAAACAACTGGACTAATCCTGCATAATGTCTTCATAACCAATGTTTCTTTTCATAAATGAAGACGTTATGTAAGAGCTTTTGTGATTATGTTAAGTTGTCTTATAGGAGGCATTGGACCTTTTACAGCTCTACTGTCTTCAGGGCATACTTTGTAGCTTGAGAAGGAG
Source organism: Cyprinus carpio (assembly GCF_018340385.1). Lineage (NCBI taxonomy): Eukaryota > Metazoa > Chordata > Actinopteri > Cypriniformes > Cyprinidae > Cyprinus > Cyprinus carpio. The sequence goes on along the minus strand of NC_056596.1, from coordinate 13,672,126 downwards.
CCTTTCAAACAATGAACAGACATAAACATGCGAAGACAAAGCTCCACTTGGTCCTATTATACATTTATTAGATTTAACTAATGATTAGGAATCAAAAAAGTGTTACCAAGTGGAGTTGCTGTACATTTTGAAGGGCTTCTTTTCAAATTGTAGTAATGTAGAGCTGAGTAGCAAATATTGGTAAGATGCTTGTTTTATTGCATAATGAATTGAGTTATTACTGGGTTTTTTTCTGTTCAGAAGTGAGTTTAGCTTCAGTGCTTGCAAGGCACCAATGCGTGTATATTTACTGAAAGTTAATTTAATACTATTAATAATTAATAATTGAGAGCCAATAATAATTTAGCAGCAAATCAGCGTATTAGAATGATTTCTGAAGGATCATATGACACTGAAGACTGGAGTAATGATGCTGAAAATTCACCTTTGCGTAACAGGAATAAATTACATTTTTAAAATACATTCAAATAAAGAACTATTATTTGAACATTTTAAATTAAAATAATGTTTCACGGTATTACTATTTGTACTATATTTTGCTCAATTAAATCCAGCCATGGTTAGCACAAGAGTCTGCTTTCAAAAACATTAGAATTTTCCTTCATGTGATTTTTACTGTATGTAAAACCATGCTTACTTTTTTTTACTGCTTTGATTTTTACTGTATATTAAACTTCACTTACTAATTTACTACTTATATATTTCTTTGTGGTTAATTTGAAATATTTTGCCTGTTTTATTATTTTTTTTAACCTTTAATAATGTGCTTAACGACTTTAAGCAAAATTTTCATATCCAGTTTGAACCTTTTCAATCATTCATGCTCTGATTGTTGATGTTTTGTCCCTCACAGATGTATAAAAAGGATCTGTACAGCATGGATGAGCCGGTGCGAGTGAACCACAGCGTGAAGCCTCCCCCTCCCCAACAGCAGCAGCAGCCTTTAGGCCCCCCCACCTCGCTGTCCTACAGCCACCAGCCTGTCTACCAGGACCAACAGCCATACCGCCAGTACGAGCACCCGCCTTATGGCTATGACGGTGGCGGCTACGCACAACCAAAGCCTCACCTGCACTACGAAAATCGTGTGTCTCAGTACGACGAGCAAAGGCCCCCTTATGACCAGCAGCAGACTTCACCCCAACTGCCGCCCATGTCCGGCAACCCTCAGGGCCACCAGCCTCTTCCTCCCCCCGAACTGGGGTACGAACACCGCTCTCCATACGAGGATGGGCCAACCAGGGATTTCGGCCCCCCTCAGTCCCAGTATGATGGCGTATCACCAATGAGCTACGATAACCGGCCGCGGCATGCTAAACCTGCACCGGCGTGCTACGAAGAACCTCCACCCGCTCCGGTCTCCTACAACGCACGCCCTCCCTTCGAGTCCCATCCACATGGTTTCCCAGGCAATGTGCATCGCTCCCCTGATCCACCAAAGAAGTATTACGGTGATGCTGAAATGAGACCCTCGTACAACCCTGGAGCGCCGAACCGAACTTATAAACCAGTGCTACACGAGCCCGTGATGAACTCTGAACCTCCCGCTCCGCCTCCCAAACCCGAGGCCGTCTTGTCTCCAGGGGAACCGCATCACCCTGCAGCTGCCAAACCATTGCCGCCTCCCCCCAGGGATGATGATAATGATGAAGACCCTGCCTTGAAGCCCCAGTCTGTGCTCAACAGGGTCAAAATGTTCGAGAACAAGCGATCTGTGTCCGTAGACCGAGCCAAGGATACGCCGGAAGTAGCAGGAATCAGGGTATATTTCTGTCCGCTTGATACTGAACCTCAGCTTTTCCTTTGAGGGCTTTGCTGTTAATGGTTTATTACGTTTATTTGCATCCACATAACTTCATATTTTAGTGTTGACTTCTGCACAGACAAGAAGGACTTCAGAAAATGTTTATGTGAACGTGTGATGACAGAACGGATGTACTTTCTTCTTCAGCCCACAGATCTTCCAAAACCTGTGAGCACACCAGGTCCTGTGCTTAAAGCCAACTCTCTCAGCAACCTGGAGCAGGAGAAACCCTCTTACAGGTACAACCACATCTTTACAGTACCTTTCAAAAGTTTGGGGTTGGTAAGATTTTTTTTTTAAACGTTTTCAAAAGTTTCTTATGCTCACCAAGGCTGCATTTATTTGATCAAAAATACAGTAAAAAAAAAAAAAAAAAAAAACGGTGACTATCCACACGGAAACGCATTTCGCTGTATACGCATAAATTTTGTATCATAGGCATTTAGTCCACACAGACCCGCCGTTTTGGGAGAGTGAAACCGATATTTTTTGAAACTGAGTGCCAGGGTGGATAAATCTGAAAACGCCGCCCTTGCGTTTTCGTGTGGACAGTGAATCCGTATATTTTCTGAAACGATGATGTCATCAGCCCACGTCTCGCCCCTCGTCAGACACCGCTATGTCACGTAACAGCAACAAAAACATGAACAAACACTGAACGATTGTCTTTTTATTAACTCATAATAATACAGATTAATAAATGTATTGTTCCATGTTTGTTTGTATACCGCGCACAAGGTTTATGCATAGTCCAAGTCTTCTTCTAAATTTTTTTTACTGTATCTCTGTGGCAGAACTACAGCACCACATGCTGGTCTGGCATGTATACTACATCGTTTTTTTTGTCGGTTTTTAATTTTAATTTTAATATATTTTAATATATAATTTATTCCTGTGATCAAAGCTGAATTTTCAGCATGGTTACTCCAGTCTTCAGGGTCACATGATCCTTCAGAAATTATTTAAATTAACTGATTTGATGGTCAAGAAACATTATCATTATTGAAACAGGGTTGTTATAGTGAAATAAAACTAAAGCCATAAAAACAGTTTCATTACTTGAAATAAAATAAATAAAACTAAAGCCATAAAAACAGTTTCATTAATTGTTTTTTTTTTTATTTTTATTAATAAAATTTTTTTTAAGTTAGTTTTGTGCATTATTATATATGTATGCCTACAACGTCAACCAAGCCCTTATTTAAAACAAAAGGATCTGAATTGACTGGAAAAGTCACGGGAAGTCATTAGCCAGAGAGCCTGTGAACTGTGGAGTAAATCAGAAGTAATATCAACTATTTGATTGGATTGTTTTAAGTTACCACATTCTTATGTATTGGAAGTGCAAAATAACTGTTTATTTTATTGTTCACATGATTTAGTTTCAGATTGCATTCTGTTTCACACTGTTTTTACACAGTAGTGGTTAGCATACAGTATGTGTTGTTAGTGCAGAATGTTAATGCAATCCAGTAGTGCCCTCTGCTGGTTGATCTTCCGTTCTGGAATGTACCATTAAATCTTACATAACACAGTTAAGATCTTTTCTTTCGATGATTTTCTTCTCCTAGAGCCCCAGAGCCCCAGAAAGCTCTGCCGCGTGCAGGGGACGACGTGGTCCGCTCCAACCACTATGACCCAGACGAAGATGAAGAGTATTACAGGAAGCAGTTGTCGTATTTTGACCGCCGCAGCTTTGACAACAAGGCCACGAATCAGCCCAACACTGGAATCAATCGCTTCCACGAGCCGCCCAAACCGCCTCAACCCCAGATCGCATATCCTTTCGCCAGGTACAGTCTAACTCACTAGACAGGCAGTGTTTACGCTTGTATTTTGACGGGACTCTTGTACACATCATACACACTCTTGCACACTCTTTCTGCTTCAGGACGGAGTCTGTGGAGAAGGTGAGTCCTGTGGACAAGAGGTACGAGCCCCTGCCGCCCGTCAACCTGTCACCTGCTCCATACAGCCAGCCTACACCCGCTGCTCCACCCACATCCCTGCCCAAACTCAGCAACATCGAGGGTAAGAATGAGTCTGGTGTGTTCAACTATGGTACTTTCGGCCCTGTGGACTTTCAGAAAATATGTATTTTTTTATACACTAACTAGTTTAATTTGTCCACTTATAATGTCCAACAGTGTTTATACAAACATCACAGGAGAATTCTGCCTTTTTTTCATACAGTCATAAGTATTTCCACCACAGAGACTTTTCAGGTACATCTCAAATGATGTATTGTGTTCGAAATAACTTTTCACACATAATTGTGCAAAAAAAAAAAAAAAAAAAAAACCACTATAAAATTCTATAGTCTGTTTGGGAAACACGTAGACAAACTTGGGGGAAAAAAGTTAACTTAATTACTCAACTTTTTAACTTTACTAGTTAACGTATTATTATTATTATTATTATTTTAAGACTGTAGATTAATTTTACAACTTAAATATTGAAATGGAACATTTTTGGAATAAAATGGCCGAATAAATACATACAAAAAATAATTTTTGCTCTTATTGCATCATAAAAAAAAATTGTCTAAAACTAATACACAATACACAATAATCAAGTGATTAAGCTTTTAATAACTATTAATTATTAAAAACTACTTTAAAAAATGAAAATTAATTTCACACCATAAATCATTTGTTACAAAAAAGCAAAGGAAACTATTAAAATAATAATAATTCCTATGTAGACTTTGGAGTTTTTGTGTCTAGATCAAATGATAAAATCTATGCTTAGAAAATATTTAAAAACTAGCATTTGAACTTAAGATGAAGTTTAAATGTGACTTTTATATGAGAAATAATAAGAAATGTATTTAAGTCTCTGAAGTTGATGAAGCACTCCTCTTGCATAGAGTATGGCCATATTGTCAGTATTGTTTAGAATAGAATTTCAGAAACCAGTTCTAATACCAATGAAATTGCATGATTTTGATACCACATCAAAAACTGAATGCATTGTTTAAAAGCATCACCCCTCTCCCTGATCTCCCAGTGAACTCGCTGCCAGATCCTCACAGCTCTCCCAAAGCCAAACCGGACCCGTTGGCTCTCAGAGCTCCCTCCCGGGACGACCCCATCCAGACCAGCTACCAGCCCCCCAAGTCTTCTGTCAACGGCACGGATGCCCCTCCCAAAACACTAGGCGTCCCTACCAGCTACAACCGCTACGTCCCCAAGCCTTACACCAGCTCCGCCCGACCCTTCGAGCGCAAGTTTGAGAGCCCCAAATTCAACCACAACCTGCTTCCCAACGACACACAGTCCAAACCCAGTGTGAACAACAACCTGAAACCTCAAATCTCACCCCAGCCCCTGGACGCCGACAGTGGGGTCGACACGTTCACGCGCACCATGGAAAACAGGCCCAAATATCAGCACAACAACGTCAACACCCTTCCCAAGGCCGTTCCCGTCAGGTAAGATGATGAAAGAACTTCAGACAGAGCTGGATTCATTCCTTCTGTTTACTGAGCGACTCCCTGCTGTCTGTTTTCTAGCCCCAGTGCACTGGATGACGATGAGGAAGATGAGGGTCACACGGTGGTTGCCACGGCGCGGGGCATCTTTAATTGTAACGGTGGAGTGTTGAGCTCCATTGAGACAGGAGTCAGTATCATTATCCCTCAAGGAGCCATTCCAGATAGTGTGGAGCAGGAGATCTACTTCAAAGTGTGCCGGGACAACAGCATCCTGCCCCCTCTGGACAAGGAGAAAGGTCTGAATCCCGTCTACTTTTGTTTCAGTATATTTTTTGTTTGTTTGTTGTTCCTTTTCAAACTTTGTAGATTTTGTTAGCTTTGATGTTAATTTACACGTCACACAAATATGTTTGGACAAAAGCTACCTTAGAAAAAGTTGAAAGACTAAATACAAAAACAAAGAAAAACAATATGTTTCGTTTAAGGGCTTTTCACATCAGGTTTAGTGCACAGCAGACAAAAAAAGTGCACAAAAGCAGAATTTTCGAGGGGGAAAAAATGAATTATTCAGCATACGAACTATTGAGAAACAAACCTGTTTACACAAAATCCAGTGCCACTAAACAACATACTATAAACAAGTATGAAATATTAACAAGTGATTGTTTCGCTACACTGAACCTGATTTCTGAATTTCAGTGCTTTATGAAAATGGTTCAGATTGAATTGTTCATTAAAAATGACTTGCAGTAAAAGCTTGGGGCCAGCAAGTTTTTTTTTTTATTTTTTTATTAATATTTTTATTCACCCAGGATGCGTTAAAATGATAAAAAGAAACAGTAAAGCTATTTATAATGTTACCAAAAAATATATATTTCGACTTTTATGATTTATCCAAAAAATATTTTCAACATTGATGGTAGTAATAATAAATGTTTCTTGAGCAGCAAATCAGCATATTAGAATGATTTCTGAAGGACGCTGAAGACTGGAGTAATGATGCTGAAAATTCAGCTTTACATCACAGGAATAAATTACATTTTCAAGTAAATTCACATATAAAACTTATTTTAAATTGTAATAATATTTCACTATATTACTGTTTTTACTGTATTTGTGATCAAATAATGCAGCCTTGGTGAGCATAAGAGACTTCTTTGTAGTATTTTTTGAACGGTAGTGTAGTCACACTGTTTCTCCTGATGTTTATTGTAGCCTGTCTGTTCTCTCAGGTGAGACTCTGCTCAGTCCTCTGGTGATGTGCGGCCCTCACGGTCTGAAGTTCCTGAAGCCCGTGGAACTACGTCTACCACATTGTGCGTCTATGACCCCTGATGGTTGGTCTTTTGCTCTAAAATCCTCCGACTCCTCGTCGGGTACGCTGCCCTTTCTCTCTGTCCTTTGATGGGTCTTTTGGGATCGAGATTGAAGCTGTTTGAAAACAGCTATTCATCTTGTGGTTTCGTTTCATTTTCTGGGTTCTCTGAATTAACATCTCACGCTCAGAGCCATCGTGATCACATGATGCTTCCCTGAGCGGTCTGTGCGCTTTGCTTTATCGTTTTATCACCAGTCTCAATCGCAAATGCACTTAATGTCTCTTCAGCTCTTATTCATTCACAATGAATCCATGTAATATTGTTAAACGTGACTGGAACTGACACACATCATTGGGTTCAGCTATGTTTAAACCAGGAGTGAATCCATCGAAAATACACACAGTGAATGCTATGTGTCACTCCGGATCTTGTGATGGTTAACATGGTAATGTGGCTATAAATAAGAAATATAGATGCCAGCAAATAAACCATTTGCTATTTAAAACATGTTTTTGTTAACTAAACTCTGTGTGCACAGAACTGGATTAAGTGTTCAAAAGAGGAGTGGCTTGAATTTAGCTGCAGTGTGAAAACGGCATGTCTAAACAGTAATTGGGTTTCTCTGGGAAAATGTTTACAAATGTTTACATGAAATTACAACCATATTCAATTTCAAGTGCAGGACTGAATCCACTAAATTATTATGTGTATGAATACATAAGTTGTTTTACGTTTGATATTTGTAACTTTTTTTTTTATCTCGAGAGGGAATTTGGTGTCACACCCATTAACAACCGAACTCTGTGTGTGAACGGGGGAGTGACAACTGAATCTAGCTGCAGTGTGAAAAGGGGATGTCCAAACAGAGTTATTCGGTTCAGGGAATCAAAACCATATTTATTTTATTTGCAAAACTGAATCCTACAAGTTATTGTTCTGTCTATGTGAATACAGGAGTCACTCCTGATCTCGCGATGGTTGACATAGTGATAATGTGTCATCTTGTGGTTGTAAATAACATGTGGATGTTTTTTTCTTTTTTTTTAATACAATTCTAAACTTTTAAAAACACAATTAGAATTTTTTTCACAAAATTGTGCAGCCCTAGTGTGAATAGAAAAATCTGAATCTTTAGATTGACATTGGGTCTGTACCATATTCCTCCTGACGTTCCTCCTGTTGAAATATCCACAGGTGACCCCAAATGCTGGCAAAACAAGTGTCTACCAGGAGACCCCAATTACCTGGTGGGCGCCAACTGTGTGTCCGTGCTGATCGACCACTTCTGAAGAGAGCAACAGCTGGTCTGTTACTGAACGTCAGCGTGCATGGACCCTTCTCCAGTTCTTCTACTCAGAGGGAGGGATTTGCACCACTTTATGAAGTATTAATGCTTCCCTCTTTTCGTTGATGGGCTGAAGCATCGTTCCCAAAAACTCTCTTTGAGAGTAGCACTGATGGGACAGTACTACGGAGCACTCCTTTTCCTATTCCCTTTGATTTCCTATTTTTTCCAAGTTTGGTTTTGCCTTTTTTTTTTACCTTTTGGTGCTTGAAGACTTGCAAAAAATTACTGAATAAATGAAATCGAACTGCTAATGGAATGCATGACCTGTGCCACAAAAGTTGGAAAACTTCCCCCATTTTTAACTATTTTACTCCAAATAATTAGAAGTCTTGAACAGAATCACAAAAAAAAATAATTGGAAAAATTAAGTAGTTTTTACGTAAAACAAGTGAATCCTGCTAATGTGCTCCCAAACAGAAAAGTCATTGTAGAGCTTTTATGTTTGCAAGGTCGTGTGATTTTCGTGGAACGCTGTAATGGATTGTCGCGGATCTGGAAAGCATGTTGGTTTCTAGAAAATGAAGAATTGAGACTTTTTAAAGTGAAGAACTGATTATTGAAGGAATGTGACTGTTGCACTCATCTGCTCATGGACTTCCCTCTGGGCTAAAAAACATGGGCTCTTTCTCTCTCTCTCTCTCTCTCTCTCGTTTTGAAGCGATCTTTTCTAGAGATGTTTTACTGTAGATAAACATTGACTGTGGTTTTCCTAAACTCCTGCGGTCTAGAGATCTATGCATGTGCTGTGACTCAGGTCCAAACACCTCCTACTAAGTTGAGTACACAAACCTACCCATCATGCACTGCAAGCAGTGATGCCTTATCTGCATTTTTTTGTTACTTTGACCTGAAAGGCTAGCAAATGTCGGATTTCTGTTACAGAGGGAAGTTACGAAGGACACAAACTCCCACCGTAATCAAGCGGGATATTTAGCACACAAATAATGAGGTCTGATCAACAGGTCTGCTTTTTCACTGCTATGCATATGACAATATACAGGAACACTAGGATATGTTTCAATTACAGCTGTATATATATTGTGCTAGCATATGGCCTTGGTTCGCTGTAAATGACCTTTTGTACATCTTTGTTATTTTATATAAAACCTTACATGAAAAAAAGTTTCTTAACAGGGCGGGGGGGGCGGAGGAAAACTATAACATTGGTTATTATGTTTGTATTCCAGTTATACTTCTGAGCCTTGGAATTTACCTTAGCAGTACAGAGAATATTGAAACAAATAAAAAAATAAAAATTTACGCTACACTACGTAATGGTATTTTTAACAGTTACAGAAATTTTTTTATTATTTACAAACTAGAAAAGAGCTCGGATTAAATAATTTAAGGATTCTGTACTTCAGAAGGGTCCGTGTTGGACCCTGACTTTATTTGTGATACTGTATTGTGTGCCCTGAAATGTATTTTTGTACTAATAGACAATTTATTAAGGCACATCAGTACGACTTTGTTTTGATATGACGACGCAGCTTCATCCCGGGTTTAGTTTCTTTTCTTAATGTGGCGACATTCTTTTTATTTTGTTTTTATTTCTTTGCAGCACATTTCTAAGTATTCAACTGTATTAATAAATTCCTTTTTAAAGTAAAAATGGCTTTCACTGTTTGACTAACGTGGTGTTGGACAATCTTGACGATTGTGAAATGGAAACGATGTCAATGACCCCTGTATTGGGTGCAGAAGGAAAGTGGTTCAGTTGGGTTTGTGGTTTTTAGAAATGTTTATTTTATGAGCTCAGAGGTTGATGGTAAGGGAGGTCATGAGTTTTGAACACTTGCCCTTTCACCTACTTAAAACAGATACTGCAGCTGATTAGAGTTGACGAGCTGACACAAGAGCATTGAGAAAACCAGCAGCCAGATTTCTTAAAAGCCATTGTGTCAGCAAAAGGACTTTTCAACCCATAAAGCAGTGGCTTTCAAATGGTTTGCGGCAAATGGTGACTCGGAACCACAATTAATTTACCAAAGTAAATAAAAATGCCACTTAAATTAAATTAATTTAAAATAAATTGAAATTTTAAATTGTCAAATTTTAATTTGAGTGACAAATTTGCGCCAAAATAAAATGATTTAAAAATAAAATGAGCCTTAAAAATAATTTTGCTATGATATTCACTGTTAGTTGCCGGTTTTTATTTGTATTTCACATTTTCTCTTCTCCATGACCCAGTTGAGAATCACTGCCTTGAAGGTTATTCTATTACATAAAGTATATTTAGTCTATCACAGTCTTATTAGAGTCTATTTAACTCTTTACAAGTTGAGATTATAAATGAACATTATTAAAAGGTTGCACACGTTTATGCACTTCATAAAGTACTAATGTAAAACAGTTGACTGTACCAGTCTGTAAAGTTTCAAATCATTCACTGTAATCACTTCCTTTCCCTGAGATTAGTGGGCAACTACTGGTTTGTAAATTTAAAAGTTGTACTGTTAGCTTATTCTATGGATTTTTACAGTTTAATGTCCTGCGACATGATCGACTTGTGAATTTCCGGAGAGAGTGGAATGTACTTCTTTTGCGTCAGGTCCAGAAAGTAAAGAGGATCTTGTATTACGTTTGGGTCAAAGCCCTCCTCCACCAGCTTCACTTTCTTCATCTTGAAAGTTCCTGTGACTTCCAAGGAGTTCTGAAAGACAAATTTGCCGTTGAAGAGTATCAGAGAATAAAGCTGATACTAGAAGAGGACGGCGTCTACCAGCAGGGTTCACGGAGGGAAGGCATAATACCTGAATTCGGATGAATCGAGGTCTGGCGTACACTGGAAGATAGTTTGCCAAAACACTGCATGTGTTGTTGCAGTCAAACTCTCTGCCCTCCTTCAGTTTCACAGCAGCCATTCCAATCCTTCCTTCATGACCTGAAGATACAAGACATTTTAATGAGGAAATCCAATTAACAACATCCTTTAACTTTTGAGAGTCAAGCAATTTATTGTTTTGGTGCCTCAAAACGGATAGTTCACCCAAAAATGAAAATTATGTCATTTACTCACTCCAAACCTGTACAGGTTTCTTTCTTTCTGTTGAACACAAAGAAAGATATTTTAAAGAATGTTGGTAACCAAACAGTTTCTAGTCCCCATTGACCTTCATAACATTTTTTTTCCATATTATGGAAGTCAATGGGAACCAAAACCATTTGGTTTCCAACATTCTTAAAAATATCTGCTTTTAATGTTCAGCAGAAGAAAGAAATTCATACAGGCTTGGAACAACTTGAGGGTGAGTAAATGACTCGGTGAACTATTCCTGTAATCATTCTATTAGCTTTAATTCCATTAAAAAAATGGCTTAACTGATTTAAATTTTTAACATTTCCTTATTTACAAGTAATTGAACTGATTTCAATCTCAAGCCGTACATCCTAAATGATTTTGGGTTCATTTTTTTAAGTAATTTTATAAGTAATGAATTGTGGCTCATCATAAACAGATTTGATCCAAAGTGTGAATCAGTGAATCGGATTTAAATTGCTAGAAAGATTCAAATAATACAGCCTTCCTGTAGCTCAAACCCAAAGCTGGGTTCAATCCCCAAGGAAATCAGCAACTTGAATGCATTATTAGTCGCTTTCGATAAAAACATCTGCTAAATGAATGTAATGATGATACTAAAATAAACTGGCTCATGAAGTGAATCATTAATTAATAAAACAGTGCAGACGTTCAAGAACCATCAGTGGAATACGCATCATGAAACCCATTCAATACCCAACCTCTTCCATTTCAAATCATGCTTATATGCAGATATAACATCCACCTTCAACTTTGACTCCATACACATTGGCCTCCTCGATGCAGTCCACCATCATCAGAATATCTGCCACCTCAGTTGTAGCCACATTCTCTCCTTTCCACCTGCAATTAACAAATGTTAATGCAATGCTTGAAACTCTCAAGTGTGCAAATGATGGTTCAGCTAAAGCTCTGCTACCTGAACGTGTCTCCAACTCGATCATGAAAGTAGACAAAGTTGTCGTGGTCGATCCTCAGCAGATCTCCGCTGTTGAAATACAAGTCTCCTTTCACAAACACATCACTGAGTCTCTTCTTCACCGTCTGCTGCTTGTTCCCAGCGTAACCGACAAAAGGGGTGTGTTTCGTGATTTTCCCAACCAGAAGGCCCACCTCATCTACACAACATTAATATCAACAATTGTAGGACTAAAGCTGCACGTGTAACATGCTCAGTGTTAAACATTAACTTTTTATGACAATGTTTTTAACAAAAGGTCAATGGGACTTCGAGTCCTCAAATACTAGCCTAAACAAACACCTCGTACTATCTTTACTGATAAATCAAGTTAACTATATCATAAAACCCACAAAATTAGCACCTGACTTGCTTTACCTTTTCCGACCGGGATACACAGACCCTCAGCGTTCCTCACCGGCTCTTCTTTCTCAATGTCAAACTTAATGATGGCAAAGGGGAAAAGCACCTGTGGAATACAATGGCAGTCAAGCTGACTTTGCACACAAATGCCTTTCTCAATGCTAAGAAATATGTATCGTCACTTACCTTGCTGAGAATATTGATACGCCCCACCACTCCGACTTTATCGGTGTAATTGATGAAGCCGACATTTCCTTCAGTGGCGGCATAGAGCTCTCGGACATGAATGCGTCCAAAACGGTTTAAGAACTCTTTCCAGACATCAGCTCGTACGCCATTTCCAATGGCAACCCTCACATTGTGATCTCGGTCATTGTCTTTCTGCAAAGAGAAAACACAACATCCTGGTTTGTGCTTTTGTCTTTGCACTGTCCCAAAGATTTCCAGACACTAGCTCTAGTGAGCTACCTTATTAGAGAGCATGCTAACAGTCATAAAACCTCACAAGTGACTAAATCGGATCACTTTACATAATGAGGCCACACAAATAGTGCTCCTGTTCACTGGAAGTTCCTATAGCTCAAATAGTAGCGCATCCTTAGCAACACCAAGGTTATGGGTTCGATTCCCAGGGAACGCATGATCTGATAAAATGCACTATATACTTCGAATGCAATGCAAAAAGCATCTGCTAAATGCGTAAATGTAGAAAACTCCTCCCATGCTTGATTCCAGTTGAGTTTCGTGTTAGCATGTTGCTAAGCTAACAGGCGCAGATGCATTCAACAAATTTTTACTGGTGAAATGGAGTCATACACAAATACTGAATGAAATGGTCAACTCTTAAGTGTTATGTTTTCTCTAACTGCCAGATTTTTGATTGCAATGCATTCTGGGATTGCCTTCTCAGCAAGTTTTAAGGTGCATTCACATTTACCATTTTTGGGCAACTTTTCGTGGCTGAAATCCAGTCATTTCAATAGGAATCCATGCAATCTAAAATTTGGCATCAGGGTGAAATATTAACCCCAATTGTGGCAATATGACTGCACTTATGGCAGTATAATTGTGCACTTATGGCAGTATAACAAGTCTTCATAACAGAAGTCTAGGCCGCTAACTAGGTTTTGGTACAGAGCAAACGACAGCTCAAAGCCCTAAAAACAAATTCTAAAGAGAAAAGCCCATCTCCACACAAGACATGTGCGCTTTTACCTTTTGCGTATTGCAGAGGTAGCGCAGTGTTTCACCAATGTACTGCATCACAGTTATGTTGTACTTCCTACAGTCATCCCAGAACTGAGAGGCGGAAAACTTTCTCCGCAGAACCACAGTGTTTCCTGAAGAAAACATTAAGATGTAAGCAGCACTATATAAAACCACCAGACAAGAGTTTCTAAATATAAAAAGTAGCATACAATATAATCCGTTATACCTCTTTCAATGGATCCGACAAGTCCGATGAGGAACCCGGCGCTGTGATACAGAGGCAGATTGATGTAGAATATGTCTTTAGATGTCACTCCACACACACCCTGGATGAACGACGAAGCCCAGACCCTCTCATGAGTCACATACGCTGCTTTAGGAAGACCTCCACGGACCAAAATACCAATGTTATTTAGGGATCCATATTATATGACTCATAAAGTGCTGTATATATAAATATATATATATATATCGGTGACTATACATCACTGTTCAAGTTTGGGATCAGTAAAATTTTTATTACTTTTTAAAGAAGACTCTTACGCTCATCAAGGCTGCATATTTTGAATAAGTGCTGTTCTTTTTTTAACTTTTTTTATTCATTAAAGAATCCTGAAAAAAGTATCACGGGTTCCATATATAGTATATTAAAATACAACACTGTTATTTAAAATTCTGTATTTTGGATCAAATAAATGCAGCCTTGATGAGAGTAAGAGTCTTCTTTAAAAAGTAATAAAAATCTTACTGATCCCAAACTTTTGAAGGGCAGTGTATATTTAGTATTAGCAGTATTGGCCTGCTTTGATATGCTATTCAGTGTAATATAACAATAAACTTCACATAATCCACTAAACGTGGCCTTGTCAGATACCTGTGGTGCCGGAAGTGTAGATATACAGTGCTGTAGTCCTGATATGGATGTTGGACCTGAGAGACGGGGACAGAGGCGTGTCTGAAGCTTTGGCGATGGCTTGACCGATACACTGAATGCCGTCTGTAGTGCACTCGTCTGACAGGAGGTATACGGTTATCCCCTTCTCTTTCAGTGCCGGCAATATCTCCTCAACAGCATCACGAAGCTCTGCGAGAAGAACACTTCACTGCAAAACTCTCCAGAAACTGACACATGATTTTCAATATATCGGATTTAAACCAAATCTCTGTTAACATTAACAAAAACAGTTTCTGATATCACGCATACGTCTGCTCCCAAAGAAGCAGGCCTGTTTTCACATGCACAGCACGTGCTGGAGTCCTCTAGAACAGTGTTTCTCAAACCTTTGTCTTATGTACCCCTTAAACCCATAAGTGGGGCTCAAGTACTGCTTCGTTATGTGCTCATTTTCTCATATTCACCGGATAATATTTTAAATTTGGAAGTTAGCTATTTCCTATGAATATGCTAGACTTATAAGTAAATAACCAGAGGATTAAAGTGCAGTAAATGGTAAAGCTATTTTAGGCTACAGACCTCTGTTTACAGTAATTTATTATTAAAGTATTTTTAAATTTAAAAGATTACGCATACCTGTTTGTAACATCAATAAGTATAACAGACTGTTTTTGTACAGCTAAAATAACTGGAAGTGAGTGATACTGGAAGCCTCGCACATTAATGGACGCGCGCACGCTAAAATAAAGCAAATAATGGATACCAGTTACCGTTATTACGATTTATTTAATAAGTTATTTTTGCGAGGGGGGAGTGGGAAGGGGGCAAACTGCCTGGAAGTTCTGCCTTCTGATTGGTTTAAAATCTACAAAAAATCAACAATTAAGCGAAACACCTGGGGCCCATTTCAATAAGGCGGTTTAACCAAACAGTGCGTTTCAAACGGGATATATCGCCCTCCGAAGGGCACTTCGGAGTAAAAACAATCATGGCCACCATTTTGAAGGATCGTTCCAAACTGAAGTGCTCAAAACTGGCCACTTCAAAGGGCCAGTCGGAATGAAGGATTTAGAAGGGTACAACTGATGGGCACTTCGGGCTCCCATGATTCTTTGAGCAGATTCTTTGCATGATGACGCCGCCTCCGTGTGGGCACGTGATGATGACGCAGAAGGGCACGTCAAGAAACAGTTGTTTGGTCCCCTACACCCTTCAACCTTTCGAAGCTCTAACTCCAGAGGAAAAACCCTTTTAACGGTTTAGGGCATAGGGAGGAGCCCTTCCGAATGGAACACAGGGAAAGTCCCTTTAAGACGAGTCATTTCACTCGGCAGCCATCTTTGAAATGCTTCACGGGGATCATCAAAGTGCAGCTCTTATCTCTTTCAACAGGGAAACATCAAATTCTCCAAAACTGTTCGCTAAGCTTACGATTGAATTTCAGTGTGAATGAATGAATGAATGAGGTATTTTATTATGGGGAGAGGTTAGTATGAAATGTGGTTAAATATGGAGAAAGATTAGTCTCAAATATAATTCACGCATCACATGCATGAAACCTAATTCACGTACACACACAAAAAAATTCATGTGCGTAAAAAAAAAAAAAATATTCACAAAAAGCAAATTCACATGCGCAAAATAAAATTATATATTCATAAAATACATTTCACAAATGCAAAAAACAATTCGTAGATATACAACTGTGCACAAAAACCTTTGAATGTTTAAAATGTACGAGTGTCTGAATGTACAAATCGTCATTTACTACGAATCCACTCGGATTTTTGTGTGTGTGTTTTTGAGACTTTCCTGGCAGAGCTCTCTTCCCACGTGGGTCTGTCGTACTCTTTAGCCAATCAGATGCGAGCTTACCATTCAACCAATCATATCATAAGCCACTGAGAGTGCATTCAAGGAGCACGATTCTGCGCACCTTTTGCGCAATATGGATTAATTAGAACGGAAATTAAGCCTTTACAATCAGTAATCCCATAGACAGTAAAAGAAATGGACACAGCGACCCAATTGGAACTCAATTGAGACAAGTGAAGCCCATTTTTAGCGATTTTTAGAACTTCCGTTTCTGACGGGCAGAACTAAGCTTGATGACGTCAGCAACCTGACAGATGTAAATCTTCTAGTAGCTGTGCGTGCAAACTGCCATCGTTAATCTTGCAGAGACGGCGAACTTGAGCGGGGAGTTCTTTGGCGTGAGTGAGCAGGAGTAAGTATTCTGATTAATTATTTTGTATAGTATTTTAAAATGTAACGCCAGGGCTTCTATGGGCTTCTCTCTTGACGTCTCCCCGATTGCCTGCGAGCTTCTGATGCACTCTCGGTGGCTTATTATATGATTGGTTGAATGGTAAGCTCGCATCTGATTGGCTAAAGAGTACGACAGACCCACGTGGGAAGAGAGCTCTGCCAGGAAAGTCTCAAAAACACACACACACAAATCCGAGTGGATTCGTAGTGAATGACGATTTGTACATTCAGACACTCGTACATTTTAAACATTCAAAGGTTTTTGTGCACAGTTTACCCACGTGCGAATTGTGTTTTGCATTTGTGAAATGTATTTTATGAATATATAATTTTATTTTGCGCATGTGAATTGCTTTTTGTGAATGTATATATTTTTTCAAGCACATGAATTTTTTTTTGTGTGTACGTGAATTTCATGCATGTGAAATTGTCTACGCATGTGTGAATCGTGTTTTTTGCGTGAATTATATTTGAGACTAATCTGTCTCCATATTTAAACATCGTTTACGCTTTAAAAAGGGGGAGGAGTCCGAAAGTAACTCTGGGTTTAAGAAGAGAACCTGCTCCCGACCAGGTTAGGTTCACACTCACAGAGTAAGTTACCATGGTAACTGACTCTCTTTGGTATAAGTTACCTCTCTTTCAGAAACTGGCTTGACTTACCCTGCTTTCTCGGGTTTGACAAACCTTCCATTCTGAAATGGAAAACTCAGAGTTTCCCACATTTCAGGGTTAAAATACTCCGAGTTAAAGGGATACTCCATCCCAAAATGAAATTTTTGTCATTAATCACTTACCCCCATGTCGTTCCAAACCCGTAAAAGCTTTGTTCATCTTCGGAACACAATTTAAGATATTTTGGATGAAAACAGGGAGGCTTGAGACTGTACCATAGACTGCCAAATAAATAACAGTGTCAAGGTCCAGGAAAGTATAAAAGCATCGTCAGAATACTCCATCTGCCATCAGTGATTCAACCGTAACGTTATGAAGCGACGAGAATACTTTTTGTACACGAAGAAAATAAAAATAACAACTTTATTCAACAATTCCTCTCCTCTGTGTCTCTCCAAATCTGAGCAGTATGCAGGCGCCGTATGCTCTTCTGTGTCAGCCGCGCTGCTCTGATGTGCTGTTTGCTTTCAAACCAAAGCATAAATACACAAAAAAAAAAACGTATTCTAATGTCGCGGCTGATACAGAAGAGCGTAAGCTCTAATTGTTGAATAAAGTCGTTATTTTTGTTTTCTTCCCTTACAAAAAGTGTTCCCGTCGCTTCATAACGTTACGGTTGAATCACGGATGGCAGATGGAGTATTCTGACGATGACTTTCATACTTTCCTGGACCTTGACACTATTATTTATTTGGCAGTCTATGGGACAGTCTCAAGCCTCCCGGTTTTCATCCAAAAATATCTTAAATTGTGTTCTGAAGACGAACAGAGCTTTTACGGGTTTGGAACGACATGAGGGTAAGTGATTAATGACAAAATTTTAATTTTGCGGTGGAGTATCCATTTAACTTAACCTTCTTTCTGAAACGGGCCTCTGGTCATATCGCTGCGCGCAGGAACTATATCTTGTAGCGGAAGGATACCAGTTAATCAATTTACTAAATAACATGCTTTTTCATTATTACATTTTTCTATTTTTACCCTTAATACTTTTTACATAGAGTAACCATTTATATAAGAAATAATATAGCTGAAACCCTGCTAGATGCAACGAATATAGTCAGTAATTAACACACTGCACCTAACAACCCCCTTTTTAATTGTGACTATATTCGTAATATAGCCTAAAACGACCTCTTCTACTTCATTGCGTAAGTAACTATCTTTTGACAGTCCCACTTTTAAAAGTCATAATTTCTGTTTTACATGTTTAAGAAAGCAAACTATTTATCAGAAGTATGCACGCATGTGCTATGTGCAAGCTGACAGTGCGTATAAATCTCACCGGCAGCTGCGATGAGCACGCTCGCGCCGCAGCAGGAGAAGCAGTGAAGCAGTGATTTGGATCTGATGTTGAAGTTCAGGAGTGCTGCGGGACAGCCGAGCTTCGCCAGGCCGAGCCAGGTCCACACGAAGCGGGGCTCGTTGCCCAGAAACAGCGCGACCGTGTCTCCTTCTCTGAGCCCAGCCTCCGAGCGCAGCGCGTTCGCTACTTTGTTACTCTCCTTATCCACCTCCTCATAAGAGTGAGTCTTCCCCTCGAAATGAATGAACACTTTTCCTGGGTGTTTCTTCACCGCGTCCAAAAAGCAGTCCACAATACTATAGAATGGAGTTTTCTTTGTGTATACAATTAATCGGATCCCGCGTCCAAGAGCCCTGTACATATACACGCAGTCCTGGAAAAAATACGGGAAGAAAGTTTTCAACAGCGCGGGAAGCAGAGCCAAGCCCGCGAGGACAGTGATCCACACATACATGTTTACTAGAGTTTGGAAAACACTGGGGTTTTGAGATCAACTATATGCCATAGCCTGACACCACTTCCACAGTCTTAAAATTCATGGGCCACATTCTCGAAATACAAGTTCAGCCCTTTTGGGGCTCCAGAGAGAGATATTTTATCATTCTGATCCACCCCCGACTCAAGAGCCTTGTCGGGTTGCCAGATCCTTAATTAAAGCGGTGCCTTGTTTACACAGGCTCTTAATATGAGAAATACATTCAAATATTTAACTGTGATTTGTGGTTATGTTGTAGGTTTTTAACATTTTTAAAAGGAAATGATGCTGAATTTGTTTCTGCAGACATTGCTCGTAATTTCATTTGTGTGTGTGTGTGTGTGTGTGTGTGTGAAAATTGCATTTTGCTAAAATGTTTTCATGTTACCTCTGATAAATATCTTTTAAGAGTATCATCTTCCAATCAAAGATTTTAGATTTGTTGACAATTGTGTTGAGGGGACAAATTACAATTTTGTTCATTTCTTTGTCGCCACAGTTGTACACTAAACTCAACTCAGTTCCAACTCGTTACATTTTTTTATTTTATTATTTTTACACAAAATAAAATACAATTTTAAAACATATTTTGGGCTCCCCAGTTTACAGTAGTTAAGCACTGAGCTGGGGGGAAATCTTTACTGTGTTCATGTTTAATTCCACTCAGTGGCACTAAATAATTATATGTTTGTTTGTTTGTTTCTTCCTTAACGCCAATCCAGCATCTATGGCTATATTCATGGCAAGAACCAGTTAATCCATACACACATCTTGTCTTACACACACATCAAGGGACAATTTAAAATGTTCAGTTAACCTAACCTTCATGTCTTTGGGCTGTGGGAGGAAATAATATTATATATATATATATATATATATATATATATATATATATATATATAGTAATTAAATCTTCCAATCAAATTGTTATAGAAAAAAAAAAAAGATATTTAGTGCAGGAGTATTTTAGACTCACAATATGGCAACCCTCATCCAACTCAGCCTTTGAGACTTGAGCTAGGGAGGGTTTCTCTGGGAACCAATCATCTTACAGCAAACTCTTACGAAATTATTGGTTCACTGCAGACTACAGGCTACAGGGGAGAGTACCAAATTCTTAGAGAGACTTTTCAAACCGACAATGAAGTACTTTTAAAAAAAAAATGTATTGTCTTTTTAAACAATATTGCCAAATAATAGTATGATACACAATAAAAAAAAAATTAAAAAAAAACTTGTGAAAGGATCTTCTAAAATATGCACTATAAGCAAAATAACATCTCTTGCACCACAATTTGTTGAATTTACAATTGTCACCCATACATTTTTGGGTGTTATTTGTGATCTCTGGACATTTATCTTGAAAATGTACATTTAGAATCAGGAACAAATAAAAGATCAGATTTTTGCGTTATAAATTATAACAAAGAACAAATGCTGCTCTTCACAATCTGAAGCGACCGTCCAGTATCGACTGATATGTGTCACGTGTCAGAGGTCTGTAGCTTTTCACCGTCTCATCTAAAACAAACAGAGGGTCTGTGATTACAGCAGGGTTGAAGCCCTCCTCTACCAGCTTCCCTTTCAGCTGTTTGAAGGTGCAAGTCACAGCCAAACAATCCTGCAATCAGAAATCCTTTAACTTATTTGAGAAATATGAAAGAGTACATAAATATTTTAATTCTACCAAGGGATCATGTATTCAGAAAGAGCATTATGACGTTACCTGAATCCTTATGAAACGTGGTCTGGCATAAGAGGGGAGGTAAGTGGTCACATGACTAAAATGACTTCCGAATTTTTCACTGCCACAGTTTAGTATGATGGTAGCCATTCCTGTCCTCCCCTCATACCCCAAATTAAAAAAACATATAACAATATGGGTGTGAATATCAGCTGGATGGTTTAAAGGGATAGTTAACCCAAAAATGAAAATTTGCTGAAAATTTATGCACCCCAAGGCCATCCGAGATGCAGACAAGTTTGTTTCCTTATCTGAACCTAGAGATTCTGAGAAATGTAGCATTACATCACTTGCTAGCAGTGGATCCTCTGCAGTGAATGGGTGCCGTCAAAATGAGAGTCCAAACAGCTGATCCAGTAAAAAAGTCCATCCTATGTTGTCCTCTTACATCAAAATCCACCTACTGTACATATTTGTTTTAGATCCGTTTGGACTGTTTTCATTAGTAAACGGTGCATGATCTGTGCATATTTCTCTCCTGATTCAGACGAGATGACTTTTTCACTGGAGGAAGCAATATTATGGATAGAGAACTCAGTAAAAAAAGTGTTAATGGATTTGTTTCTTACAAACATGCAGCTTTTTATTTCATAAGACATTAGCTGATGGACTGGAGCCTTGTGGATTACTTGTAGATTACAGTGATGTTTTTATCAGCTGTTTGGATTCTCATTCTGACGGCACCCATTCACTGCAGAGCATCCACTGCTGAGCAATTGATGTAATGCTACATTTCTCCAAATCTGTTCCCATGAAGAAACAAACTCATCTACATCTTTGATGTTCTGAGGACGAGTAAATTTTCAGCAAATTGAAATTTCTGCATGAACTGTTTTAAAAGGAGTAAAATAGCATCAAACCTGAAACCGTAACGCCGTATGTGTTTGCTTCCTCAATACTCGTTGCCATAGTCAGGATGTCAGACACTTCATTCGTGGAAACATTTTCCCCTTTCCACCTGAGATGAAGAGGACCATGCATTTATGATTTGGCTATCTGATTGTAATGTTAAAGCTGTAACTTCTGCATTAAAAAAAATAGAGCAGTAGCGTTGTTCAATTCTAAAAGTTTTGGAATCACCTTCGATTCTGATTCCTGGTTCTGGAATCAATGTGGTTTTCAAATCTTTTATTTATTTTTAACATTAGACAAACATGTTCACTAAACCTTGCTCTGGCTACTCAAATTACTGTAATGGCTTACATCCTTATAGTATTCATCCTAATATTCACTGATTATTAGACACCTAGAACAAATGTGTTTGTGCATCAGTGTCTGTATTGCATGTTTTATTTCATTGTAGGAAACTTGTCTAAGATGGAAATAAATTGGACTTCTCATCAGTATTGAAAGAGTATTGAGCGACTGAGAGGCATATTAATGATTAGCTCTGCTGAACTATTAAAGAGGAGTCCAATCCCTTTGATGGAGTCTATTCCAACCTTTGGAATTTAAATGAAGTGCAACCTTTCCCAATGCCTTAAAATCGAACATTTTTGCAATCGATTCCCAGCCCTGTAGAACAACTATTTTAATGGCATTTCTTCACCTAAAAGTGTCGCCCACCCGATCCTGGAAGTAGATGAAGTTTTCGTGGTCGGTCCTGAACAGATCTCCAGAGTTGAAGTAAACATCTCCCTTCTCAAACACATTGTAGAGTTTCTTCTTCTCTGTCTGTTTGGGATCCCTGGCATATCCAGCAAATTGGGCCTTCTGGGTAATCTTTGATACTAGTAGGCCTGTCTCCCCTGTATAACAATCAATGACACGTTCTTCGAAGTAAAAATCAAAATATTTTGCTTTATTAATCTATTGTATGCATACAAACATGCTTGCTCAGAAGAACATTTAACTTGCCTTTAGCTACTTCTATGCAAAATCCATCTGCGTTTCTCACAGGCTCGTCGTGTTCTTGGTCAAACTTAACCAATGCATATGGATAGAGTTTCTGAAACAACATGTTCAGACAATTTCAAGCTCTCATTTCTCTATTTCTGATTTTTCTAACTTGATGAATTGCAAGTAAAAGAGTAACGAATCTACCTTATGAAAAAAATTCACTCTACCGATGGCCCCCATTTTCCCAGCGTAGTTCAAAAAGCCCAAGGTTCCTTCAGTTGAGCCGTAAAACTCTTTGATGTCAATGTTGCCGAATCTGCTTATGAACGTCCTCCACACCTCTGGTCTGATCCCGTTCCCAATGGCCATTCTAACGTTGTGTACTTGGTCGCTAACACGCTTGTAAGAACGAGAGAACCCAATGAGAAAACAGCCTAATATGTACAGCAAACAGAGTGGAGAGTGGGTAGATATCTGGTTTGTAAGAACGAGAGAACCCGTGCATTTCAGATTACATAGCTGCATTGGCTAAAATGTGTCACCAACAAAACTGTGCATTCATATACAGTGGTGTATTGCAGAGGTAGCGCATTGTTTCTCCAATATACTGTATCACAGTCACATTATATTTTCTGCAGTCATCCCAGAACTGAGAGGAAGAAAACTTGCTCTTCAAGACAACAGTGGCTCCTGAATACAAAACAAACCAAAGCATAAACCAAAGGGGAAAAAGCCAAAACCCATGAAAGCATGTACACATGCATAAAAAAGTGAAGTGACGCGACATACAGCCAAGTATGGTGACCCATACTCAGAATTCGTGCTCTGCATTTAACCCATCCAAAGTGCACACACACAGCAGTGAACACACACAAACAGCGTGAACATTTTATGCTGCGGCGCCCGGGGAGCAGTTGGGGGTTTGGTGCTTTGCTCAAGGGCACCTCAGTCATGGTATTGCCCAAGACTCGAACCCACAACCTTAGGGTTAGGAGTCAAACTCTCTAACCACTAGGCCACGACTTCCCCCAAATCAAAGCAAAGCAGAACAAAACAAAACGAAAGTCAGAATCATGAAAGCACATACAAAACAAATCAACATCTATGAAAGCACATACAAAAAAACAAAACAAAACAAATCAACATCTATGAAAGCACATACAAAAAAACTAAACAAAACAAATCAACATCTATGAAAGCACATACAAAAAAACAAAAAACAAATCAACATCTATGAAAGCACATACAAAAAAACATCTATGAAAGCACATACAAAAAAACAAAACAACACAAAATATACTGTATGTGTGTATATTTATTATGTATATATAAATACAAACACATGCATGTATATATTTAAGGAAAATGTTATGTTTATATATTAAATATATAATATAAAATATAATAAATATATAAATGTATATACATGTAAATATTTTCAAAATATATACTGTATGTGTGTGTATTTATATATACATAATAAATATACACAGTACACATAATATACACATATATTATGTGAACAAAAACTTATTTTGGATGATTAATAGTTTGACAGCACTAAAATAAAAAAATTAAATAAAAAAATACATTTTGGATTACAAAATACAAAAGAAAAAAAAACTCCCACCTCTTTCAATAGCACCACCGAATCCAATAGCAAAGCCTGCACTGTGATACAAGGGAAGGCAGATGTACACCACATCATCAGACTTCACACCGCAGATGGAAAAAAGAGAGGCTATGGCCCACAACCTCAGCTGAGCAATCACGGCTGCCTTAGGAAGACCTGCAGGGGGCACGGCTCATGAAATGCTTATTAATTACAGATTTGTCATTTTACTGACATTTTTATGTATTCTCTCTGGTGCAAAATCATCTGCAGTCAAAAACAGAGTACAGTAACACCTCAGTCGATGAATCCAGTGTTACCTGTCGTGCCTGATGTGTAGATGTACACCGCTGGGCTGCTCAAGGTGATGTTGGCCCTCAGGTCTGCAGGAATGGGCTCATCTGAGGCCTGTGCAATCTTGTCTGTAAGACTCTCCAGTCCCTCGGTGGTCACATGGTCAGTCAGTATATAGACAGAGATTCCCTGCTCTCTCAGAGCGGGCAGCACCTCCTCAACAGCATCCTGCAATTCTACACGAGGGGTTTGCATTACATTAGGTGTGCTTTACACAATTTTAATGCACAGCTTAGAGGCAAAGAATGATGGACGCATGTATCTGCCATGGGATAAATAAAAAATGTAATTGCACCTTATCTCAATTCTGTCTTTTATCTCACAATTCAGTTTATATCTCACAGATCAGAGATATTTTTTCTGAATTGCAAGATAAAACTCAGAATTGTGAGATACTAACTCAGAATTACGTGATGTTAATTCAGAATTACAAGAAAAAGTCTGAATTGTTCGCTATAAACTCACAACTGCGAGAAATAAAGCAAGAATTGCAAGAAATAAAATTTCAATTCTGAGATAAAAATAGAATTGCAAGATAGATTTTAAAACAACTTGCAATTCTGAGGAAAAAAAGTCAATTGCCAGATCTTAACTTGCATTTGCGAGATATAAATGCGCAATTCTGAAAAAAATAAAATAAAATAGAATTACGAAATAAGATTTTATTTTTTTATTCTGTGACCAAAAACAACAAAACAAAACAAAAACATACAAATAAATAATTAAAAAACAACTGGACCTTTTTTTTTTTTTACCCAAAATTATGCAACTATCTGGCTAAGACCCCGACCAAACAGAACGTGTTTTTCGTGTTTTTCAGGTTTTTCAGGCATAAACGGTGCGCAAAACGCCCACTGCCAATAGAATTTAAAGATCAATTTAAAGAAGGGAACTCTCGCTGCAAAAAAACACATTCTGTCCGATAGGGGCCAACTCCAATATGATCAAAAAAAAAAAAAAAAAAAAAAAAAAAAAAAAAAAAACTCTAATTTTCTTCTTAAGAAAAAAAAAAGCTCTTAGAGAAAAGATTAGAACTTCTTAAGAATTTTCACGAACTGCACTTAAAAGTAATTCCAAGACGTTCGTAAGAATGTTTGTTCCTAAGAAATCTCACACCCTCTTTTTTTTTTTTTTTTTTTTGAATAGGCTAAACAAAGTGTTGAGTTTCAAATTACTTGTAAAAGGCATCTCAGGACACACTGCAATAACTTAACCGAGAAACATATACAGACATTTGGTCACTATAGTTCATTTCATCTGTGTTAATAAATGTTAATAACAGTGTTGTTGAGACAGACTGCACGAGGACATCACAGACACTATGTCAACAGCTTTACAGTGAATACAGTTACTACATCAAGCACTGATTGCATCTGCCAAATAAAACCTTGACCTGTCAGAGTCACAGTACCTGCACCGGCTATCAGTACAGTGGCCCCACAGCAGCTGAAGCAGTGCAGAAGTGATTTGGATCGGATGTTATGATTAAGAAGAGCAGCAGAACATCCGATCTTGGCCAAAGCCAACCACATCCACAAGAACACGGGCTCATTTCCGAGCAGAAGCGCGACCGTGTCTCCTTCATGAAGATCCGCGTGCTTCAACAAACTCCTCGCGATCTTATTACTCTGTTTATCCGTCTGCGCATACGAGTATGTTTCATCCTGGAACCGAATGAACGCTTTGCGTGGGTTCTTCCGAACAGAATCCAAGAATCGATCCAGTAAGGTATAGGGAGGTTTGGATTTGAGATATTTAGTCGTACGATATATAGCTATCGCTATCCGACGCGCGTATGTGGCCTCTTTGATAAAGTAAGGATAACGGAATCTTAATGCAAATAAAAGTAAAATCGCACTTACAATAAACCAAAACATTATGAGATCCGATTCCTTTCCACTAAACCTACTTTCTAAAAGAGCGCCGCATTTAGTTATAAAGTGTAGTGTAGGCGGTGCTTCGTTTCGTGGGAATGCACACAGACTGGAGCAGATAACTTAGTTATGAAATGAAGCGAAATTGACGAATATAAACTACAACACTGTAAACACGCAGACAACCCTGTTGGCATATTATTTCTCTTTTAAAGTAATTAGTAATGCTGCACTCTATTATGAAATCAGCCGGCTATCATCCAGTGTTGATTTTTCCCCTCGTGTCTCGCAGAAAATCCTAGGAACACAAACAATGAATGTTAGCCAGAATTCAACACTGTTGAGAAATGTCCTAGCGTTTCTCGTGAGGGGAACGGCACGTGTCGATAAATCATGACAGAACTGTCCATTTCCCCACTATAATTTCAACCCTGTTGTGTTGTAGTACGTGATGTTTGTAGATATATCACCACATGAAAGAAAAAGGTTATATTTATACCTGCATATATATTATATGCATTTACCATAATTTCATTTAACTACTCTACAAATTATATTGTAATAATAGCAACTTTTTTTCAAGAAAGATATTATTTCAAGAAAATCTTAAAGGGATAGTTCACCCAAAAATGAAAATGTGGTGTTTATCTGCTTACCCCCAGGGCATCAAGATGTAGGTGTGTTCAGTAGAACACAAACAGAGATTTTTAACTCAAACTGTTGCAGTCTGTCAGTCATATAATGTAAGTGGATGGGAATCATGGCTTTGAGAGTTAAAAAAAAAAAAAAAAACATACATACATAAAACCAAATTAAACCCTGTGGCTCGTGACCATCCACTGATGTGTAAAGACATTAAATGATCGGTCTGTGCAAGAAACTGTACAGAATTTATATAGTTTTTTACCTCTGATTTTCACTACATTTGAAACAACGAACTTGAGCACATAAAAGACACAATATGTGAACGGCCCATTATTCTCGCCACCTATCTCTCAAATGGACCATTGACACTCCTAATTGAGATTGTAGACAGAGCGTCAGTTGTCCATTTGAGAGATAAGTGGCGGTAATGCACTTATATCTGCCGTAAAGCTAGAAGACGATGCGAACGCGCTCAGGACAGTTCAGACATTGCGGTGAATCAGAGGTAAAAAACCCCGATATAAATACGGTTCAGTTTCTTGCACAGAGCGATCTTTTCGTGCCTTTACACATCAATGTATCATCACGAGCCGCAGTTTGTAATTTGAATTTGTTTGTGCATGATTTTTTTTACTCTCATAGATGTTGTTACCATTGCCATGCATTATATGACTGACAGACTGCAACAGTTTGAGTTAAAAATCTCTGTTTGTGTTCTACTGAAGAAACAAAGTCACCTACATCTTGTTACGATGGGGGTAAGCAGATAAACATCACATTTTCATTTTTGGGTGAACTATCCCTTTAAGTATTTTTTTAAAATCACATTATCCTATGTATGTTTTTCAAGGTAACACGCTTACTAAAAAATACCTGGTAAGACTCTTTTACAGTGTAATTTTTACACATTACATATACTTACTATATTAATAACAGTAAATTATGCATATTTACAAGAAACTTACCGTAAAACCAAACCCTAACTCTATAGTAAATGCATGTTAATTAATATTAGTCCATACTTATGAGTAATTACACCGTAACATGACTTCATTTCTTCCTGGGAAACAAAAATATTAGACAGAATATTACAGCCTGTCACCATTCAACCTTCTTCAGCAAAGTCACACGAGATTAGAACCACATGAGGGTGAATAAACTATGACCCAGTTGCCCAATTTCCCTTCAAAAAGTCAACCATTTACCATGGATTTTGTTTCCTAAAAATTACAACAGAAAAGAGTTTATTTCTGAAAAAAATAAAAATAGCATTTATTTTGAGTACTGTAGTTTTAAAACATGTCAGCCCTGTTACCTTTATCCCAGCCTATATAATATGTATAAATTTAGCTTAAAATGGCATGATGTTAATGGAATAGAATGTTAATGTCAATATAATTTATTTACACTAAAAAACATAATTTTCCTGATATTTCACGTTATTTATAGTATAGTGTACATATCAAGAGTGTATATCTGATACACTATTTGTCTTAAACTTAAAATTTTACCAAAATACATTATTAAAAACAACCTCATCTAACCAAAAAAGTTTACTAATCATTTCATAATTCATAAGTTAACCCAGGCTACGTATAACAATAATCTCTGACCTCGTCTTATCTGCCAGTGGACTTTGATTGGAGGCACAGAAACAGTCTGAATAAACTGCAGTCAAGTGTCTGGAATGTAAGATGATGATAAACGGTCACTTTGTTCTTTGCGTTTTTTGCAGCATGTGAAAAATTATGATTTTATTCAGTATGGTAGCCTGAATATCTTGTGTGAAAGCAGATAACAGAGAAACAGTTTAATTAAATGTAAAACTAGGTTGCTTTATTAAGTTAAGAAGTAACAAATTCATGCACGGACAGTACAACTGCTAAGACGTTTGGCTCAAACACGTACAAAAAACAAAACAAAACATTGCACAAGCTTAACTCTTTTAAATACAAAAATATGTTTGCTCAGGTACAAACAAATCCAAACTTCATTTCTGAGGCAGTGCCAATGGGCTGTCGAACCCACTGTCCTGCTGACGCACTTTCAACTCTGAAAATAAGCTCTTTGGACACTTTTTCCGGACACCATGTCCCTCAGATCCAGGGATCGGCTCTCTGTGTTTATTTGTTCTCCTGTCCACACACACATTGGGTTTAGAGTAAGACAGAGGCTGAACAAACTCCTTGTACATCGTAACATCAGAGTTATCACCGATGGAGCTTCCAAAGTCCAACCCACCGTTAACAGAGAACAGCTTCCCAGGTTCTGGATAGGAGGAGGTCAGGTGAATGTTGTCGATGAAGTTGGAGCCGTTACTGGTTAAACTCCAGTCACTGTGCCCGTCATCCCGAACGGGAGCTTCTTTGATCAGGAAGGGCTGGACCGATGGTGGTTCTCCAAAACCCTCCATGAACATTTCCCTGCTCTGTTTTCTCAGTGTGACATTAGGGGTCCTGACATCACTGTTAAAAGCTCTATTGTGTGCAAAGTGTGTGTGCTTCGGAGTTACCTGAGCAACCGTAAAAGTGTCTTGAGATCCACATGCAGACTTGAGAGAATCTGGTTCGAGGGCTTTAGGTTTGACGGCTTTCTGTTCAGCCGATATGGATGTATATTTGGTGTCCGTTAGATTGTGGACCTGATGGATCTGCTTGTCCTTACCATCCTTGAGGGCTTCAGCTCCGAGGACTTTAGCAGGAGAACCGCTGGTTTCAATGTCCAGTTTTTCTGATCCACCTAAGCAAAAACCAATTTTCCCAGATTAAAGTGCTGTATCATGCTACAAATGAAGGCTTGGCTGAGTAGAGGTTTTACCTTGAGAGTTCTGGGTTCTCGAAAGCTTGCGTTTGACCACCGGGGTCTCGAGGACTTTGGCCATGGCGGCCAGTTTGCTAGCAGCATTTATGATTTTCTTCTCCGCTCTGGAGACACAACACGAGCAGAATGAAAACCTAATCATAAAACCAGAGAGAAGATCATTTGTGGTTCCTCATACCCTGCGGCCTGGCCTCCGTCCTCCAGCAGCTCCTGCAGGCAGGTGAGGTAGCTCCTGCGCATGCGTCTGGCCGTGTCCTGTCTTTCCCTCAGCACCTCAGTTCTGATCAGCTCTGCTGCCCGTTCCTTACTCTCTTGCAGGTAACGCAGCATGTCCCCTACAAACACATCAACAAATGAGCTGAGGAATTTACTTTATTAACCATTAGTAAGTTAGTTAGGGTGTAGAAACTAAACTCAAGCAACTTAAGCAAATATAATACAAATAAGGAAAATATCTTGATTTATTGTTTAAACAAATAATTTAGTCGGCAAATTAGTTGCTTATATTAAAAAACATATTTTTAAAGGTCTTGCACCAGTGTTTATTTTAGCTTTTACTAATAGTTTAGATTACTTTTTAATTTTATATTTTCCATTTTTGTCATTTTGATTTTTTTTATCATGTCTACATAGGTTTTTATTCATTTTGATTTCAGTTTTAGTTTGTTATTTTAGTACATTAAGTTAATGAAAATGAGAACATTTTCTTGGCAAATAGCTGAAATAAAGGACATTTAATATTTTTATTTTACTTCACTTCAGTCAAATTTGATTTTAAATAACGTTTGTTTTATAATTTTAGGTTTTATAAAAATACACCACTACTCACTCACCTTTGATTTTCTCCACGGCTTTCATGTATTGCTCCTTCATTTCCTCAAGACCTGCTTGAAGATTCTGCTGGCTGACTGAACGGCTGAAACATTGATGAAGACCATTAGTGTTGCTCCAAGACACACTGCACTCGTAGTCAATGACGTGCTCTTATGAAAGAAATCAAACAAACTTGAAGTGTTTACAAACCCTGAAAGTGCATCTGCATTCGAGGTCTGTTTCAGTTCCTCAAGGGCTTTGAGATGATCCTGCTGCTCCTTCTGCAGGGCTGCCTCGTGCTCATCTGATTCGACATTAAAAACAAAGATTAAACATTTCTGTTCCACACGGTTTGTGATGTGTAATGTGTATACTAAACTGATAATCAAATAAATCAATAAATGAACTGAGAAATAAAATCCAATAAAACAAAAATCAATTATTCAGAAAAAAAAAATGAATATGTAGATAGCATTCAAGCTTGTTTCTGCCACTGAATAAAAATAAAATAAAAAAGGTAATTGTGAATTTTTAAATCATAACTTTTTTTTCCTCAGAAATGCGTTTTCTCTGTAAAACAGATTTTTTTATGTTCAGTTTATATCTCACAATTCTCACTTAAAAACACAATTCTGAGTCGCAATTACCTTGGCAACATTAAAGCTAAAGCTAAATGATAAA
This sequence comes from Cyprinus carpio, assembly GCF_018340385.1. Classification (NCBI taxonomy): domain Eukaryota; kingdom Metazoa; phylum Chordata; class Actinopteri; order Cypriniformes; family Cyprinidae; genus Cyprinus; species Cyprinus carpio. The sequence continues at coordinate 13,640,645 of NC_056596.1, read as the reverse complement.
AATGAAAAAAGTACATAAAATGAAAACTAAAAAAAAATACAAAAATGAAAACCGCAGACGGCTCTGAATAAAAAGCAGCACCTTTCATCTTCTGCAGGGTGTTTTTGTGCTCTCGTACGCTCCTCTGGAGCTGCCGGCAGGCCTTCTCTAGATGTCTCTGGAGCTCTTGATTCTTCTTCTGGAGTTTGGCCAGAGACTCGGTGCATTCACTCTGCTTCCTCTGAGCTGCAGGGTGAGGAAGCGTGAGGAGGGAAGAGGCGCTGATCCAGCAGTGTGAGGTGTGCGTGATGTGAGTCTTACCGATCTCTGCCTCGTGGCGCTCCTGGGTTTCCTTCAGCACACGTCTCAGCTTGTCTTCGCTGCTCTGGAGTGTGAGAGAAAGAAATATTTAGTGTGTTTCTCTGGGTGGAGATTGATGATGATCTAGAGACTCTTTAGTTATGATGACAGTTCTTGTGTAATAAAGTGCAATCTCTCGGAGTGCAGCTGTGCTCATTGCAGTGACAGTAGATTTTCAAGTTTTCTCAGGAGGCAGACACGCACCTTCTTCCACTCCTGCTTGGCTTGGTTGATGGTTCGACTGAGTGACTCTCTGCAGATCTCCCAGACTCTGGATCTAATGTTTCCTGGTGCACTGCTGAGCTTCAGTTCTTCTCCGCTCTCTCTCCTCTCCACTCCCTCCTGCAGCACCTCCTTTAGATCACCGAGCACCTCCTCCAGCACCCGCTGCTTCTCCTGCTGCAGTCTGCAGAACAGCAGTGCTCCTTTAAAACACCAGATCTGATACAGCATTCATTCATAAACTCATGTTTAGAAGGTTTGTGTTCACGAGTCAAAAGGTTTCATCCCTTTTATGCTTCAAGACTTTGCTTCTATTGATTAAAATGTTATTATTTATGTAAAATGACAGCAACTGTTTACACTTGTGTACTTCACTATAAATAAATATCTATAGTATTAAAAATGTATTTACATAAAGCTCCACAAAGCATAAAAGTGAATATTAAATGTTACTGATCATTGTATTATTGTATTATTACAAATGTTTTATAAATCTATTACAAAAATTAAGTTATTGTATTATAAATAAACAGCAATATTTAATAAATATATTTATATAATATATATATATATATATATATATATATATATATATATATAGATATATATATATATATATATATATAGCATTAATTAATAAACATATATATATATATATATATCAGTGTTGTTAGTGTTAATTATAACTATTAAAAATAATTTTCAGTAATTGAAATAAAGTTGAAATAGAATAAAATATAAATAATAGATGAAAAACCTAAACTTTAAAATACTTTACAAGACAATGAAAAATGATAAATTAAACTGAATAGAAGTGATAATGGAAAAAAAAGCCCATTCAAAATACCAATGAACATTTAATACAATAGAAGATAAATAATGATGAAATAACAGAAAATTGTATTAAGTGCATATGGCATATTAGATAAGGTTTTTTTTGTTGTTGTTGTTGTTGTTGCTTATTGGCTCATGTCAAAAAGGCCCTGCTTAAACCAAATTCTGTTCTAGCTTGCCTTAGCAAACCCTCCTAATTATGGTGATTATTATGAACCTGATCTCTTGTTGATCTCTCCACTCCTGCTCCTTTTGTCTGAGAGTTTTCTGCAGCTCTGTGTCTCTTTCTTTGTCGGTTTGCTCCAGGTTCTGCTCCAAGACGGCTTGTAATTTCTGCTTCTGCTCTCTCTGGAGCTGCGCCCTGAGGCGGGACATCTCCTCCTGCTTTTCTCTGATCCAAACGTCTCGGGCCGCAGCCAGCTCTGCTTTCATGAGGCCAGCCTGCTCCTGACACGCACGCTCCAGTTGGGTGCTGAGGGTAAGCACTTCCTCCTGGAGCTCACTTTTTCTCACGTTACACTGCTCCAGTTCAGCGCATTTGGTGCGGAGCGTGTCCTGCCACCTTTCCTCCACTGCCTTCACAGCCGAGGACACCTGGGACCAGGAGGCGAGTGTTGAGCAGTTCAGAAAATAAATTATTTCACAATGATCACGACAACGAATACCTGTTCCTGGACATGCTGCTGTTGAAGTCGCTCCCACTCATCTTTCTCTGTCTGCAGGCTGCTTTTGTACTCTGCGAGGGAGGTCAAGTCCTGGAGCCATCGAGAACGAGCCCTTGATATCGCACCTTCAACCTAGAAAAGGCAGAAATCATTATCAACTCTGTAAATCCTGACATATAAGATAAAAGTCTGGAATGGAAAAAAAATCCAAAACGAAGCAAAAATATACAATTTGGAGCAGTATTTTAATGGCCAAAAAGTAAGATGAAATTCTGATAGATTGTAAATCAATGAGATCTTACTACTTTCATAAAATGCATATAAATATCAGTTGTCACTATTTCTCCTATTTGTCTTATTACAATGACATTGAAATGCTTTGTTTTATGATCAAAGCTCTATAGCTTTTATTATGGGGCAAAAACATAATGCAATGAAATACAATGAGAGATGATCATATCTGATACACACATATGAATTTTAATATGATTTTAATATGAATTTTCTAAATAATGATGCATGGATAATCAAGTAAACCTAAGTTGCTTCAGTCTAGTAAGTGTTCATATCATGAAATATTACTAATAATAAAAAAGTTATTTTTAAGTGTATGTCATAAAATTCAGTAAATATTTCTCAGCAAAAAGACAAGTGAACCACAACCTGAAGGGGGACTTTTACTTGCTAAAAAATACCATTAATCAGACGACAGAAGGTTTGTGGTAGAATGTGTGCAACAGGCTTTTCAGGAAAAGTTTAATCATGTTGATCATTTTGAAATTGTCTTTGCAATTAGCATACAGTAAGTTTATAGTAGTGATGCACTCAAGTTTTTCAATTTCTCATCCAAAACTGCAATTTTTGGTTTACATCAAAATAGTTTTGGAGGGCCGAAATCACTGACCAAAACAGTGATGTTACAATTGAGGAAAGACGTCAATTAAAAAATATCAATAAAACAGCTTGTCCATAAACTAGATAGTCAAGAAGAAAAAAGTAATTCCAGAGAGGAGCATTTTTCTAAATATAAGCACTATATTAAATATCCATTATATTTTTACTGATCCTGTTGTCTTCATTATTTAATGCATGTTTGAATAAATTAGTTTTCACATTAAGGGGCTGTAAATCAGTCACACCTGTAGTGTGATGTCATCAGTGTGTTTCTGCTGCATCTCTCTCTGAGCGTGTCGTACTGCTTCCTCCACGGCTCTGTCCTGGGCCGTCACAGCCTCCTGCTGCAGGGTCTCCCTCTGAGCGCTGAGCCGGACCTCCAGCTGCTCCGCCGTCTCAGAGGAGCTGGTCTGACACGCTCCCTCACGGGTGTCTGACTGCCTGGCCCTCCTGACCTCTTCCTCAGCCTCCTGTAACCTCTGAGCCCACGACTGCTCCAACTAGCACAAAGACAGACAAACAAGAAAGACAAATCACAGACAAATAACATCAAAACACAGATAGATAAACAAAAACAAACAGATAATCAGATGAAATCAAAAATACAGGCAAAAGATATGCAGACAGACAGACAGATAAAATACATAAAAGGCCAACTGTAAGAGCATTTGACCTACATCTGGATGGCACAACAGTGACATTTAGTAAGATCATGCTGCTTGGCACAGAGTAGAAAGATCACTGATGTAATTGGCTCATCATCACTAACCGTCTCCTGCTCCTGCTGCCAGCTCTTTCTGGCCGTTTCCAGCTGCTCTCTGACCCGCAGCTCAATCTCTGCCTGCGTTTCTGTCTTCCACTGGGCTTTGAGCCGAGACACGTCCTCCTGATGCTGATGCTCCAGATCAGACCTCAGTCTCTCCAGAGCAGCCTCGCTCTCCTCTCGCCTCTTTAACTCAAACAAGAAACATGATCAAATGACTTTTGACTCTCAGAAGAAAACCTGTTCCCCTAAATAGACAGTAATAATAATAACAACAACAACAATACTAATAAATATGAATTAAATAAATATGAATTTATTAATAAAAAATCAATGCATTGATTAAATATTCACATACAAATAAATAAATTAGTTACTAAAAAAAGAAAAAAAATGCAATAAAAATTACACTTAATCACTGATCAAATAAATATTTAAATAAAGACAATTTAATAAAAAATAAAAATAAATAAATAGATAAACAAACAAACAAATAAATAAAATCAATAAATAAATCCCCAATTAGACAGGGAGACTCTCTAAACCAATGATATAAAAAATTATATAAAAATAATTAAATTTAAAACTAATAATTAAAAATAAATTAAACAAATAAATAAAACTGCATTAAATAAATATTTTAAATAAAAATTAATAAAGTACACAATTAAATAAATCAATAAATTAACTTATTTATTCAGCATCTAGTGCTTACCTCATTTTCTTTCAGTCTCGTCTGTTCTTCAAGCTTGTTTTGCAGATTTTCCTCCAGCTTGTCCTTCTCTTTGCAAACAGAAATGTAGCATTCCTGCACAGCTAACACCTCTTGACTGAGATCAGCCAGCTTTGACCTGTGGATGGACCCAGAGTTAATAGAAGTCAGCTTCTGCATACTTTATGAAGATTGTAATCCATTATGAAGTTTCCGATCTTTTTGTGTAAAGGTGAAGGTGTAGTGCAGTACTCGATCTGTTGGATGTGTTGCTGATGCTGGCTGGAGAGTTGCTCTATGTGAGCCGTGTGCTCCTGTGTGAGCTCCTCCCGGACACGATTCACCACGTCATCCCTGAACTGCTGCTGAGTCCTCTCATCCCTGCACACACAGAGCATTTCACCTCTAGATATGTATAGGTAGATGCCCTATTAGTGGCTGTTTCTATGAGCCGCTATGCGTAAGCCGTCTGCCATATTCAAAGCCTGTAGTCTGCAACCCTAGTTAAATGCATGCATGAATATCTATATCTGGAGTAGACTTCATCAGATGATGCTAAACTAACACAATACAACAAGACAAAGCAGTTAGCTTCAACAACATTTAAAAGGTCCTATAGTTTAAAAAAACCTGTAATATTAAGTTAATATACATTAAAAGACACAAACAAACACATCCTTATCAGTGAAAGTTTATCCAATTTCTTCAGGAATTTAAATTTCGGCAATGCAATGTTGTGTAATCTTGATTTTTATTGTGAGTTTTATTGATTTACCCATACATATCTATGAATTTACATATGAAACCACAGAAGCTGCACTAGAGTGGATTAACTATCACTTTAGTAAAATGTATGAACATGTGACCTCTCTGCTGCTTCCTGTTTCTCCTGGTCCAGCTCCTGGATCATCTCCCTCATCTTGGTGCAGAGCTCAGAATTGGCAGCCTTCACCTTCTCTTCACTCTGCTTCAGCTCCTGATTCCTCTTCTCCAGAGCCTGCAGTTCACAACAGGGATGCTCATCTAGTATCCAACAACTCGCTAATTGAATAGTAACTTCTTTTAGAGCAATCAGATCCAGGCCAGTGTTATTTTAGTATTATATACTATTATAGAACTAGCTTTTGTTTTTCATTTTATTATGTGCTTTTGTCATTTTTATTAGTTGTTTATTTATAACTTTATAAATTTCAGGTTTAGTTTAATAATTTAGTTAAAAAATTAAAAATGCTGTTTTGAAAACTAACTGAAATCAAAAGTTTGTTGTCTAATATTTTTGTTTTGTTTTAAGCTTTAAAACTAAATGAAATCAAACAAGTTTGTCGTCTGTTATTTTTGTTTTGTTTTATTTAAGCCTTAAAACTAACGAAAATCAAATAAGTTTGTCATCTAATATTGTTGTTTTGTTTTATTTAAGCTTTAAAACTAACTGAAATCAAACAAGTTTGTCATCTAATATTGTTGTTTTGTTTTATTCAAGCTTTAAAACTAACTGAAATCAAACAAGTTTGTTGTCTAATATTTTTGTTTTGTTTAGTTATTTAGTTTAGTTATTTTTTTTTTTTATTCCATTTGACTTCTAAGTTAATTTATTTGCTTTACTGTTGATTTATTTGATTATCAATTTTTAATCATTAATATTTTTATATATTATTATTTCGCTTAAATTTAATCTTATTTCAGTTTTAGCATTTTTTTTTTTTACTTCAGCTTAAGCATATTTTATTTCAGTTAGTTACCAAGGCAACATTCAATTAATGAAAATGATTTTTAATAGTTTTATTTTTAGTTAACAAAAACAACACTAATCCAGACACAACAGTCCTCAGTCCTCAGTTACACTGACCTCCACTCTCTCCTGCAGCACCTGCCGCTCCTCCTGCAGTCTGATGAGGTCTTTGTGAGGGGCGGCAGTCATGTGTGATGTTTCCAGGTGTTTCTCCAAGCTGCTCTCCCTCACCTGTAGTAAACGCACAAGGTGTAAGTCTAACATCTACTACAGCACACAGCACTGATTTGCTGTAGGTCAGACCTTATAGTCCCGTATGGTTCTCTCAGCCTGCTCTAGCTGCGTCTGCTGCTGTTCTGCTCTAGTCTGAGAGCGTCGCAGCTCCTCCTGCAGCTCAGAGATCTTCAGACGCTTGGTCTTCAGGTGACTCAGGCAGCGCTGCAGCTCGCTCTTCAGCTCTCGCACCACATCCTCCTTCAGCAGGGTAGAGTCTCCTGCTTCTGCAATATGAGGTGTGCTGGAAAACAAAGTAATTACAAGAAGCTTGACATTATGAACAATACAGCAATCCAGTTTGGATTGTTATTGTACAACATGACATTACCTGTGGATTCGTCCATTTCTCCACTTGGACTTCTTGATCCCCAGGTCCACGTAGGACTCAGACATCTGGTTCTCCCAGTCTCCATTAGACTGCAGGGCTCCATGTTTAATAGCAGACTCATACAGATTTATCTGCTCCTTTAATTCAGTCATCTCGTCCTGTTGAGAGAAGAAACACATGCTCTGTTTGTAGCCTGATCATGGACAGCTTTAATAAGATAATATTACTGATATATGTTTGTGTGTATATTTTATGTAGTTATATATGGATTACTTTTGATGATTTACAAATTTTTTTGATATATGTTTTGAGATGTATACATGTTTTCTGTATCTTCGTGACATTAGATATATTATGGTAATACATGTTTTAACCAGAGCAGGTGTTGCATGGTAGCACATGGCACTGAGGAAGGGTTAATACCCAAAAACAATCTGCACCTTTGCACTTTTGTACATATTTTTGTGACCTCTGAGCAATAAATGTAATAAGCTTTTTTAGCTGAATTTGGATGAGTGCGGATCTCTTTCATCTCCATATTTTTGTATATTTTGGATCTACGCACCCTATGTTATTTACCTACTGGATTTTTGTATGAGTGTTTGGCACTACAACCTTTTCTAATTGTGGACAGCTTTAATGTTTGCCGTGACTGGAAATGCTGTCAAACATTAGTGGACTGACTGACCTGCAAGGCTTTGTTGATGTCTTCACTGATAGCGCGGGCAGACTGAGCCTGCTGGAGCTTCATCTGTAACTGACTCATCTCTTGAACAGAGCCTGCAGAGAATAAAAGAAGCTTTGATAAAGATGTAACAGGCATGAGGGAGATATATTGATTAAACGGTACAAAAGTACCATTAGTAAATGTAAAAAAAAAATTAAAAAAAAAATTAGATACTACAGTTACTGTTCATTTTTATATTTCATTATACTAAGTCTCATTTGAATATATAAAAATTACAATAAAATATTAATTTTAAGTGAATGTGAAGGCCCCAGATTCTGTGTACTTGAATCACTGTGGTTCAGCTGAAATGCTTAAACTGTTTAAACTGCAAGAGAAAAAGATTACTGGCCCGTGCGATTACCCATGAGGCTTGAGCAATCACAACAGTAAAACAAACAGAAGCACATGGGAAGCCACATACCAGTGTGGAGCAGTTTGGCACACTGCTGCTGGCTCTCCTCCAGGCGCTGTGAGAGGGTGTTGATGACGGAGGCTCTGTCCACCTGATCCTCTTCCCTCTGACGCTCCAGCAGCCGGACCTGATCCATCAGCCGCTGGCCTGCCTCCGCCTGACAAACACACACAACACACAGTGAAACTGCAGGCCTGCACTGCCCTCTGTTGTAAGGGGTTAATCATATCTACATGAATCTGACCTGCTCGTTCAGACTCTGTGATTGTGCGTCTAGTTTCTGCTGTAGGGTGAGCAGTTTGGCTTCATACTGCTCGCGGATGGCGGCCATGTCTCTATCGTGCTGCTCACGAGCTCGTGTCAGAGTGTCTGAGCGACACAGATCCATCATCTGCTGCTTCATGCTGTCCATCGCCGCCTCAGCCACACGCTGCTGCTTTAGGCTCTGTGTACGCACACATTTCCTCTCTATAAGGGACTGCAGAGTGTATCACCACTATACACTATTTTAACAAGCCCCAATGAGTTGACTTGGACTTGCTGTGTGACTGATGTTGAATTCATGAGCTCGTACCTCTTGCTCTCTGTCTGAGAGAGACTGGATCTGTTTCTCCAGAGATCTGACTCTCCCCTGCAGCTGCGCTTCTCTCTCTTTCGCCTCCTCAACTAGTGCACTGGACTCCTTCAGTGATGTGCTCAGACCGTCTTTCTCATCTAAACAAAAAGCAACAAATTCTGTGGCTTAAATTCGTATTAAAACTGATGAGATCAACACTTAAAACACATTCCAGGTCACATTTGACCCAGAGGAGTGCATTCAAATGTCTGATAAATACAATAGTTTTTAGGACTGAATACGGTTTAAAAACATGAAAATGCATGCACACAGACAACAATAGTAAACAATATCAAATGAACTACTGCCCAAGGGGCTGCAGAGCAAAAGTTGCAGGACCAAATAGCCTAAATTTAAAAAAGGGAAGAAGATTTGAAAAAGGAGAAGCCCACATTTTACTCTATTGCAACCTTCAGACCACTGCAGCATGAAAATATTTCACCAAGTAACACTGATTTTGTTCTGATGTTGTTTTGTTAGAAAAGGGATATGCAGGAGTTAATACTGGTAATCTTCATGAAATACTATCATGTTATACTCTTATAAATTTCATATGACATACTCAAATATAACTCCTCATATTGTTATTCTTTTTTCATTTTCAATTGGTTTTGCTATAGCTCATAATTTTAAATTAAATGTTTTTTATTTTAAAAAAAAGTGGCTAATAACAAGTTAATAACATTGTAACATGCTATGTTTATGACAAATTTATGCTCCCACCGGGTCAAAATTAACCCAGAATATGAAAACAGTATGCAGTTATGTATTATGAGGGATCAAATAACATAGCTGATAAACTAGCAACAGAGATGTTGATGAGCTTTTTAAAAAACAAAATAATAATAATAATAAAAAAGGAAATGATGATTGGGAAAGAGCTGAATTTAAAGCAGTGATAATCTGGTTAATCTGACCCTTCACAATGGCAAACTGGTGCTCCAGATATCTCATCCTCCTCCTGCAGTCCTCTAGTTTCTGTTCCAGCTCCTCGATCTGTCTGGATTGAGCTCGGTTTAAAATCTGAAGCTGCGCCAGCTGCTGACCGTCTGCTGTATCTGAACAACATTCATACAACACACCTCAATCTCCTAAAATACTACTAACATAGTCATTACAAATACAATTTCCAATAAATGCTGTTCAGCGTTTCCAAAAAAACAAGTAAAAACTGTTTTCATGAAATGTTTCTTGAGCAGAAAATAAGCATATTAGAATATTTCCTGAAGGATCACGTGACACTGAAGACAGGAGTAATGATGTAATAGTTTTTAGAGTAAGTTTTTACTGCAATTAATAAATGCAGCCTTGGCGAGCAAAACAGACTTCTTTCAAAAACACTGAAAAATCTTACCAACCCCAAACTTTTGAATGGTAGTGTATAATGGTATCTTACTCTGAGTTGAGTCCAGGAAGTCCCTCTGAATCTGGTCAAAGTGGCCATTCTGACTGGTCACTTGAGGACTGAACATCTTGGGCTGGTTTGAAGGTTGATGTGGATGGTAACTGGCCTTGTAGGCATCAGTGTTTTTGTTCCTAGCTTCTCCATTGCCAAAAACCTTCAACAAATGTGCAAAATTTATAAACATGCATACAATGTTTAAGAAAAGAGATAAAAATTGGCTGCAGGCATTCACCTGAAAGTGTTTTCTGATGTTGTTCTGCTCTCCATGGACTTGTGCCTCATCTCCAGGGTAACCTGCCCCATGTTGAAGAGCGTTATGAGGGTACGCGTCCTGTTCCGCCCCGTCCCCAGTGGAGAAGTCAGTGCCGTGGGACTCGTCCGTGCCTGCGGATGAGTGTGCATAGTCTACGTTCTGGTACTGGTAGTTCTGTGGGTCCCAGCTGGTGGGTAAATGTTCTGTCCCGGTCTGTAGGTGATGTGGGTGACTGTTGCTCTGAGACGTGTGACTCCTGTAGCTGTAGTCCTCATGATAAGAGGCTTGGTCGTACTCCTCATAGTGCTGCAAACACATACAGTCAGTGTAACTTGTTTCAGTATATTAAATGCATCAAATTTAATGACCATTTCCATCCTTTCAATGACTCTCATAAGTAATCAGGCTGTTTTTGCTGCATCTGAAACTAATAAACTCACTTCCTCATGGGAAGAGGGTCTTGGATGCTCCCATTGTGGCACATTCCAGGCATGCTGCGGTCTGAAAAAAAAAGACATTTCACATTAGGTATGTTTGATTAAATAGGTAAGTGTTGCATAAGCTGATTTTGATATGTTTTGTACCTGTTCTTGTCTTCTGGGTGACTGCAGGTGGATCGGTCGAGCTCAGGTGAGGAGCAGTCTACGCTGTCATCCAGCATATCATCAGGGAGATCAGTCAGGAGCTTGTGGAGCTACAACAATCAAACAAACCAACCAATAAATTTTTTTTTTTTTAAATTCACTGTAGCATTATCATAGCGTGTGGTAGGAAATATGGATAACTACTCATTTTAAGATGATAAAAACGTCCCTATAATGAAGGAGGGATCTGCATAAGTCTTCTATAAAGTGTTATTCTTTCACATTATCTATTGTGATTCATTTAGGTTAGCAAAGTTAATCTAAAATCCACAATTAAATTTGATATCAATTTGCTGATACAGACAAAGAAAAAAAAAGACATAAAAAAGGAAAATCACTAATATTAGAAAATATCCATATATGTTCTGGTATAGTGTGCATCTTTCAACTTTCAGCCAACCACTAATACACAAGATCTCTAGTAAGTAGGCTGTAAGTAAGTGTCTCACAGGCCATCTCTTGAGCAATGTAATTTTAAACATTATCATCATTTTCCTCAGAAGTTGCTCAATACAGTAATTCAATATTAAGTTAAATGGCAAACACACTGAAACTATGAGAAACAAAAAAGCACATTCACTGCAAGTCCCATAGCAACCATTTACAAAAACACACCCGCCTGGTTACAGACAAGCTGAACTCTCACACAAACACCAACACAAGGCCCTGACACGTCTTAAAGGAGCCTGAGCACTCCTAACATTCAGCAGCTTCAGTATCTTTCACTTGATGATTAAACACCGCTCATGTCTCAGCATCGGAGGACAGACAGTCAAACTCACCCTCCATAACTCCCGCTGGATCACCCGCACATCCTGATACGTTCCCTCAGAAATTAAACTTTCCCGCATTTACACTCCTAAGACAGCAATGCTGGATTCCAACAGCGTGAGTCATATGAATAACTCCAGAAAAGAAAGCAGAAAACGAGGAACTAAGCCATCCTCATTTGTCCAGGCTGAGGTCGGCCCATTGTGGGGGTCAGAATATACGTTTCAGTTAACTGGAGCAGAAACATTCCTCCTCTGATGGACAAAAAAGACAAACAGCCTGTGAAAATGACGGCGCATGTGATGCACATCAGAACTGATGTCACCAATCACCTCATACTATTAGTTTCTGATTCTAATCCAAATGGAGAAGTGAAATTGCATATAATTTATCCCTCCATTCAGAGCTGTGATGAACTCGTGTGAAGCTTCAGTAAAGAGCTGTGAGTATGTAGGGCAGTGGAAAGCACACACCTGACTGCATTGAACATGCACCAGTGACAGCAAGTGTTCATTCATGCAGCCGATAGCTGTAAGATGAGTCAGAACACATGTTTCTGATAGGAGGAGATCTGCCCTTTAAAAACAAACACTGTTACTGCATGTGACTGGAATGAATAGCCAAAAGCCTAATTCAACAAATGTGGGCCGAGTCACTTGAGTACATGCACTGTAAAAGTCGACTGTAAGCGCACAAAATCACAAGAAAAAGATCAAATCAAACTCTTGTGTTTCATACACTAGATTTTAATGGTTACACCGGCATGTTAAGCATTAACTGCAGGCCATAACAGAGAACAGCCCTGACAGAGGACTTGATCAGAATTAGTTTCCAATATTTATGGCACACAGAAATATTGAAATGTCTGTTAGCGGATATACAACCAGATAAAACTGTACTTTAACAAGACGGACACATAAACTGAAACAGACATACACTGAATATGCTGAAATACAATAAACAACAAAGTGTTTGCTCTCCGCAAATTGGATTTAAATTCAACATGAAAGGGACATTTTTCTCCCTATTGTGATGTACATCTGAGTAAACATCTGTAAAAAACAAAAATGTAAAAAATGAAGGACTTGATTTTTTTTTTACATTGGGGATTAACGATTGCTAATTGCTGCAATCATTTCATGTGAGAGACAGGTTGCTAGAGGAGAGCGGTTACAGTCCCACCCTCACACCGGTGCAAACGTCATAAAATAAGAAAACAGATATATGGGTCAATCATCTATAATAAACACTCCAACATTCATGAACAAAAATGAATCGTCAGTTTTGATTTCATGGTGTACTGACGACGTCACATTCTGTTCAGGGGCACATACAAATGTTTGTCCAATTCGATTTCACAAAAAATAAAAATAGTTTGACAAAAAAATATTATATATAAAACAACACTAATAATAACAATAATACACTACTGCTACTGCTTCTGCTACTAATAACATTAATAATTTGGTTTACAAATATATGAACGATTTATACATGTATAGTTTACAATTATATGATGTGATTATCAACATTAACTGGTTTGGTTATTAGCCATGTAGTGTATGCATGAAAAATTATTATTGTCCTTTTTTGTCCTATATTGTATGCAATTTCAACTATTAGTTTAATTAGGAGAAATAATGTATGTATACGAAAACTCTCTCTCTGTGTGTGGGTGTGTGTGTGTGTCAGTGCTCAGTAGCTGGACAGATACCTCTTGTTCTCTGTGTGTGTGTTATATTGTAATGTTTTATATATATATAAGTATATATATATATATACACACACACACACACACACACACACACACACAGAGAGAGAGAGAGGTGTGTGTATTTGTGTGTCAGTGCTCAGTAGCTGGACAGATACCTCTTGTTCTCTGGCGTAGTCTTCCTGATCATACTCCTCTTCCTCCTGCTGGGTTTGTAAAGCTGCACTGTCAAAATCAATGGACATCCTGCTGATCTGAGAGGAGAAATGACACACTGAGACCGGAAATGACCAGCAATCACATCCAAACGTCATTTAAACAGTCCTACTGATAAAACGTTAACGTTAGCTAAAACATCGTTAATCCCGGAGCTGTTAGTTTCTAAGCAACACATGACACATTATAACTCGTTCATTTAGCACTAGTTTATAAGCTTCAGTTCATAAACGAGGCTGTGTGAGAGAGTTTAAATCATCTCTGCTTACCTTTAAAGCTTTGATAGAGTCGCCTCAGTCCTAAAGAAACATCATAATCCCGAATCAAGTGTTTCTATGAGACGCATTAGTGTCTCACAAACTCATGCCGCAACAATACTGACATAAAATGACTGAGTACGAGTAATAAACGATCCGCAAATATTTGTTGATCCGTCACCGATGGTAAAACTCGTTTAATGCCGACTAAAATCGATATTACAGCAAATATTTTGATAAAAGTTTTTGTCCATTGAAACATGGCGCCCTAAACAGCGGCAAAAGTCGTGGATTCTGATTGGCTGACGGGAGGAACGACGTCACATGAACGTTATAGCCAATGGTTACGAGCTATCACGTGTCAACAGAAACGATACCTTTACTTCACAGAAACGTCATCGAACTATATCAATAATAATACAATTATTATTAATAACAATATTATTTATTTGGTTTATACAAAAAAAGAAAAAAAATATATATATACGATTTTATGTATGGTTTACAATTAAAATGATATATTTTTATAGTAAATACATTTTCATTATTATATAGTATTTATATGATTATCAATATTAACGGGTTTGGATATTCAGTTAGGACTTTTAGCCATGAAGTGTATGCATGAAAAATAATTATTGTTCATTATTGTCCTATATTGTATGCACTTTCAGCTATTAGTTAAATTAGGAGAAATAATATATGCATTTGAAATCTGTAAAATTGTGTTTTTGAGCATTGAAACATAAAATTATCACACATAAAATTTCTTTTGTAGCACAAAAATGCATTTTAAATTTTAAACAATTTATAGTAATTATAATAGTTTAGATGTATAATTGTTATATATTTTAATCAATAAATATTTACATTACATACTATTTCCACACACACACACACAAAAAGGTAAATATATATATAGCAAAATTATTGCTTTTGTGTATATTCAGCTATCATATTTTTAAAAAAGGTAAAATATTGCCTGTATATGAAATCTTGTTATAATTTTTACTTCATGTCTTATGCATAAAATCATACACCATTACAGACACATTTTTCACTGAAGCAAATAAGTGTATTCTTTATTTTTGTTGTTGAGACGTGAAACAGAAGAGCGCTTTCAACAGATCTGTAATATTTGGTGAGAGGAATTCTAGCAATGCCTGCACTTTTAATACGCATGTGCTGCGGTGCAACTGCATAAGACTCATCAACTGAGGTCTATGCAAACCGAGTAAAACATGCTGACTCTGACAAGAGACAGTTCAACAAATAAATGATTCAATTTCACACAGCATGTCCTCACGCGTTCCATTAAAGACAAACCTATGCCTTTTAAAAGTGCCAATATGGGCTAGTAAATAAACTTTGTTTTTAGATGATGCAAACATGTTCATATTAGAGACCTAACAATTCAGTACAGCACACATCCTGTGGGAACATCCTCTGTTAAGGACATTTAAAACTGACTACAGCTGTAAAAATACACACTAGCCAAATTACGTCCCCCCTTTTGTGATCGGGGGTGTAAAGGCCTTGAAAGTAGTTAATGTCACTGACAGCCTCGAGTCGACCGGCTGTTCGATGGCTCAACTTGTTTTGCAGGAGCGTCAGCGTCAAATCAAGCCAGTTTGCTAACGATGGCCTGGTTGAGAGTGTTCAGCTGATTGGTCCATTTGTCCAGAGCGGTGTATCGGGCTCCGCCTCTTTTCTGGTGATCGAGCTCCAACAGCTGATTGACTTGATCAATTCTCCCATCGATTGTGCTTGAACGAAACACATACAATAAGATAAAAAAATATGCAGTGAAATAGTATATAAAAATATTTATTAAAAAGTGTTAAACTTACTTGTCTAAAATACACTGCACAAGCAAGCTTTCTACATCTGCAACATCAATATTCAATTCCTAAAGAAAAACAGGGAACATTACATTACAAATTGCATAATATATAATACAATAATATATGATATAATGTTTACCTTTGAAATAAATGGTATGTGTATCCTAGTGTAAGGCTTAATCAATTTGATGAGCACTTGTGTTCTTATGTTCCGTAATAATTCTGAAAGGAAAAACAGAGAGAAAAATTATGACGTACTTACTGACTCCACATCTGAGATTTATGAAATAAATATGTGAGTGTGTGCGTGAAAGTCAGAGCCAACCAGACTGACCCTCAATATGTTCTCTGATGAAGGGGTCGTCCATTATGTTGCTGTGATTCGTCTTTAGGATTTTCTCAAATTCTGTGATGTCATTGTTCTGGTAGGCACTAGAAACAAGTTATAGGCAATTAATACCATAAAATCAATCTATTCAGACCGTAAAAACTGAATTTAAAAAGGAACAGGATCAGATAAATGGAGAAATGAAGTATTGTGCGCACTTACCTCACCAGGTTTGTCATTGCTAGGATTTCTGGATCATTTTTGTAAGGTTTCGCCTAGTCACAGTGATTTAGAAATTTAGTTATATTACAGGCCACAGTATTTTATCTTCTATGGATGGTGGGGGGGGGATAAGTAGCTACATTTACATTTACAAATTATGTACATTTAGCGAAACAGAGTACAACATGCCAACATGCCTACTGGTCAATATAAGCAAACTCAAATTCACCAAAATATTTGATAAAACTACATGCTACTGTGAAAAATTTTAGAGAATTCAGAAATCCAAATCTGATGGCCTTAGATCCCATGTGGGCCCGTGCACGATTACCACCTTATACCTCTTGAGAATCAAATGGGTTGATTCCAGACTTCATCAGCATGTTGGCCAAGACCAGGTACTTCAGACAAGTGGTTCGCCTGGGGCTTCCAGACTCGTCATAGTTTTTGAATGCCTCGAAAAAGTCTGTATGCGCCTTCTCGAACTCTCCCTCCCTCAGGTGCATTTTACCACCACATTCTAAAAAGAACCAGCCACATAAAAAACAAAATTAGTGGACTTTCCAATAGTGCATAAAACAAAAACAAACCCAACTTTCCAACTGTACACAAACAAAAACCAAACCAAAACCAACCCAACTCTTCTCTTTCCAGGCACTCAAAAAAAACACATGAAATACCAAAACAAACAACCTTTCCAATTATACACAAACAAATACCAAATGAAAATTAAATACTAAATCAATCCAAACCAAAACTAAACACTAATGTCTAAGTCTTCATCTTTACAGCCACAAACAAAATTCGCAATTGTTCACAGAACACAACCAAAACGAACTTAAACAAAAGTTTCCAATTATCCACAAAAGAAAAAAACAACAAAACCCAAACGAATCGCTTATTTCCATGTCACCCCAACTACAAACAAAATTTGCAATTGTATGCCAACCAAACCAAAAACAAAAAACCAAAAACAACCTCAAACCAAAATTAGATACTAATTTTCATCTTCACAACTACAAACAAACAAAAAACCCAAACGAAACTAAAACAAACCAAAGCAAAACAAACTTTCCAATTATACACAAAACAAAAACCAAATCAACCCCAACCAAAACAAAACAAAACACTAATTATTCATGTTTTTGTCTTCATAATTTCATCTCTGGTATTGAAAGTGTGTTCATTACCTCTGATGACTCCCATGATGAGTGGATGTGGGATGGCTGATTTAATGTGTAATGACTGCTCATAGAGGGCTTTGAGTTTCTTGTTGTTTTTCTGCGCCGTATACATCTGAATCTCCAAAGCGTAGATCTCCAACAGCTGAGTGCCCTTCTTCAAGTCGTCCTCTCCGTCATCCGTCTAGGGGTGTGCAATAATGAAAAAAAAATTATATCTCATTATTTTCTGGAATTTTGTTGACAATGATAGTTAGACAATATTTTGTTGAGCATGTTACTGTGCTGGTACTTTGACAGGTTTAGGATTGACGTGGACAGCTGACACCCAGAGCTTCTGATATTCTTCATATTCTGTGCAGTGATTAGTTTGCAGGAGTAATTAACTTTTCCAATTAGTTTAAATAGATTTTTTTTACATTTTATAGGCATTTTTACCTTTATAAGACCAAATTTTTTCTAACCTAATTAAATGTATGCGTCATCTTTTTTGTCAAATTCTTAAATTTAATCAATAAATTTGAATAGTAAGACACAACAGGACTGTTACCAATCAAAATACATCAGTATCAACACAGGCTATTTAATGCAGGAAAAGTTGCATACTGATATTTAAAAAGATTTCAAATAAAGGGGGAAATATACTTTAAATATCAACCCAAAATCGCCAGTATGTGGGGGAAATCACCGCATGAGTGAGTCAGAGACGCAAAACAGTTCTGCTATGGCTTTCTTTTGAAAGCATTTTCATTGACAAAACAGAAAAAACAGGAACTGTTGTTAAAAGTTGTCTAAAATGTAAGTCGATTAATATTAACTTCTTGTTCATTTGACTGTTTTATAAAATCAATACCACATTTGCAATCGTGCTGATACTTGGAGAAAAACGTCACTCTTTGTGTGATATTAACTATATCAGATGATATAAATATCAAAAAGCCATACGGGGGCATTTTTGCCCCCATCTCGTATTTTGGTGGAATTATAAATGTATTTTAATAGAGTAAATCACACAGTAAAAGTGTGAACTCTAAATGTGCTACTACACGATTAATCAAAATTAAATAGTTGATAAATCGCGATTAGGCAGAAGCTGCGATTGTCATGCATATCTTTCAGTGAAGCACGGTTCTGAGATCAGTAGTAAATCTCCATCCGAAGGCCAGAGGGCGCTCTTTCACTGAAACTACAAATACACCTCGCAGAAGAAACCCAGGAAATCCCTATAGCAGCTGCTAAATAAACAGAATATTTAATTGCTTTCACACTGATTCATTTGTCTTATTATAATGTTTATTACGACATAGCCTTGACCACTGCAATACTATGAAATATGTTGCGTGCCTTATTCTGTGTAAGAAGCAACATCACCTCCCAGAAGGATTTATTTCAAACACTCGACTGACGTTATGAAGTGAGTTTGAAGTAAAAACGTTATTAAATGTGGTATTTTCACTTGCTTTCAGATGGAACAGCATTTACTACACAGAGCCGCAGTTCACTGACAAGCTACGTAGGCCTGAAATGATTAGTCGACATTATCGACAATAAAAAAATCTGTCAACAAATATTTTTGTTGTTGAGTAGTCGTGTGATCTCATATGACCTAATGTAAGAGCCTGCAATAATGTGGTTTGACCAGTGTGGCGCTGTAGCGCAAGACTGTAATTTAGCCCGATGCAATTCAAGAGAAGAAGACAGTGCAAACGCAGCCGCACCTGAAACTACTGAGTGGCGTTTGGGTGAATATGTAAATATATGCTGCACGCTTTCCTGCATCTGACTACAGCGATGTGGATGTTTGCACGAGCTTTGCGGTTTGGTACTCCAGTAAAGTCCAGTCACGTCATGTTTATTTATATAAAGATAGTATGCAATAGATCAGTGCTTCTCAACTGGTTTGGCCACGAGACCCACATTTTCCTATCATGGTCATGTGTGTGTGTTTAAAAAAAAAAAAAAAAAAAAAGCTAATTTCACATTCACATAAATTGTTGACACGCACACAAGTACTGTCCCCCTTTACTTAAAATACACATAAATTATAAGAATATGACTAATAACGATAAATAAACAGCAGTCCCAAACTAGTTTTTGTTAATACAATTAAGTTGGTATGAGCCACCACAGTCATTTAAACATATACAAAACACCACAAAGTGAAAATAACATGGTGTTTTCGGGTTATGGAAACAACAGCTGCCATGGTGAATACGTAATACTAACATGAAGTGTTAATGAAACATGGAAACTGCTCCTGATTTGAATGAATATCATACTTTCATGCAAATATTTCCCAGCTATCACACAATGTACAAGTTATGTGATTTATTGGTACTTTACTTTTTTTTTCACACATTGCATGCTTTTAGTTTCTTTTGCATTTTAGTGAAATGATAAACAGACAAACAAACAAAGAGTGCGTACTACAAGCACAGTCTGACAGTACAGTTCATTTTTCTGAGGTGAGAGACTTATTCCATAAGTTACAAAAATAACAATAGAATAATGAGACTGACATTAAGCCTGACAAAATCTCATCTGACTGCAGATACTGAATCGGGACAGTATGTTTTTCTCAGGCAGTCTTTACTTAAACTGCAAAAAAAAAAAAGTCACACACATATTTCAAAATAAAAGTCTCGCACCAGAAAAAACATTTAGAATTACGTTTTTTGTTGTTGATGTTGTTTCTTTGACTGTACGCTCTGCGACCCACTCAGAACGGTCTTGCGACCCACCAGTTGAGAAACACTGCAATAGATAGCCTTAAATCAAGCAGCTTTACAGTATTAAACATGAAAAACCAGAGTCAGTGTCGTTTCCAGTTACAAATTACAACTTGATTTTCTGTTATAAAGCAGCTCGCCTGTGTTAAACTAGCTAATGATGAAATCTTTTTATTAGTGGGAAAAAAATGTAATTAAAGTGACAGTTTGATTTGCAGAGAACAAAGGTTGAGCTAGCTCATAACGGTTTAGATTACCATAACCCTATATGGGATTTTAAGAGAGATTATGTATCTTAATAAAACAGTTTACCCAAAAACAAAGCGTCTTATTACTTACCTTTATTTGTATCTTATCCATATTTAAGAGACTTACAAAAGGAGATGTTAGGCAGAATGATGTGTCATTCAGTTAATTTTTCATAGAGCTAATTATACGGTGAATGAGTTTCTCTGTCTGTCATCTCATTTTGTGTGCCAAATCTATATTTTTGCATATATTAATTGTATAATGCTTGTAATTACATAACGCTTTTCAAAAGCTTAAGTGATTACCTTTAATTACTTGATAGAATATATTTAGCTCAATATTTTAACTAATTGCAAAAGCTGAATAATCAATCAAAGTCTACTGATTAATAAGTGAAATAATCGACGATTAGTTGATTAATCGTTGTACTAATCGTTAGATTAATCGATTATCAAAGTAATGGTTTGTTGCCGCCCTAAAGCTATGCAAACAGATTTCATAACTACATAATTTCGATTATGAACGTGATTTTGCGTATCTTGTCAGTTAACTACGGCTCTGTGTAGTAAATGCTGCTCCATCTGAAAGCAGTTGATGGAGATTTACTACTAATCACAGAACCGGCTTTACTGACAAGATGCGCATGACAAGCATTCGATTAATCGTGCACTAGTCTAACCTACATCTCAGTGTATGCGTGCACTCTCCGTCTGTATTTTTGTTTGGTTTTTGCCATATACTCAATGTCAATGTTTAAACAACAATTATGATATTATAGTAGACGATACATATCGCACACCCGTCTAATTAAGAACATCAAATCAGTTTCAGAGCAACACCGAAGATATTTGAAGCAGGTTTTCTTATTTATACAACACTCATTATTTACTCTACCTGACATGACTGATGCAACTGCCTGAGAATTTTCTGGAGCTTTCCAAACTCTTCTCTTTCCAGGTACAACTTTCCCAGCTACAGGAAACAGAGAAGCAGAAGTTAGCAATATTCCTGAATTAAATACAGACTCTTTTGGAAGTTTGCACCAATATTAATGTAAATTGTTATCATAGTATTGTGCATATTACTGTTGCTGATACACAAGTGTCTTATCATCTGCTATATAAAACAAATCATCTAAATACAGAATGCATTGCCAGAGCACAAACCTTGGTGTTAGTTTTAAACCAAAGTCTGTCGTTTTTGGCATCTTTTAATGCTTCCAGTGTGGTCTCATAAAACTCTTGTAGCAAGTCCATCTGGAAAAAAAAAAAAACATGAAAAGCTAAATATTTTATTATCTTTACCAGCATAATAACCTTTAATTAATCGACTTTATTGTTATT
Organism: Cyprinus carpio; assembly: GCF_018340385.1. Taxonomy (NCBI): domain Eukaryota; kingdom Metazoa; phylum Chordata; class Actinopteri; order Cypriniformes; family Cyprinidae; genus Cyprinus; species Cyprinus carpio. The sequence continues at coordinate 13,618,972 of NC_056596.1, read as the reverse complement.
TTATCATCACAAATAGATTACTGAATTCAGAAAGCAGTTAAAATACCTGTTTGGAGGTTGAGATATAATCTAGAATAGAGTTGATGGATTTCTCCGAGTAATTTCTGGTGACAGCACTCCTAATATACGTCAAAAGCTGTTTGTACCGGTTCATCATTTCTGGAAAATTTGTCTGTAAAAATAATAATAATAAAAAAATATATAGTGCATTATTAACAATAATATTTTAACTATTTTTTAGAAATTTTAGAAAACACATTCAAACTATTTATAAATATTATATATTACAATATATTTAGAATATTGCATCATATATACACAGTATGATTATATAATATAATATTTCATAAATAATTTCTGCTACTATGGTTACGCACAAGCTTGAAGTTGATCTTAATCATCTGTTTCAGTGCTTTGAAGCCCCATTCTCCTTTCTCGCCCTCCAGCTCCAGCACCTGCACAGAGAAAACAGTGATTACACCTTTTCACACACACACACACACACACACACACAGCTGAAAGACCTTCTGTCTAACCTTCTGAAAGCTGCTCAGGGCTGCTTTAGGGTCATCTTCTTTCAGGGCTTTGGAGTTGTAGTACTGATTCTCCAAATCGACATTGGGTTCAGAGTTGCTGTCCTCGGAATATTCCTGAAGTCAATGTAAACAAATACTCGACCGTTTCAGGACGTTATGTATAAACTCATAAGTAACTGCACAAAGAAACTCATTGAGAGATACTGTACTGCTTAATGGTGCATGATTATGACAACTGCATTACAAGAATTATGGGAGGGTTATTTATAGCTGTAAAACATGAATACGTAATAATCTATTTCACAGCAAACTGAAATAAGATATTATGCAGTTTCAAACCTAGCGACTCATAATTTAGTCAACTAACGTACACGTGAGACTGCAAGTTAACAAAACATACATAAGAGCATCTATATATGAGCTAAAACTACTTAAAGTGAAGAAGGCTGTCCTATTTCATGATTTGTTTTTTTGCAGTATTAGCAAGCTAGCCACCTGCTAAACAACTCAGTCGCGAAATTAAGCGCGTTTAAACACGCTATACACAATTTTTTGATTTCGCTATATTAGCTTCGCATTACATTACATGTATTTACAGTTGCGTTTATTTTAAACAGTCTTACCAAGTCATAATCCTCCTCATCATCGCACATGAAATCATCTTCCATGTCAGACATTTTGACCGGGGAGCGAGAATCTTACCCACAATGCTCCGCGAGAAACGCGTTTTGTCGTCACGCGCGCAGTTCCGATTCTGTCCGAGTGCTGCCGAATCTAGCCGAACGGCTTTGTGGGATTCGTGGCGGTTTCTTCCGTATTGTCAGAGACTCATGATTCCGGGTGTGACAGTCAGCTGATCGCACTTGTACAGTGTCAGTCCACTCGCGCATAGTGTATTTACTGCAGAAAAAAACAAAGATTAAAAACCGCACAATGGCCACAATTCCACCGAGAATCAAGGTGCAGCTCAGTGGAAATGAAAGGTAAGTTGCGGCTGTTCGGAAAACTTCGTGCAGCTCTTCGGATAACTTCGACTGCGTATGAATGGAATCAGTTTATTGCTTATTTAGTCTTGTGTTTTTTTCTTTAGGCATACGCTTAAAACTAATGTCCCCCCTCTTTCTGTTAGGTTGCAGAAACTGAAAGAGGTTTTTCATGAAAAATATGGACAATGGCCCGTCTTCTACGCTCGTGCTCCAGGGAGGGTGAATTTGATTGGTGGGTTGAAACAGCGTGAGTGTATAAACATAACAAATGCCATCAGCACTGCATTTTATATTACATCTTATCATTTTCAGGTGAGCATATCGATTATTGTGGCTATGCTGTCCTGCCAATGGCAATAGAGCAGAATATTCTCGCTGCTGTTTCTGTCAGTGACTCCAAAACAATCCAGCTGGCCAACACTGAGCCCAAATACAAGTGAGTTACAATGTTCTTCATCACTGAAATTTGTTCAATACAATTTAGTTCGTCAAATTTAGTCAAAAAAATTAATTCACTTACTTGCTTATTTATTTATTTACTTTCAAATAACACAATTTACAAATTACTGCACAATTCAGACTTTTTTTCTAAGAATTGCAAGTTTATTGCAAGTATATACACGTTATTAATTGTGAGATATAAACTCAGAATTATATATATATATATTTAACTCTAGCACTCTCTATTCTAATTCTATTCTTTAAAAAAAAACACTTGTCCCTTTTAGACTTGCACTCTATTCATTTACTGCTTGTTTTCTAAAAAAAAAAAAAACTAGCTAGCTTTCTAATCTTTTTGTATTCTTTCTGTTTTTCTTTTTATTTATTATACTATTAAAAAAACAAAAAAAGGCCTCTAACACTAACTTTTTTTTTTTCTTTCTGTTTTCTTTGTATTTATTATATTATTTAAAAAGCCCTTGCTACGTGTACTGTGTTTAGGCTAACTGAGACCTGTTATAGCACTTGTATATCATTGCTCTTTTGATGATTTTGATTGCTTCCATTGTCCTCATTTGTAAGTCGCTTTGGATAAAAGTGTTTGCTAAACGACTGAATGCAAATATTTATATATCTGTTGGTTGTGCATCTTTTTCTTCCACACTTTTTCCTTCCACTCAACTTTCTGTTAACATGCTTGGATACAGCACTCTGTGAACAGCCAGCTTATTGGCAATGAATGTTTGTGGCTTACCTTCCGTGAAGGATGTCAATGATTGTCTTCTGGACAACTGTCAGATCAGCAGTCTTCCCCATGATTGTGTAGCCTAGTGAACCTAACTGAGAGATATTTGGTGTATCAGTGAAGTTATGTAGGTTATTTGCTTTTTTGCAGCTGTATCAGGCAATGACTTTGCAGGCAGCGTTTTTGCACGAAGGCACCTTAGGAAACTGATTTTGGACAGGCTTCTGAGGCAGTGTAACGGTTAAATGATCTACAGCAAAATATAGAGAGCTTTGGTGATAACTAAGTGGATATTTCATTACTGCAATATTAATTTCTCGCTAGAAATTACATCAAAAGTGGAAAACTTTGATCAAAAACAAACATTTACACACAGACTGACCACCGAGCGCAACTTTCAGACGCCATCTTTATTTTTTGGCTTAACTGTCACAGAATGTAACGCACAGGATTGTGGGATATCAAAGGCAGCGAAGGATACATCTATGCTGCCTTCAAAAATCGGCCAGATGAAGGCATCTCAGGAGACAGGAACTGAAGCTAACATTGAATTCGGACGAGTCTTGATGCCTTCCTACCTTGGAATGCGTCCTTAGAAGGCAGCATTTTTCAGTTTTCGGATGCAGCCCATTTTGAAGGCTTAGGAAACCTTTGCAGGTGTTTTGAGTTGATTAGCTGATTGGCATGTCACCATATTCAATTTTTTGAGATCGTGAATTGGTGGGTTTTTGTTAAATGTGAGCCAAAATCATCACAATTAAAAGAACCAAACACTTAACCTTCTTCAGTCTGTGTGCATTGAATTTATTTAATACATGAGTTTCACAATTTGAGTTGAATTACTGAAATAAATGAACTTCTCCAAGACATTCTAATTTATTGAGATGCACCTGTATATATATTATTTTAAAATTCAGATTCGTTTTCCTCAGAATTCTCAGCTTATATCGCACATTTCTGAGTTATAAATTTACAAATTCACAATTTTGACTTTTTTCTCAGAATTGAGAAACAAGTTATTAATTGTGTTGTGGAAAGTGTTATTTGTTAGTGAGGTGTATAGTTTGTGTTGTTAGAAAAAAGTCTAAATTGTGAGATTATATTTTGTATTTTTATTCCTAGGTGGGAATAAGATTCCATATACTTACTTGTGTACTTACTCACTCATTCATTCATTCATTTCAGGGATTTCAGTGTGTCTGTGGATGGCATCTCCATTGACAGAGAGAATCCTCAGTGGCACTATTACTTCCTTTGTGGAGTGAGAGGAATCCAGGTGAGGTCATTAATATCACATATAATGCATGCTTGCTCTATTGTATTATTATTACAGTCATCTGACCCTTGAGCTTGTGTATGCAGGAGCACTTGAGCTTGTCTTCATTGGCAGGGATGTGTTGTGTGGTAGACGGGACTATCCCAGCCAGCTCAGGTCTTTCCAGCTCCAGTGCCCTGGTGTGCTGTGCTGGTCTGGTCACGATGGAGGCCAGTCAGAAGTCTCTGTCTAAGGTCGTCTTTATGGTAAATCCTCTAAAATGCATTAGATAGAACTGCTGCTTATCATGGATGTGATTTGATGTGATTTCAGGTGACTCTTGCAGAGACGTGTGCCAAATGTGAGCGTTATATCGGCACTGAGGGGGGAGGGATGGATCAGTCCATTTCTTTCCTTGCAGAGGAGGGAACAGTAAGCCATGTGTTTTATATTTCTTCTATCAGTATATGTGGCATTTTATTGATTTTTGGTATAAGGGATATATAAGGATGTTCTTTTTGCATCATGCACACAATGACTGAATAATTATTTTTTATGATAATCATGTTAAAAATATATATCTAAAATGAAATTCATTTGGATTTTTGGGCGGCATGATCAAGTTGTCAGGGTGTTACTATTTTGATATAATAATAAAGATCAAAAGCCTCTTCCTGAAAATAACATTTTATTAAGTAGTTTGGTTTAATTATTGGAAAATAATATATTTATAAATATTTTTTAGAAAAAAACAGTTTTGTTAAAGTATTATAAATATTAGAAAAGAAATTGTCCGCCAAATCAAAGTCATGTGGTGCAACCAGAAAAAAAAAAAAAAGAATGAAATCATAGAAAAGATCCGTGCAGAAGTCAGTAAGTCTCTTAAAATTCCGTTTTAATTTAATTTGTTTTTATGGCATGGTAAGGTTAATTATGTCATATAGAACATAAGTTGTTTTTATTGTTTAGTTTGTGTTTTAATTTTATTTTTTTTTTTGGTTTGGTAAGGTTAATCACCTGATTCAGGTCACCTTCTCATTAGTAGAAACTCACAGATTGTATGGGTGTGTCAGACAAAGGGCATGCAAATGTGCAGTGTTGGTGGTCCTCCAGGAATGTGGTGAGAACCACTGTGTCATATAGAACAACCTGCCAAAAAACTTTTGAAAAAATAATTCATGATATTTGTCTAAAAATGACTTTTTGTATTGAAAAACATATTTCATTTTTAATAAAATAATATAATTAGGCTAAATAATAATTAAAATGTGTACACTCATATCTTTTCAAGGTGTTATTTTTGGTTACACCACGACGCATGACAATGGTACAAAAGTTTTTTTTAAAACCATATAAAATCAACATGAATACAAAGAGTGCAGAGTTTCTAATGCACATGTTTTAAACTAGAACTTTTTTTTCTTTATCTTGGGAACTCTTATTTAATACCATGCATCTACAAATACATTTTTTAAGGGTGATTTAGCTTATTCTTTTTTTACTGCATTCCTCAAGGCAAAGCTGATCGAGTTTAATCCGCTGCGAGCCACAGACGTGAGGCTGCCTGACGGGGCTGTCTTTGTAATCGCCAACTGTTGTGTGGAGATGAACAAGGCGGCCTCATCTCACTTCAACATGAGGGTGGTGGAGTGCCGCATTGCCACGAAGGTCTGAACTTCAGGGATGCATCAAGAATCATAGTTTAGTCTTTTTAATCTAAGCGTTTTATTGGCAGTTCAAAAAAATGTACACAAAAGTTTGGGGTTGACAAGATTTTTAAAAGTTTTTTGAAAGAAGCCTCTAATGCTCAAAATGTCTGCATTTATTTATTATTATGTATTACTAATTTATATTATTATAATTTATTTATTGTAGTATATTTAAAAATGTAATTTATTCCTGTAATGTAAAGCTGAATTTTCAGCATCATTCCTCCAGTCTTCAGCGTCACAGGATCCTTCGGAAATCATTCTAATATTCTGATTTGCTTCTCAAGAAATATTTATTATTATCAATGTTGAAAATGAATAGAAAATTCAAAAGAACAATTTGTTTTGAAATTGAAATGTTTTGTAACATTATAAATATATTTACTGTCACTTTTGATAATATAATGTGACCTCGCTGACCCCGATTTTTGAATGGTAGTGTATCCAATGTACTGTGATGAATCAAGAATGCATTATTTCCAGTAGGTGGCGCTGCAACCAAACGTATGTGCTATTTTTAGGGCGGTTATAAGAAGTTTTGCGTTAATCTGCAGTTGCTGAGATGATGACTCTCTTCTTGTTTACTATCTATACCATCAAACTGGTTGAAAAGTTTCAACAGAAGTGTGACTTTGAGAAACTGACCCCAAAACTGGAACCAGATTTTGAGACACTGCTGATTTAAATCTATAGATCTTCAGTGCTTGGCCACTAGGAACTCATGCACAAATTTCCCAAAAGTTGTACTCATATCCATGTAAGTTTCAATTTCAGGTATTTTGGAATAGTATATTGATGGTAGACTATGCTCTGCAGATGCTGGCTAAGGCGCGCGGCCTGGACTGGAGTCGTCTGCTGAAGCTGGGAGATCTGCAGAAGGAGCTGCAGGTGAGTCTGGAGCAGATGCTGGAGCTGGTGGAGGAGGTGCTGCACCCTGAGCCCTACAGCAGAGATGAGATCTGCAAGACTCTGGGCATCAGCGCCGAACAACTGTGTGAAGACATCCTCAGCGCCAACACACAACACGGTGAGAGAGAGAGCGGGAAATCAAAATCAACACTACTTACTTTAATTATATACACATTCCTCGTCTTATTGGGAAAATAATCGTTAACATGAGCAAGCAATGAAAAATACTTCAATAATGCATTAATAGGTTAATGAATGGGATTTTATTGTGAAGTGTTACCAATTTATTATATATTACTGACATTTACAAATTGATATTTTATACTTACAACCTCTTCCATTTTTCTGCCTCAGCGACTGTTTTTAAATTGTACCAGCGTGCCAGACACGTGTACGGCGAGGCTGCACGCGTCCTGCAGTTTAAGGCCGTGTGTGACTCTTCTCCTGCCGACGCCGTCGCTCAGCTGGGCGACCTGATGAACCGAAGCCACGCCAGCTGCAGAGACTTGTACGAGTGCAGCTGCCCTGAGCTGGACCAGCTGGTGGACATATGTCTGTGAGTGAGACTGGCTGCTGATACATATCACTTATGAATATATTATAAAAACATTTATATATTAATATGCATTTTTTTCTGTTCACGTACACTACTTGAATTTTTAATGTTCTGAAAGAAGTCTCTTATGGTGACCGAAAATACAGTTAAAACAGTAATGTTGTGAAATATTTTGACATTTGAAAATAACTGTTTGAATATATTTTATAATGTAATTTATTTCTGAGTCAAAGATGAATTTTCAGCATCATTACTCCAGACTTCAGTGGCACAAGATCCTTCATAAATCATTTTAATATGCTGATTTGCTGCTCAAGAAATTGATTTATTATCAATGTTGAAAATAGTTATTGTTGCTTAATATTTTTATGGAAACAATGGTACACTACCATTCAAAACTTAGTAAGAAAAAGATATACTTTTATTCGGCAAGGACACATTAAACTGGTCAAAAATGACAGTAAAAATATTTATAATATTACAAAAATATATATTAGTTTTTTTTCTGTATTTTTGATCAAATTCAGCCTTGGTGAGCATAAGAGACTTCTTTCAAAAACATAAAAAAAAATCATAATTATTTATAACTTTTGAGCAGTATTTATTACGTGATGCTGAAATATTTTGAACTGAATGAATCACATCTCTGAGCACACGTGGCAAACTAATCTAAATTGCCTGATTCTGTGTAATGAATTGTTGTTTTAGCAACATCTTTTTCCTCCCTTCACAGGCAGGCCGGTGCCGTGGGGTCGAGGTTAACCGGAGCTGGATGGGGAGGTTGCACGGTTTCCATGGTACCCGGGGAACGAATAGAGTCCTTTCTCCAGACTGTGAGAGAACAGTATTACGTTCCTGACGCCCGTCGATCCGCTCTGGAAAAGCAGAGTTTATTCGTGACAAGGCCTGGAGGAGGGGCGGCAATTTTCATAGAGGAATGAATAGTAACGGGGCTATTTTCTCTCGTTTTAGCCCGTGGCCTCAGAAACAGGAGGTGGTATGTATAATGGCAGATATGATGAAAGGGGACACAGACCGTATAAAGTCTGAATGGGCATTTTTACTCTCTATGTCTTAAAAGAATGAAGAAATCAGCACTCTGACCCAATTGGAGATTGTCAGGGCTTTAGAGAAAGTGGCAAGTTTCTCTTTCTACAAGCACTTTCTGAAAGCGTTGAAGGTCCATATTCAACCAGTTATGTTCAATAAAAATATCTTAATGTGTTCAAGGCAAGCCTCATCGTTTACTTTGATAATTAATAAATAACATGTCGTTAGTGGTTTTTACTGTGGTAATCATCACTATTACTATTGCTCATACTTGTGTTTAGGGATTCAATCTACCTTGAGTGGATACACTCTAGATTTGCTCATCAGTAAGGGTCTAAACATTTCATCCATTGTTAATAAGGACGTAGCTCTATCTGATCACTTCTGTCTTTTCTTTGATATACTGATCTGTGTCTGTCAGAAAGAGATGCATTAATGAGAACACTAGTGTGCTATTTATGAAGGCTATATCTTTAACACCAAGCATTTCTGCAGACTCTGTCGATCTTATTCTTGATTCCTTTAACTCAAAAGTTAAGAATGTTATTGATGGTATTGCTCCTGTGAAAGTCAGTAAGAAGACTTGCAGACAAAAAGCACCTTGGAGAAAATCAACAGCAGTATAGAGTATGAAAAGATAATGGAGAAAAGCTGAGCAGATGTGGTGGAAGATGAAACTTGAAATTCACTAAAGCATCTATAAGGACAGCCTTCATGCTTTCAATGTGGAGCTAGCTACAGCCAGACAGACCTTCTTCTCAAACCTTATAAACAGTAACTTGAACAACACTCACACTCTTTTTGCTACTGTTGAGAGACTTATATCCCCCTAAGTGTCCCAGTGAAATGTTCTCTGACAGCAAATGCAGCAAGTTTGCTTCCTTCTTTTCTGAGAAGATCAATAATATCAGAAAGGCGATTAGCAAATCCTCAAGTTATGCAGAGTTGAGACCGATTCAAACACAATCTCAAAAAGAAGTTACTATGTCTGTTTCTGAAGCAATTGATAGCAAAAATTTTGGAAGAAATAGTGCAGCACCTAAAATCGTCAACCTGTTACCTTGACACACTTCCCACATCTTTTTTCAAAAGTGTGTTTAACTGTTTAGTAGCGGATCTCTTAGAAGTGGTGAACGCCTCACTTCTTTCTGGGACTTTTCCAAACTCACTAAAAACTGCAGTTGTTAAGCCCCTCCTGAAAAAGAGCAATCTGGATAATACCATATTGAGCAATTATAGACCAATATCAAATCTTCCTGTTATAGGCAAGATTATAGAAAAGGTTGTTTTTAATCAGCTGAACAACTTAAACTCAAATGGATACCTGGACAATTGTCAATCTAGTTTCTGACCACAGTACAGAGACCGTGCTCATAAAGATAATAAATGATGTTTGCTTAAATTCTGATTCTGGCAAAATATCAGTGCTGGTATTACTAGATCTCAGTGCTGTGTTTGACACTGTAGATCATAGCATACTACTAGAGAGACTGGAAAACTGGGTCGGGCTTTCAGGGATGGTACTCAAATGGTCCAGGTCATACTTAGAAGGGAGAGGCTATTTGAGTATAGAAGAGCATCAGTCTAAGTGGACGTCCATGACATGTGGAGTCCCACAAGGCTCAATTCTTGCACCGCTCTTGTTTAGCCTGTATATGCTCCCACTAAGTCAAATAATAAGAAAGATCCAAATTGCCTATCACAGCTATGCTGATGATACCCAGATTTACTTATCTTTACTTATAGCCTTATCTCCAAATGACTACAGCCCCATTGACTCCCTCTGCCAATGCACTGATGAAAATAACAGTTGGATGTGCCAGAACTTTCTTCAGTTAAACAAAGAGAAAACTGAAGTCATTGCATTTGGAAACAAAGTTCTCAAGGTGAATGCATACCTTGACTTTAGGGCTCTAACAATTAAAAATCAAGTCAGGAATCTTGGTGTGATTCTGGAAACAGACCTTAGTTTCAGTAGTCATGTCAAAGCAGTAACTAAACCAGCATACCATCATATCAAAAACATTGCAAGAATTAAATGTTTTGTTTCCAGTCAAGACTTGGAGAAACTTGTTCATGCCTTTATCACCAGCAGGGCGGACTATTGTAATGGTCTTCTCACCGGCCTTCCAAAAAAGACCATTAGACAGCTGCAGCTCATCCAGAACGCTGCTGCCAGGATTCTGACTAAAACCAGAAAATCTGAGCATGTCACACCAGTCCTCAGGTCCTCACACTGGCTTCCAGTTACATTTAGGATTGATTTTAATGTACTTTTACTCATTTATAAATCACTCCATGACCTAGGACCTAAATACATAGCAGATATGCTCACTGAATATAAGCCTAACAGACCACTCAGATCATTAGGATCAAGTCAGTTAGAAATGCCAAGGGTTCACACAAAACAAGGGGAGTCTGCTTTTAGTTATTATGCTGCCCACAGTTGAAACCAGCTTCTAGAAGAGATCAGATGTGCTGAAACATTAGCCACATTTAAATCTAGATTTAAAACTCATCTGTTTTAGCTGTGCTTTTACTGAATGAGCACTGTGCTACGTCTGCACTGATTGCACTGTATTTTATGTATCATCATTTTCTATTCTTAACTGTTTTAATTTCATTATTTAATTCCTTGCTTTTTTTACTTTACTTTTATGTAAAGCACTTTGAATTAACATTGTGTATGAAATGTGCCTTATAAATAAACTTGACTTGCCTTGATGTATTAAAAGTAAAGATGGGAAGTATTGTTCTTAAGGTGCGGTCACATTTTCTGTTTGCTGAATTTTCGTGGCCAAAATCCAGTCGTTTCAATCTACACAAGCAGGAATTTCATGTGAGGGCATAAGATTTTCCCATGCAACGGGTAAAAAATCTGCTAAATGACACATGAATGCAAACATTCCTTTTTTAAATAAATGAATCAATGGCCATTTAATGCATATCATATAAAAATGACAGTGACTTGTATAAAAATCCATGCATTTAAATAAAAACAAATAAACAATCTGCATGGTCTTTGCAAAATAGCAGAGCAGAAAAATCTTATACATTCATCATTTGTACTGTATATTTAACATAACATTCAATTAACTGTACATTCAAAAACAGGAAATGTTGCACTACCCCCTTCGTCAAATAAATTCTTTAAAAAACAATATGATCTACATCAGTGAGGGCAATGAACAGCCTGAAAAAAGTGATACAATCAAAGAAAAAAATCAATGGCAACACATCTAACTCAACAAACAGAACTGAAAGTACTTCCCTTAATGAAAGGAAAACAAAAAGGCACAAAAATTCCTTCTGTAAAGAAATGCCCACTTTATAATCCTTTGTATTAGATGCATGTGGAATTCTAGAAGTTTAAACATGTAAATGCTTCAGTCTATCGCTTGATGGAAGGCACGACTGCGTAAAAACTCTAATCTCAGTTCACTGAGCTGCATGCAAAAGCACTAACTACGGTTTGAATTATGGACAAGTGTGGAATGTTTTTAACACTTTCTTTCATTTGTTTTTAGAACTTAGAGCTTGCTTTATAATGCCAACATAAGACTTACAGCCAATACATGTTCTCTGCAGCATCGATATCAGACATTTCTAATTGTTACAACACATCCAGTAGCTTGATGCATTCAGATGCATTTTAGTTAACTGAGTAGATATCTGTGGTGAAACATCCAGTTCTTTAAACATATCCATATTTAATATGCAATGCATTTATAATCCTCCTAAACCACTGTAGATGGCTGTAGCAGTGCTTATAACAAAATAAGAGGTATTATTTCACACACTTGTACATATTTGCTTCCATATGCTTTTTTTGTATTTTTAGAAATGTGTTTTTTTTTGAGTTTTATCTGGTTTTTTTTTTTGTTTTTGTTGTGTGTGAAATTTTTGTATGTGGGAGTGTTTCGCAGCAGGATAAAAAATAAATATGTGAATTTTGAACTCTCAATTCTGATATTTTTCAAAAAAAAAAGAATTATCAGACGCAAGCTCAGAAATCTGTGGAAAAAGTCAGAATTACGAGAAAAAAATTCAAGATATATCTCACAATTCTGACTCTTTTTTTACATTTCGCAAATCTGTTTTCTTTTTATTTTTTTCACCACAGAATTAAAAGTTAACTGTGACTATCTCACAATTTTCACTTTGTATCTCTGTAGTCTAGTAACTGTGTTAACATCATGCAATTCTGACTTTTTCTCATAAATGCTAGAAAAGAAGATCAGATTGTGAAACATAAACTCAAAATTGTGAGAAAAAAATCCTGAATCGTGAGATAAAGAGTCACAATTCCCTTTTTTTATTTTGTTATCCTGTGGTGGAAACAAGCTTCAATGCAAATGCATAAAAGCAAGTTCCTAAATCTCAAAATACAAAAACAGTGCCTTTTCTGAGAAAACACTGAATTTGAATTTGTGCCGGAAACACAAAATGAAATTAAAAATTAATCTGAGGTTCATTTTCAAATTCAAATGGATGTCTAGTGAGACGGGGGCAGGTTTGCGTGAGGAAATGAGTGTTATCTGTGCTTCATTGTGCTGGCTCTTTGGAGTCTCCTGTGCATGTCTAGCCCTCCCATAGTCTAGTCGTGCCCACGGGCATCTCTGGGAGCCCAGAGTGTGTCTGCTCACAACCTATTATCATTTTCTCATATTAAAGACGAGCGCTAATTCCTCTTCCTTCTGTAAAGGAAGAAAAAACTCTCCTTTATCTGGCCTCCAAGTCCTCCACTGTTACCTCTTGACTTTGGTCACTTTCCCTCCTAAATCCAGTGCTGTAGGTCTCTGTCTGGTCTCTGGTTGTGTCGTTTACCCCGCTGTTTTTCACCGAGCTGGTGCCGGTGAGGCCTCTTGTGGGTGAATATAGTGGGTATGTGGAAGTGGAGGATGTGGGTACCTTCATGTTCTTGCCGGAGGTAATGAGTTCTCCGTATCCCTGCTGGTGGGCGAAAGCGTACGCCGAGCGCCGAGAACTCGTCCTGCGGACTCTCCTGAGGTTCTGCTCTTGAGGACCCTGCTTCCTAGTGGCCTGCTGAAGTAAACGCACCTGGGGGAGGGAGAACGGTTTTGACATCTCATTATGATGTATTCATGGAGTAAAAGGGCTTATTAATAATTTTCAATTCCCACTGTATAAGGCATGGGTTTATGTAGTAACCTTGTCAGTCTGTGTTGGATAGAGGTCAGCCTTGATGAACCGGACAGCCACCATGGGCATTATACACACCACTGTGGTGAGGAGGATGACCAGCCACACAATCTTCTGATTCAGAGAGTTACGTGCAGTACCTACGATCAAACACAACATGTTAAAATTCAGTAATATCAGTAGCCTAGAAAAAACTGCTCATTAATAGAAAGCTATAGAGAGCATATATACCCATTTATATTCTTACCTATGAAAGGAAACTGGTTTGGGAATATTGTAAAAATGCCATCGCTGTGCATTGCAAAAAGGATTGCAAAGTAAACAGCTAGACTTCCCCAGATAAAGAAATGGTTCACAGCGGTCCAGTAGTTGGTGTCAAGCCCAATCTGAAACAAAATTCAATATTCTTATTATTTTTTTATATAATGATATATACACATCATTAATATTATTCACATTATAATATATATATTTTTTAATTAAGTACATTTTCCATTTTTTGCTGCATTTCAGTAATGAGAATTTTTGCATTTTTTAATTTTTTATTAAAATAATCTTTATTATACAATAATTATAGCACCTTATACAAAATATGTATACATTTTTATTTCTTAAATGATATTTCTTTAATGATATATAGAGTGCAATGTCAAGTTAAACAGAAATAACCTCTTTATGTAACCTTTTTTGTACAGTACATTGTCATTTATTTCCAGAGTATTTTAATGGATTGAGTAAACAAGCACAATTGCCTAACCTGGACACTGACCACAATGACCAAAGAGGTTGCTATGGTTACTGCGAAAGTCTGTTGATCAGAGATGTGGGCGCCGTCATCCCGCACAGCAGTCATGAAAGCTCCATATGGGATGAAGAAGAGGATAAAAGAAGTACAGACCCCCTGCAGCGTACAGGTGAAGAACTTCCTCTTGTTAAAGAGCTGGTTCAGTTGCCCAGGTCTGTACAAGTTTGGAAAGCGTAAACTGTACTGCTCATTCACATCCTGCAAAATCAACAATCTTTATGTTAAAAGGCAAGGATTGCAATTGTGTTTGGTGCTGCTGCACACTGCAGGTTTCAAAACCAAAAATGGACACCTTGACTAAGCTTACCTGATCAAACAGACCCATGGCCAAAACAGGAAGTGAGGTGTAGACGATGTTGAAGAGTGTGATGAACCACTGGTCATATACCGTCTGCAATGTCAAAAACATATTATCCACAATCTTAATCACATGCATATTCCATCCACAGCCTGAAATAAGATCAAGTTTTACCTGGGCAGAGAATCCACAGAGGAATCCGTACCAGAAATGAACCAGCGTGAAGGCGAAGTTCTTGTAAAAGAAGTAGCAGAGGAAGTTGCACATGCGGTGGTAAGACCAGCGGCCGTGGACGAGCAGGAGGCGCTGCAGATAGCGAAACTGGGCGAAGGAATAATCAGAGGCCAACACTGCCTGCATCCCCTCCTGTCCGCTGATGCCCACGCCAATGTGGGCCGCTGGGGAGAGCAGAGACAGTATACACATATTACACACATCCTTACAGATTTCCATAGCAACCACTCTCATAGATCAGCAGTGCATCTACATTGAATACTTCAGCCGTATAGTGTACATATCACAAGCACCAGATCACAATGAGCATTAAGAACTAGTCAGATAGATAGATAGATAGATAGATAGATAGATAGATAGATAGATAGATAGATAGACATGTCTTACTCTTGATCATACTGACGTCATTGGCTCCGTCTCCGATGGCGAGAGTGACGGCTCTCTTGTGTCTCTTTATGAGCTCAACCACCAGAGCTTTCTGCAGCGGAGTGACCCGACAGCAGATGACTGTCTTACACAGACACGCCACGTCCACCAGGATCTGCTCCAGGTCTGCCTCCAGGGCATGAGCCTTCAAATATCAAAACAATGCCATTTATACACTCTCTTCTTTCAATTAAGTTCATTTGTCCGAGCTTTGAATTGATCTCACTGGCTTCAAAGACACATTTATCCAAGCAAAACCAATTTCAGCCACTCTCTACCTTAAAAACCCAATTTTTAAGGATAATGCTGAATCGAATGTTCTGCTTAAACAGAACGCCCCTCATTAGGAGCTTAGCAACACATTATTAATGCAGCAATTGAGTCAAATTCTCTTCAGGACCCAGACTGAGGACTTTACCAAACTGTGTCCGTTGATGATTAAAGCGTACTCTGCGATGATGGTCTCTTCAAAGACAGAGTCACTTGAATACAATTCTGTCTTTTCCATGTCAAGGCCACTGCTGAATTTGTCTTTGCTGGGGCCCATGATTTTCTCTTTAGCTGTCCTGTGCACAAAGCAACAGAAAAAGACATTTTATTTTACAATGGCTCAAATAATGGTTTAATTCAAAGTGCACAAGCACAGAAATGACATTTTTGATGAATCTGACTCGTTCAAATCTATCGGACTATAAACAAACACAAAATGCATGTAAGTGAATAATTAAAAATAAATACATTAAATTTAATTTGAAGAATGAATTTGACTTGTGTACAGAGTAGACAAAGAGTGAAATGTCACCTGAGTTCCTGTTGAACCTCGAGCATGGTGTGACCTGAGATTATAAACACCGTGTTCATGTCGTCTCTGAGCATGTTACAAGAGTAGCCAATGTTCATTGCTGTCTCTGCAACCACAACAGGAACGATTCTAAATTATTTTGTGTAAGACAGTGAGAAAGTGTCTCAATTGAGGTTGAGCAGTCGTCAATGAATCCTACATGTACTCATTAGCACTGGTTACCTAGCTTGTCCCCGGTGAGCACCCAGATCTTGATGTTAGCCAAGGTCAGACAGGCAATAGTCTCTGGAACGCCTTCCTGAAGTTTATCCTCGATGGCTGTGGCACCAAGCAGCTTCAAGAAAATGAGAGACATGTTTGTTTCAAAAACAAAGATTAAACATTTCCTGTAACTCAACATGAAATCATTGTGAACTCTTAAAAATGAAGGTTTCAAAATTTGGGGGTTGTAGCGATGCCATAGAAGAACCCCGTTTGGTTCTCCAAAGAACCTTTAAGTCAGTTCTTAAAAGAACCATTGTTTTCTTAGGCCCCGTTTACACTTTCGTTTTAAAACACATAACTTTTGCTACAGTTACGCCTTTCGTTTACACTACTTCGGCGTTTTCGACCCTCGAAAGCCGAGACTTTGGAAAACGCTGCAGACCCCGTTTTAGTTTGAAGACTCCGGGGTTGCGTTTCAGTGTAAACGGACCAAAACGGAGACTTTTGAAAATGATGGCATGGCTGCCCACATTAGTTCTGCTTATCCTTGACAACTGTGTAAACAATAACATCATGCGCATTGTTGTACCCAAGCACGTAGATCTAAATAATAGGGAATCTACCTTTTCATATCTATGGCTGTACCTGCATGAATGGTCACGTGACATGCGTTTTAGGTTGTGTAGTGTAAATGGAGATCGTTTCTGAAACGCAGCGGAAACGCCAGTGTAGACAAGGATCGTTTTCATTCTAAAACGCCGTTTTAAAATGAAAATGCACTAGTGTAAACGGGGCCTTAGTGTGAAGAACTTTTTAATAATCTCAAGAACCTTTTTCAACTATAAAGAACCTAAAGGTTATATGGATGTTGAAGGTTCTGCATGGATCCATCAATGCCAATAAAGAACCTTTATTTTATACAAATCACATTTACCAACATGCCCTGCTCTATTTCTTCATACAGAGCCCCGAGTTTTTCTTCTCTGTTGTCCAGTGCTGTGCTGGCAAATAGCAGTTTCTTCATCCATTCATCAAACACGTCTTCATCCAGGTCTTTGTACGCCAGCGCTAATGTTCTCAAACCCTCCCCGGCAAACTCCTGCCACAAAGAATCAGTGGAAATTCATTTATCTCTCACCATGAAAACTGAAACTCAGTCAGTGCCGTAAATATTTCTTCAGTGAAAATAAGGAGATACACAGTTCTTTGATCTAATCAGTGAAAGCATCTTCTTCCTGTTTGCATTCATCATCCATAAGCTTTTAAAAGCATGCTATTTATACCCCACTAGCATAGCTTCTTCAGTAACGTCAGTCTGATTGCTCTTTGAGGAACCACAGAAAGTCGTAAATGAGACATGAATGATGGACATCGTCTCATAATACTATCATAATAATTACGGCCCATGAGCTGCTTTTAGACTGACCACTCGAGCTGTAGACAATAGCCAAGTTACGTATAATTATGTGTTATTCTTTCTTGAATGTGGTTTGATCGGTTGATTTCACTGATAATATTCATAGCTAAAATGACATTTTCACATTTTCTGAGGAAAATCTTATTAGATGTACCTTAATAGATGTACCTTTGTTGAAGTAGCTGTATAATGTGCTGGCAAGGACATGAATCACACACTGCTTGGAGTCAGCAAATGTGTTTGTGTAAAGTATTTTCCATCTGAATTGTCTACAAGAAACTTAAATAAAATAAAGCCCATCTCTACTAAGACCGAGCTTTTAGCTGAGGAGAAAATTAGACTTGTTTGTATTGATTGTGCCACTCTGACACTCACGGTGTGCATTTGCTGTAATTTGTCAAGTGGAATGCTGTGTGTCTGCATCAATAAGTGTCACAAATCTCAAGCTCTTCAACAGCCAAGACAGTAAGTGAAGTAACAAACAAACAGAATGAAAAGACTTGAAAATACAAGAACCTGTATATTCTGAAGCTTATGATCGTTAGTTACAAACGTAACTGTGGTTCTATGTGGAAGATCACCAGAGGCAGTGCTGAAAGCACTAGTGGAAAACCCCTCATGCTCGCGCTTGACCGAGAACAGAATAACAAGGTCAGTCTCCTTTTGGAAAATGCTGCACCTCTGCAAGCATCACTAAAACAAACAAACTATTGGTCCGTCTTACGCCAAGCTGCTGTCCTATCAAGGTAAGCCCTCAAAGACCTAGCTGGACATAGCTCCAATCATATGTCAGTTTGGTCTTCTGGCAGTGCAGCCAACACAATAGGATGGTTCATAAAATGCGGGGACAAAATCTTGTGTAGAAATGGTGGATTGGGCCACATTGAGACACTACTGAATCCATTACTCCTGCGTAATCAGTGAGGGAGCACAAATGGGGGCTGATACAGGGAATCTGTACACTTCGGACTCCTCACACCACATGGAGGACACAAATGATCAGAACAGTTATGTGGGCTGTGCACATGACCCCTTTCCAAGTGGCATTCACTCCTCTTCTGCACCAGACTTCGCCCCATCCTAGCAGACCGCCATCTATCCTGATGACCTCCCACCACACAGGTGGAGGTCCCAATGAACTCCTCTGAGGAGAAATTGCTTCTGCAAACAAGGTGCTAGTGCTAGCATGCAACAATGTGTGTCTCTGATCTGTGTGTGTTTAATACAGGACACAGATGCTTTTTGAATAGGCCACCGTTGAAATGGCCTGAGCCAAAGCAATCCCAGTGATACTACTATCGTTGCTGCTGTGAGCTTTCCCAAGAGTCTCATGAGAGAAATATAGCACTGAAAATGGCCCACCCAAAGGCCCTAAGAATTTACCTCATTCTCTCCAGAGTTGGAGAAACCAACATTGTGACAGAGTTGAGAGCAAGACCTATGAAATTGTCTGCATTGGGACAAGGTTGCATTTGTCACAATTGACAGCAATCCCTAAAGCCAGAATATGGTCCAACAGATGATGAGCTTGATCTATTGCTTGCTGGGGTGATGCTGTACAAACAAGCCAATCATCCAGGTATGACAATACCCTCATGCCATTCCTCTAGAATGGTTCCGATGGCGCCTTGGCAGACTTTGAAAAAACTCTTGGTGCCAGAGCAAGGCCAAATGGAAGGACCCTGAACTGGAATATTTCACCCATGAATGCAAACCGAAGGAATCACCTGCATTCTGGAGCAACTGGAACATGAAAATAGGCATCCTTCAAATCAATCTTCAAAAACTAATCTTGTGGCGTAATGGCCTGTTAAACATATGCTGTGTGCAACATCCTGAATGGTAGGAACTTTAGAAAATTATTCAAATTTCTCAACTCTAAGATCGGCTGAAACCCACCGTCTTTCTTGGTCACCAGAAAATAAATGGAAAAGAACCCCCCGGGGTGAACTTGAGGGTCGATTAACTCTATGGCACCTTTGCACAGCAACACCTGAACTTTGTGCCCGATCTCCAACTCTTTAGGTGACCTTTTGTAAAACAGCTCACTTTTGACATGTCTGTGTCAATGTTCCAATGGGGTGCTTTTCTGTAGAGGTGGGGGGACATCACTGGGGGCCTGGGTGTTGTGTGTGAGACTGATATCCATGCAGTAGGCCTAGGATGTGGAGGAACTTGTGGGTTCTGATGCTGGAAATGCTGATAAGGTCTATATGCAGATGTACCAACATTGTGATAACAGACACCAGAGGCTGTTGGTGGTGCTCTGGATCCAGAGGCTGTCCCCACATGATGGTATGTTTTTCAGAAACCAACACACAACGGTCCAAGGGTTCCTGTACAGCTGGTCCAAAAAATCGACAGAGACTAATGGCAGTCATCACAAATTGTTTCGACAGAACTCTGGCAAGCAAGACTGAGCCAACCAAACCTGCCTTTGAGCTTGCACATGAGTGCCTAAAGCAGTGCCACAGTCACTGTGACAGGCTTGTAAAGAGAGTTGAGTTAGTTCTGTCACTAATGGGTCAGATGAAGTTTTGCTCAGAGAGGAATGTAAAGCTACAAGCATGTGTGCCAAGGAATTGGCAACACGGCGAAGGCTAGCTGTAGAATTGTACAGGACAGTAGCTCATCTCACTCATCTGCATTCGACATTGGGGCAGTGCACATTTTCACAAAGTGCCTCATCGGGAGACACAATGAGTGCAACACAAATTCGATAGGTGTCCCATTAAGTCTTGGTCCTGCATCACAGCCAGTGTGTGAGCCAGCTGATCAGAGTGTGTGGCTTTTGATGAGTTTTATAATGCTGACACCAATACAGATGTAAAGTCCTGACACTAAGGCAAAGTAAAGGATGCTCTCTTTGTGCACAACGTAAAAAAATAATTCCCAGAAAATACTGTTGTCTTGGGGGGAGGGGGTCCAGCTTGATGTGGGCAAGCATAGTTTTTAACGTTCCTTCCAGTGATGCAACAACTGAAGATGACCCACCTAACTTCTTAGACACCATCTCACTGCCAGAATGAAGTGATTTATCTGCAGGAAATTTCTCTTCAGCTCCAGTCATTACTGGAGTAGCTTCAAAAAGTGAGTCAGAGGCAGCCACTGACATCACATCAAACTCCTGCCCTGTATGCATCGGTGGCAATGGTGTGATGCATGATTCAATTTGAGCCTTTTCTTGTACCTCCATATTATAATGCACTTTAGCTAAGAAAGGCAGCAATATCTCCACTGTAGAAGACAGCTGATCAATTTTGCATTCTAAATCAGAAGATTTAGTCTTTTTATTCTTTTTTTTTCATTTTGAAATGTTTGTTTAGGCTTAGGATCTATTGCAGTAACACTGGAAGAAAGTAGCAAACCTTCCAGTCCTGATTCCAGGCACACCAGATGCGATCTACGCACAGCGAGCAACATTATGGCGCATTATGGACATGGGTCACACATCGCCTCTTTAGGATGGTTCACTCCAAGACACACAGGGCACTTGTGACATCCATCCATGAAATCCATTACATTAGGGCACATAGAACGTCTAAGTGTGTCCATGTTGAATTAAATCTTAAATCCAAATCATCTGTAAATCCAGCACTCGCTAGCGGAATTCACCTGCCGATATAACGCATATACGCTTATTATAGTTGAAGACACGTCATGAGTAACAAGGTGACAATTTTGTTATTCTGTTCTCGGTCAAACACGAGGGTGAAGTGTTTTCAGCTAGGACTGCACGATTAATCAAATGCGATTGTCATGCACATTTTGTTAGTAAAGCCAGTTCTGTAATCAGCAGTAAATCATCATCACAGGCTTTCAGCCGGAGCAGCATTTACTACACAGAGCCGTAGTTCACTGACAAGTTAAATACCACATTCAATAACATGTTTTTACTCCAAACTCACTTCATAACGTCAGTCGAGTGTTTTAACACAGAATAAGGCACGCAACATATTTCATAGCATACCAAACAATGATAAAGGCATTGCATTATATATATACTGTATTTTAATAAAAATTATAATAATAATAAATCCAATATACCATTTATTGTCATAATCGTATGTTTATTAGTCACGTTGAATCAATAAAAGCAGTTAAATCTTCTGTTTATCCAGCTACCGCTATAGGGATTTACTGGGTTTCCTCTGTGAGGCGTATTTGGAGTTTCAGCGCGAGAGTGCCCTCTGGCCTTTGGATGGAGATTTACTGCTGATCAGAGAACCGTGCTTCACTGAAAGATACGCATGACAATAGCAGCTTCTGTCAAATCGCGATTTCGATTCCATTTCGATTTATCGTGCAGCCCTACTTTCAGCACTACCTGTTTAACTGATACCTGAATTAGGCAAAGTGGGCCTATACCAAGGTTTACATCAAACTCCATAAAATACACAGAATATCATGAAATTATTATACTAAAAAAGCATGGTATTATTATGATAAAGGCCCCAAAATATGGGTTTGCTATAGTATTGCATCCAAATAACACAGTATTACCATGTTAAATGTAACAACATCAAAATAATGTTATACATGCCCAAAAAACTTGGTATTACCATTGTAAATACCCTACAACATGGTCTTACCATGGTATCACATCCAAATAACATGGTGAATGCCAAACAAAATGGTTTTTACCACAGTAAAGCATTAAAATAATATGGCATTACTATATTACCTGCCCAAAGCATGGTATTACCATGGATCACATCCTTACCATGGTTTTATCATGGTAAGTGCCCTAACAACATAGTCTTACCATGGTAAAGCAACCAAATAACATAGTATTACCGCAGTACATATGGAAACAAGACATTTCCACGAATAATGCTAAATAACATGGTTTTACAATGGTACTGTGTACAACATAAAAAAAAAAACATGGCATTACCACAGTACTGCATCCAAAATAACATAGTTTTAAACATAGAATTTTTTAACATAGAAAATCATGGGAAGGGAAGGATGGCTTAGCAATAAAGACTTACATTAAGGTGCTCTGAGGTAGTAAACATAAGTTCTTCATTAGACGGGTCCAGCCTGTCGAAGAGTATTGTGTCGGCTCCTTTTGAGTAAAGCTTTAACTGCCCCTTTGGGTTCCTCACTGCGGAAGAGACAGGAAATGAAAGTACTGAGAGTATACAATAAAACAGTTTCACCAGACCAGACAGCTATTGATTCCTCTATACGAAAGGATGAATTATGCATACAGACCCATAAAAAGAGATACGTCAGGGATGATTCATAGCTTTTGTGAAATATTAAAGGTATGACAAAAATACTAGACTGTGACTGTGTTTAAAATGAAAAGACATGCTTAAAATATCCCATAATACAACTTATAACAGATGAAAAATACAATAGGAACCTACCAATAACGCTCATTCTCTTCCGTACATTGTTGAAGTCTAAGATGGCCAGCAGCTGATAGGTGACCGCTTGACCCATCTCATATAAAGTGATGGTTTCTGGCGTTCTGGACCGAAATACGAAGCCGAAGTTACGTGCAGCTGTAACCAGGGCTCCTTCATCCGGAGATTGTGCCTGATACACCAGTTCCCCTTGAACAATTCATTTCACAGGCATTTCAGACAAATTCTTCTGCTGCACGTACAACAAAAGCGCTACTGGGATACAAAGATATTTAAGGTGTTTACAGTCCAGTTTACCCTCATTTCGTTCTTCTGGCATGATGGTGTGGCAGAGCGCTAACAGACGGAAGAATTCCTGCACCAGAGGCTCTTCCAGCTTGATGGCCTCGACCAAGCTGCTGTCATGGAAACGGAATTTCCGGTCCATCAGTGGGTTAAAGGAGAAATCTACACATGGTGTTTTCTGCAAGAGTCAGAGACAAGTGTGACTCCTAAATACTGCACCAGACTGAACAATGTCTGCTTTTTAAAAACATTTTTTACAATCTAATACATAACAAAAAAAAATGAATCAGACTTAATAATTTATGATTTTTATAAAAATTTTTTTAATATTTTTATGATTTTCAGTTTTGTTATATTTGTAATATCCACTTTATGCCCAAACTCGTCATAAACATCACCTAGACAAACAAAAGCACGGCCATCAATAAATATACCCACTTGTCTGTGTGGATGTATAACAGGAAGTGTTCAAGCGTACCGTAGGTCTTCCCATTGATGGAGCACTTATTAAACACCATGATGTTCTGGGTGAGGGTGCCTGTTTTGTCTGAGAAGATGAACTCCACCTGGCCCAGCTCCTCGTTGAGGGTGGTGGTCCGCGCCTCAGCAGGAGTGTCCTTACGGCTGTAGTACATTCGTCTGTCCCAGTTTATAAAGTAACTATGGCCCAGGCGCAAAACTTCTACGCTGTGATATAATAAGTTTCATGTTATTGACAAAGACTTATATTTTGGTGTTTTATGAAAACCCTGAACTGCAAAGTGGAAAAAAATAGTGTTGTTGTTTTTTTTCATTCATTTTTCTTTTTCATTTTATATGTTTTTTTAATTTTGTTGTAATTTTGTTGTATATATGTTTTTTTTAATTTTTTTTGTAATTTTGTTCTCCATTTATTATATGGAAAAAAATAGTTTGCAAGCTAACAATTAGAACATTTTACCTTGCAGCTCAGGGCTCATAACCTATGCAAGCACATTAGAAAACATAAGAAGCCACATAAGAAAAAAATCATGCTTTGGTAAATTATAATAATGAGAATAAAGAGTGACAAAAAAGGTTAAATAATGAGATACAAAGACCATTATGAGATAAAGATCAAAATGAACACATATTAAGTTAACAAAATTATTCCATAAAAAAAAAGAACAGATAAATAGTCATAATTATGACATAAAATTTGAATGTGAAAATTGAAATTATGACAAAAATTTTAATTATGAAATACAAGTCATAATTATGACATACTAAATAGTCATAATTTTTGCAATAAAAATGTCAACGCATTTTATCTAATAATTTAGATGCATTCATTTCATAATTATGCTTTGGTAAGTCATTAATGTCATAATTATGACTTTATATCTACTGTAATAATTTAAAATTTCATAATAGACTTTTGTCACAATATCGCCATTTTGATACACCAAGTCATAATTATCAGATAAAAAGCAGAACTTATGACATAAAAAGCCATAATTGGGATATCAAAAAGTCATACATCATTTTACCTCATGTTTTTGACCATTATGATTTACCAAAGCTTCTTTTCTCTTATGTGGTGGTAATGGGCTTCCATAAATAGCACATATTCAATGTCTGATCTAAGGGAATTTTTTCGTCAACATTTTTTTAAGCAAATGATACTGGGTTGCCACTTGATGGTCAGAATATAAAATCTGGGTCCTGAATCAAACTAGTTTGCCAACACACTGTGTAATCTGACCTACCTAACATATAGTGAGATGGGTACGACAGTGTTAAGGATGATAATGTAGGACCAGAAGGTCAGGAAGCCAGAGAAGACTGCATTAATGGTGAGTTCCTTCCACTGAAGATACTCCCAAAAGTCGCTGCCTACTTTCTGCTCCCAAATAGTGTTTCCAATAGCCAATATGATCCCCATACAGATGAGAAATCCAAAGATCTGGAAAAAAACAAGAAATATTTCATCATATTTCGTCTTTTTAACACATGCAAACCCTTTACAATAACAAAATGAACTGCCCTTTTGAAAGGCTGGCGGCATGAGTAAGTGAGATGCCACATGTCGATCATTCCCAGCATGCCGCTCACACACTCACCCACAGAACTAAGGTGTTCATCAGTTTATCGATGCTGGTCCGTTTGAACTTCGTCCTCCCACAGTTTTGCATCAGCTTGGTTTGAAGTCCTAACGGAGAAACAGAATTTTTATCAGTTTATCGATGCTGGTCCGTTTGAACTTCGTCCTCCCTTTGTTTTTTAGTAGTGTTGGTTACAGATGAGGCATTCAACATGTCTCTGAGGAACATCTACTCAAGACAGCTAATCAATCGTCCGTGAAAATGCCATTCTGCTAGAACAATTAACGGAGGAAAATTGAAGCGATGTACCTGCGAAGATAACCAAGCCAAAACACCACTCGGTGTTACGGAGAACGCAGCCTCTCAGGAGCATTTTCTCATTGTCCAGTGAGTACTTGTTATCTTTCCAGCACAGAGTCCCTGTGAACTTGTCCAGTTTGTTGTTGGGCGGCTCGCAGATGACTTCCCCTGGGAGACACGTTCAAAGACAACACGTAACTGGAAGCTGAAGCTGACATTCATTCAGAAGCAAATAGTGTTCAGTTATTTTTGGTTCATCAATAGCTTCGCCTATTCATTGTGACATGCATTTACGCTGACATTTACACCTATTGGTACGCCATCCGAAAAGACTGACGATGCGTATAAACGCAAACCAGCTAGCAGATAACAACTCGCTGCACATTATCCCTGTGGGAAAGGTCATCATTTCAACACAAAGAACCACTCAGTGTAGCAACTACTCTGTTTTAAATACATTATAAAAATACATTTTATAAATATGTCAAAGCATTAAAAGCCCAACAGCATTA
The DNA here is from genome assembly GCF_018340385.1 of Cyprinus carpio. Taxonomy (NCBI): domain Eukaryota; kingdom Metazoa; phylum Chordata; class Actinopteri; order Cypriniformes; family Cyprinidae; genus Cyprinus; species Cyprinus carpio. The sequence goes on along the minus strand of NC_056596.1, from coordinate 13,592,898 downwards.
TATAACTACATTTTTATGCAGTGTTCTCCAAGATGTTGACACATAGTTGCTAAGGTGTTGCTAGGTTGTTCCACGTGGTTGTTGTTGTTATTAATTTAAAAATTTTTTTTTTTTTTTTTTTTTTACTTTTTATTTTATTTAATTGAAGCTGAAATAAAATAAAATATAAATATTATATGAAAAACAAATTAAAAAAACTAGGTCTGCACGGTGAGGAAATGCAGTTGTTAAGGTGTTGCAGGTGGTTGCTATGGTGTTACTAGGGTGTTTTAGACACTATTGTTATTGTTAACTAAAACTAAACTTTTTAAAAATAATTTTTGTTAATTGAAATAAATCTGAAATAAAATAAAATAAAATATAAATATTTTATGAAAAACTTAAAGAAATATAAAAAAATTTAAATGTTGCACTGGCAACTAATTGATATATATATATATATATAATAAATAAAATAAATATTAAAAGATGTGCGAATGTACAAAAATTTACAATGTAAAAAACATACAAATTTTAAATATTACCTTGGCAACTAAATAAAACGAAATAATTTTAAGTTTAAGTACTAAAATTACTGAAACTAAAACTGAAATAAAAATAAGTTTAAGCTAAACAGAAACATTTTTACAAAAATAAAAATATATAATAAAAACAATAATGACAAAGCTACATAGCAAATTTTACCCCCATTTCTTAAAAATAAATAAATAAAATAAAAACCAAAATATAATATAAAAAGCATATTTAAAACATTATTAAATACTAAAACATTATATAAATATTACTAAAATGACCCTAGTGGTTAATTTAGTTGAAAAAAAAAAAGTCCACCAAAAGTCTCTATATATTCTGCTATTATGATATTTTACAGTGATTTTATTGTTCTCCATGCAAAAATTGTAAGTCCTCTCAATAAAGTAATAACAACCACTAATAAGCCACATAATTTGTACTATCATTTATGTTTATATTCATGTGCTTCTACTTAGCAACCAACAAAAACATTATTTTTCCAATTTGAAGCATGCAGTGGCTATACTCTACATTAATTTTAATGGAACCCAAGCAAAAAACACTACAAATGCTCCTTGACAGCTTCGAAAGATATGCTTAAGCATACCAGAGGCCCCACGAGACAAAGCAACAGAGATCAATCTGATCAAGTGAGTGTTTAGGTTACTCTTGTTGACTCAAGTTCATTTCGGTTGATGATGCACTAATCGTGTGTTTGAATAAAAGCTTTACCACTGAAGTCTGCAAGCTTTGCAACATCGTCCCCGAGGTCTGAGGTTACAGTCAAGGCTTGGCGCACCTTCAGGTTGGTCTCTCTGTTGGAAAGAGCTCATGTTCACGTCTGCCATACAGCCACAAAATCAAATCTGAGATGTGTGTGCTGGATGTTGAACATGTCCAAAGGGAAGTGAGGCAGGCAATATTAGCGCCGCTACACATTTCACAGTAAACTTCTCACCCATCAAGCTCTGCAGTCTCAATATAACACAGTCCATAGGGCTCACTGCTAGAGAGGAGGAGAAGGTCAGCCTGTAGACAGCAGAGAGAGGAGACACTCAAAGTTGTGTAAAACTCAGGAATTGTGTGCTACATGAATCTACTCCACATAATTCTTCACCATACAGTGCTTTGGCCTGCTAAAGTCACAGATAATGCTAGTCATACTGGGATCATCCAAATCCATGCAATGGAAAAGTTTTGTCTATGCTTTTGCATCAGTTTGATGGTATGGTTGTTATATTTAGGGACTAAGTTTTGAACACTTAATTTTTTTATTCAGCTCCTGGCTGGTTGTCGATGGCAGCCAAATGACCCATATATGGTAAGAAGTTTGGTGAATTTGGTGAAATTTGTTGCAGTGACTGGGGAAGGTCTGAACATTCCTGATAGCAATTTTGAGATCTACCTGTCCAACACTAAAAAATTTTTTTCAATTACATTTCTGCTTATAACTGTTGAACTTTCAACCAGGGACCAGGGCCCACTAGGGGGTGTCAAAATGACTTCAAATGTTTTCAAAAAAAAAGAAAAAAAAAGAAAGAAAGAAAGAAAGAAATTAAAATAAGCCAAAACCACACACACACAAAAAAAAACTTTTGGAAATTTACAACTTTATTTTAGTTCTGTCTGATAATTTTTTTTTTTACCTTCCTAGATTTTAGGGAGAAAAATTATATGTGTTATATGTATATATATATATATATATATATATATATATATATATATATATGTGTGGATGGATAGATTTTTTTTTTCATTTCATTTTTTTTAGTTTTTAGTGTTTTATTATCAATTTATGAAGACAAAATAGTATAATAGTATACTTTATCAGTTATAGGCCATAACATAAAATAAAAATAATTACTGGCTTACTGTATCAACCAGAATTTAATTTTAAACTAATACATTCCTAATTTGTTTTTTTGAGGTAAGTACATGCATACATACATACATACATTAATAAATTAATAAAAAATTATATAAACATAAATTCATTCATTAAAAAAATAGAATAAAACTAAATAATAAAATACAAAAATAACAAAACTGGCTGATGATTTTTAGACCAGCTTTTATCATTATAATAATTTAATTCCAAAATAAATAAATAACTAATGAAACAGAAACTAATGAGTTTGACCTTAAAGACATCCATCAAGAAATTAATCTCGATCTTGACAATGTTTTCACCTATTCAAATGAATCAGTTTCAGAGCAGTTTTTGACAAATAGATTGTAAATTAGGGTTAAATCTGCTCATAACGTTTTGACTGATATTTATGATATTGTTTGATTCCTTGGATTGTTGTTAGTACAACGTGCATGATGTGACTGCCATATCTTCTATATTTATTAGTTTAGCTATATTAAAGTTGGCCTGTTTGGTTGTAGAAAATTAGGAAAAGATTCAAACTTACAGCAACAAACTGATTGTTCTCAAGTTTGATGATATCACCCACTCGTACATTCATCCATTTCTCATTCTGCAATCTGAAACGGATTATGTTTGTCCCGTCACAAATCACTTTTCATTTCCTTAACATCTCTAAAAAGCATTTGTAGTTCAATAATTGTATCTCAACAGCAAGAGATACAGCAGAAAATGCTGATAGGTGGCATAAATGCACTTACTTTCCTTTGATGAGTACCTGAGACTGCCGGGTGTTGACTTGTTGATCACTTTTATGGCGGAACTGAAATCCAAAACAGATCAATCACAGCAAACATCAGTTCAGCTTATTTCCAGCAGCTCACAGACAGCAGCCTGTCTCTTTGTGAATTCAGTATTCAGAGACAGAAAGATCAACAGGACAAGAATAGATCCTCACATAGTCATCAGTAGCATCTTTGACAGCTGTGATAGCTAACACCAACACCAAAGGCACAATGGTGGTGAACCACGAAAGAGAGGAGATTTCTGGGATTAACTAGAACACAAAAAAGAGTATTAGTGTTGTGACACATTAAAGCGCTAGTTCACCCCCGCCCCCAAAAAAATTACAATTCTGTCATCATTTATTCACTGTCATGTCATTCCAAAGCTATATGACTTTCTTGCTTCTGTGGAACACAAATGAAGGATGGTTTGGTCCATATAATAAAAGAATGTCATACAGGTTTGGATCGACATTTTCAGTTTCAGACCTCATAGATGCTGACTTTTAATTAAGAAGCAAATCCATGAAATTCAGGATCAAATTTATAAATGAGGCTCCAGATTAATCTTTAGTCCACTGATCTTGTAATTTCACAAGGATGGCAAACCTGCAGTATCAGCAGTACTAGGAAGTAGGCGTTCGCAAAACGTTGAAACTGCTCGAACAAGTTAATGGGCAGGAAGGTGAAAACGTTGTATTTTGCTGTCTTGATGCGATTGTCCTGGGGAAAAATTATACAGATAAAAAATAACAATAATTCTGACTTATTATTATAAATATAATACGTCGTTTTTAGAACAACAGAGGTTGACCACAGTGCTTTATACAGTACTAGTCAAAAACGTTTGAGTAAAAAAAAATGGTTTTTGAAAGACATCTCTTATTCTGAATAATGTGAAATATTATTACAATAATTATGAAATATTATTAAAAATAAGTGTTTTCTATTTTAGTATATTTAAAATGTCATTTATTCCTGTGAACTGAATTTTCAGCATCATTACTCCAGTCTTCAGTGTCACATGATCCTTCAGAAATCATAATAATATGATGATTTTTGTGTTTATGATTTATTTTTTATTGTTATATTTATTGTTATTAAGTTGTTATTGATAATAGTTTTTTTTGGTAATATTTTTGTGTTTTTCTTGATACATTTTTCTTTGATGAATAGGAAGTTCTATCGAAACAGAAATGTTTTGTTACATTATAAAAGTCTTTACTCTCACTTTTGACCAATTTTGTTAATTTCTTTCAATAAAAAAATCTTTATGACCCCAAACTTGAAATTTAAAATTCAAATGTCCCTGTTCACAAAACATGAACAGAACAAATCCATCCACGTACGATGGTACGATCCATACATAAATACATTCTGCTTATATTTCACAAACAAGCACAATGAGTTAGTTCTTAAAATGACATTTAAGAATGGGCTGTCACATGATGAAATCATTAAGATTTGTTCTAATAGTAAAACATGAGCAGTCGTGCATAACACACTTAACAATAAAAGACATTTACAGACTTACAGCATAACTGAACCTCTCATTGTAGTCGCGATCGTTGGCTCGAACATGTCGTTCCTCCTCTAGAGCTGAAGAGAAGTTTAGTTTAGTAAACTATTAGTAAGATCTGGGGCCTCATTTATAACCATTGCGTACACACAAAAACTGCCCTGAAAGTAGTTTAGTAAACTATTAGTAAGATCTGGGTTTCATTTTGAGGTGGAGTAACCCTTTAAAAACATGGTGTCACGTGGATGGGAATATGCATGGAAATGATATGCAGATGAGGTTATGCATAGTAAAACTAGGCATTGTAAGCTCCATATATGGTGATTTCTGGGAGGAGACAGGGTGGAAATGCACGTATGCACAATCTTTCTCTGACTGGGATTTATAAAAGGATTTTTGCACAGGTTCTGGCGTACGAATGGTTTTATAAATCTGAAAACCTTTGTATGTACACAGAATCTAGCTTTCGTGCATACGTACATTTTTAGGATTAATTTTACGTTAAGATTTATAAATGAGGCCCCTGAGCTTCCAACAAGTACATTTCCATAAAGTTGTGAACTTTCTTAACAACATGCACTAATACCCAAAACCAAAACCCTCATGTGGATCTCATTTCCAGTATCTGTTTGTCCACTAAACTGACACACCTCATAATCTCCTCTTACTCCATTTCTAAGGAACCATAAATGGGCTCAATATTTTCCAAAGCCACTAACAGCGCCGTCCCGGGAGCAATGTCTATGAGATCATCAGTGAATATCGCTCAGCAAACGAGGGATAAATGGGCTCAATATTTTCCAAAGCCACTAACAGCGCCGTCCCGGGAGCACTTCTGAAGAAGTTTCCATAGATGTAATCCAGCTCTTCCAGTATACATCCCCCGTTTATAATCTCCCACAAGCATGGCAGGACTTAGGGGGCGGGGGCCCCTGGGCTTTGAGGGTTATGTTTGGGCCCTTTACACTACAAATGCCCTCAAATAGAATATCATTATAGAGTAAACATAAAATACACAAACATATGCTTTGGAGGTTCATGAAACAGTACAATTAATATGCAACATGTCTAGGCTAGTCAAAGTTTAAAGAGGTCATATGATGCAAATTTCAAATTTTCCTTTTCTCATGTTCGGAGTGTTACAAGCTCTTGGTGAATAAAGAAGATCTGTGGCAGTTGCAAAGACTAAAGTCCTCAAATCCAAAAGAGATATTCTTTATAAAATTTAACACTCATCCACGCCCCCCCTGAAACGGCTCGTTCTAACACGCCCCCACAATCTCTACGTCAGTATGTGGGAAGATTTGCATAACGCCGCTCCAGATGTTCACGCAAAGAACAAAGCTTTTATTATTCTTGTTGTAGTATTGTTGTTGTTTGCGCAGCAGCTGCCATTTCGTATAGACACTGTGTGTTTCACTGTGAAAGCAAAACTACTTTGTTTGGCCCTTCCAAAAGAGGACGATATCCGCTTCGTCATGCCTGGAGCTGATCCGTGCTGGTCGCTGAGGAATACATCAACTTTGAACTGGGGAGTCGCCGGATCGGCTTTCACCGTGGACTTAATCGGAGTCCAGCCTTGTTTCCCAACACTGTGTTTTACATGTGGTTGCTGCAAGACCAAGGTACGCTCCTTCGTAGAATCTGCCTGGCTGCATACCCGTTCTCAAAGCCGCCTGCCTCTGCTCACTCAAGCCGGCCGCCGAGGGAGTGGCTCACTCTAGACCTAGCTCTAGCTCACTTTGCCTTCCAAAAGAAGACACGACTAGAAATCATGTTTATAATGGGTTTTATGTTTATGTCTCGTCGCTCTTGCTGAACAAGTCATCACAATATGTTATGAGGCGTAACATTTCCGTCACACGCTTGAGGCATTCGGCCAATCACAAATCGCTGGATAGCTGGCCAATCACAGCACACCTCACTTTTCAGAGAGATGAAGCTTTTGAAAATCAACGCATTTCTGAAAGGCAGGGCATACTGAAGAAACAATAATGTACTGTATGTGGAAAATAATGTGTTTTTTAACCTTAAATCGCAAAAACACATTTCATTACACCAAATACACAAAATAATGTTCTTTTTAGCAGCATCATATGACCCCTTTAAATGTAATATTAAATATTTATTATAATATAATAAACAGGATGTGTTCTCTCAGTTGAGAGATCAAAACCATGAAAAATCTTTAAAAAATTTTTTTTATTTAAGAAATTTTTTTTGGATTGTTAGAGTTACTTGGATTTTTTGTATTATCTGTGTTTTTTTTTGTATGTTTGTCCTCTTATGTCAGGTTCTTATTTAATCAATAAATTCAGTCGAATAAAAAGACATGCTGGCTATTAACAATCAAATGAGATCACTATCAACAAAATTCATAGATGTATTGTGCATAAATGTTAAGTTTAAATATAACATTTTAATGTAGAAATATTAAATGATTGCAAAAATGAAATAAGCTACTTTTTAAAATATGAAACTACAACCACCAGTAGATGGCAGATGGTAGCATGTATTTTTGTTTTTGTTTGATTTGAATTTAGTTTTTAGTTTTGATTTCTTTTTTTTTTAACTTTGCTGTAGTTTTTGCCTGATTCAATCATTTGCTGGTCCGTGTAATGCTGAGGAACAAAACACTGTTGTTCGGAGATGCAGCGGTTCTGCTCTTTGTTCTATTTTCTTTCTGACGGAGCAAAACTGAACTTTGTGTCTGAAAGTGCTCTTTGGGGCTAAAGGGAGCTGTTTAAAGTAGCCATGTGATAACAAACTAAACGGTGCAGACGGTTCTGCTCTTTGTTCTATTTTCGTGTGTAGCCCCGTTTAGCCCCTGTTTAGATCTTGCATGTGGAAATGCGGCTGACTGGCATATAACGAAAAAATCAAACAAATGTAAACGGGCAAAGGCAGGGCCCCCTACAAGGCGGGGCCCATAGGCTGCAGCCCACTCAAGCCCAATGGTAAGTCCAGCCATGCCCACAAGTCCTTGCAGCTCTACCTTGTCCGGGTGACTTTGAGCGTGGGTTCCAACCTCCTCTCCACGGTACTAACATCCATAGCCATCGCAGCGCCATTGCCTGTTTGCAATGTCATTCTTTGAATGGCACAAACAAACGTTCAGGCATTAGATTTAACTCGAACTTCACAGAGTCATTAACAAGACAGTCAAAACATGAAATAGTCCCCAGTCTGAGGTTTCTGCTTTCTGTTGGGCAGCTAGTTTCGTGGTATGTTGCAGACGTTGCCTACACTTGTCTGTGAGTGCGAGAGATTGAGACATGCTTTCCTCAGAATTTAAACGCCTGCAGGGTTTATGCTTATTAGCACAAAGCTACTCCTAATCATTTACTAGCTCTTCACTGAGGAGTCAGTGAAGCGTCTGGCATTATAAACACAGGTCTTGTTTTTGGAAAAGCCTAGAGGAATTTTTATTGCTCTGAAGTTGCTCTTTCATTTTTTGGTAATTAAAAGATTTTACACATAAAAGAATAAACAGCACTGTTGTGAAAATTCATTAAAATTAGATAATGACCCTGACATAGCAGTCGTGTTCTGGATTCAACATTATGAACTAAATAAATATAATATTTTATCATTTTATTTTAATTTCAGTTCAGTATATTTGTGTTAATAATAGTAATTACATGATTACACACATAATTTACACCACTGTTTTGGAGTCAATTTTTATTTTTGGGTGAACTAACCCTTTAATCTGTTTAGACACCTATTGAGTTTAACGCTAATGAAAATGAGGCTGTGAGGGATAGACTTATAGTCTTTACAAAAGGTCATAGATCATGTAATTTTCATAACTCACAACTTTCAAAACTGTCCAGGCCCTTGTCATTTCTAGGCTGGACTACTGTAATGCTCTTCTGGCTGGACTTCCATCAAGCACAATCAAACCTCTACAAATGATTCAGAATGCAGCGGCATGACTGGTCTTTAACAACCCCAAAAGAGCCAGTGTTACACCTCTCTTTATCTCCTTGCACTGGCTACCAGTTGCGGCTCGCATCAAGTTTAAGACATTGATGCTTGCATATAGAACAGCCACAGGCTCAGCACCCACCTACTTCCACTCACTATTACAAATCTACATCCCCTCCAGAAGTCTGAGATCCGCTAGTGAGCAACGCCTCGTGGTACCATTACAGAGAGTCTCAAAACCACTTTCCAGAACATTCTCGTTCACCGTTCCTGGCTGGTGAAATGATCTTCCCATCCCTATTCGGAATGCAGAATCCTTGACAATTTTCAAGCAACAGCTAAAATATCATCTCTTTCGAAGCTACTTGACTTCATCATCATAAATTTTTTTTTGTCTTTTTCTCTTTATTTATTCCTTCTCTTTCTAGCTTGTAGCTTCGTTTTCATGTCAAAAATTAAACATAGCATTACCTTGAGGTCTCTTGCTCCATGTTCCATCATCTCTCTCAAATGTAAAGAAGTAAAAAAAAAAGTCCTGCCCACTGCATGCCATTTAAATGTATCAGCTGTGGTATATCGAAACCTCTACAAGTTGACACTACCGTTAACATCACACCACACCAGTCCAATGTATAGCACACAGTAGCTCAGAAAATTTGAGGTATTGGGCAGATGTGGAAAGTTTGACTACATAACAAATCTTAGACTTTGGTGTCTTGCCACACTGGAGCACAGTTTAATACATTGTTCTGAAACTCTAGAAGAGAAACATATGAGATTACGGGGTTCTTTTTGAGAAACATCAGGAGACCAAAGCTATAGTCTCCAGTTGCTCTCCATTTAATTTTATTGCTGTCTAGGAAGCACTTCTACAAAACAGGGCCTTGTTTTTTAATAAATGATATTTGAAAGCAGGTGATTGCTATCAGAAAATCTTAAGAGTTTTAAGTAAGTTTTATTTTTATTTCTTTTTGTGTTTGTTTTGTATTTTATTTTCTTTTACTGTTTAGATTTAAATACATTTAAAACTCTGATTTGTGGGATATTTTTTTGAAAGCTTTTGTTTTGTTGGATATTGTTAATTTTGTAGAAATAATTATTATAAAAATTGGTATTATATTGAAGTAATGAGATTGTATTCTAAAGAATATGTGTGTGTGAGGAAGAGGGCTAAATAAAGCTGTCACAGGGTGGTTATCTTTAAGCTTATTTCTATAGTTTACGATGTATTTGTTGTTTATTTCTTTCCTTACAATAACGCAAACACTTGCAGCACAGCATTTTGCATCCTCAACCTCAATCATATTTTTGTAGTATCTTTTATGTGTAACTCAATAGCTGAACTCGCTGAACTCAGATGGTGGGCAACATGGGCAATGTTCTTTGTGCTACTGTAACATCATGGGGATGTGAAACATTAATCTTTACAACATAATCCATCTGAATTGATCGAAATTTGGGGAGCTGGGCTTGGGTCCAGTTCATATTTTGCTGAGGGTCACATTATATCACGGCCTGAACAAGCTTGCTGGAGTTGTGTTGCACCACAGTCACATCATTCACTCCAGACTTTCCTCAAGTATTGCAAAATGTTACATTCACAGCCAGATGTGCTGAACAGGAACTGTAGTTACACAAGACTTACCAACTGTCTCTAGTCTTTAGATGACACCCCACACTGTTTGAGCTTCTGACAACAATAACGATCAAACTGACAACTGCCCGGTGGACAATAAGATGGCAAAAAATCCTATTAAGGACCCGAGCCACATCTACAGAACTAAATACTAAGAATCAGGTAATTAAGCAATCACCTAGCAACCACCCAGAACACCCTAGAAACAGCATAGCAACATACTATAAACCACTCGAAACACCTCAAAAACAACTAGCAACCAGGGGCCGGTTGCATAAACTGCTTAGACTAGTCTTAAAAAGTTCATCTAATTTTTAAAAGTAAGACTGATTACCACTTGTCTATTGCTAGTTGGTGAAACTAGTTACACCACTTGTCTATTGCTAGTTGGTGAAACTAGTTACTAAGACACAGTCTTAACACAACTGTCCACCAGGAAGACACCTGTCCAACAGCTTCACCCCGCCACACTATGTTTGTGCAACTGGCCCAAGAGTACCCTAGAAACTGCTTAGCAACACCCTAAAACACTCAGAACACCTTAAAATAGCCAGGATACCCTAGAAACATTAAAATAGACTAGCAACCAGAGTCCCCTATAAACTGCTTAGCAACACACTAAAACATTCAGAATACCTTAAAGACATAGTTCAAGCAAAAATGAAAATTACTCCACGATTTAATCACTCTCAAGTCATCCTAGGTTTATGTGACATTCTTCTTTCAGACAAATGCAATCAGGGTTATATTAAAAATGTCTTGTCTCTTCCAAGCTTTATAATAGCAGTGAATGGCTGTTGAGATTCAATAGTCCAATAGAAGTCCAATAAACTGCGTCCATCCATCATAAAAAAAGAGCTCCACATGGATCCGGTTTTTGATTTATTTTAAAAATGTAGCTCCACATGGATTAGGTTTTTGAATTTTTTAATTTTTATGTTTTTTTTCTTAGTTTTTGCATGTTCTAATGAGTGATATTGTTTCAAATCATGTGTTGCCTGATGATGCGTATCTTCAGCACAGTTTGCAGTGCAGGCTGCAGTATTAATAATATTACATTTTTTGTCTCTTAGAAATGCAGATTTGACAGTAGCTTGAGTTGGGATGCAGATGTCAATTTATGTTTATTATCAAAACAGTAACATCTGCAGAAATGGAAACAACCTCATTTTTATATGGTGAAATTTTATTATTCTGACTGTTTGAGGGTGTCAGGCTGGTTATTGGGTTTTGTTTCTTGTTTAGGTTTTCTTGTCTTTTATTTAATATTTTCTTGTCTTGTGCCTTGTCCAAATACCCACACTTGCGGTCTTGGCCACTTGAGAGCGCGTGCGCGACAGGAAGTAAGTGTGCAAGACTGTTCCAGGTCTTAAAAACGGCAAACTGCAGTGCCCTTAAAGCACACTAAATCCACACTATCTCAAATACCGCTCCGGAGCACTATTCGAGGCTTAGTGTATCCCATCAAGCATCATATTCTGGAAATAAATCGTGAGACTTTTTGCCGAGATCTCACGAGAGGTCACGTAAACCTTTCCAATGTAAGTTAAATATTAATATAATAATTAGATATTACATATAATTTGGTAGAAAAACTGTGTTTTTTATGTTTTATTGGTGAAAAGATGAGTAGTGGTGATTTCTATTTTGTACAACATTTGCAACTGCTGTTTATCACTTAATTAGAAGCACCACAAATTAAATGATGTCATGTTATAGGGACTACTACTGAACAGACATTTAGAAGTTGATTTTAAAATGCAAAGTATTTCAAATTTAAATAAAAATAAAGCTATGTAAACACTTGCATTTTTACAACACTATAAGTGTGTCCCATCAGGTAATGAAAAGTTGTACACACACTTGGGGTCTTCATCCTCACTTGAACACTTGGGCCAAATACAGGAAATACATCATATAAGTTGTCAAGTGGTCAAGTGCAAAGACCGCAAGTGTGGTTATCTGGACAAGGCATTGGTTCCTGCCTTGTTATGTGTTTTCCTGACCCTGTCATGTGATCCTGCCATGTGGTCCTTGTGTTCATTGGTTCCTTTGTATGTGTCACATTCTCATTGGTTGGATATGTGTGTCCTGCCTTGTATATATATATATATATACAGCCCTCATGGTTCACTGTCCACTGTTCCTTGTTTCTGTACTACGGTTGGTCAGTTATGTCCATGCTCATGCTCAAGTTTTGCCAAGTTCATGTTTATTTCATGTCAATTCAATGTCAAGCCAAGCCTAGTATTTGTTTAGCTTGTATTTAGTTTATGTTTATTATAAATAAAACTGCACATGGGTTCTCATTATTACAGAAGGGTTTTTGTTTGTGTGTTTGTTTTAGTTTAAAATTAACCATTGGTCTTCCATAGTAGCGTACATTTAGATCATGATAACCACAGTTAAAACCACACATATAGCACCTCAATACCATGGTATAAAAATGTAATTATATGGTTTCTAGGTATATTTTTTTAGATCGAAAAGTCTTCTGACTGTATCATTGCGCACAATGTTTCTCCTGTTTGTCAGCGCCGATTCATTTGGCTTTAAACTTGTTAAAATCATAACTAGTCATTTGCAACATGTCATTCAAAACACCTTAAAAACAACTAGCAGCCAGAACACCCTGTAACTGCTTAACAATGGGGAATAATCTTATTTTGTTAGTTTTGTTTTACTTAGAATGCTATTACAGGTTTTAACAGGAAAACCACATAATCTTTACCACAACTTTTAAAAAAATCACTTCTGTATTCATTTTTTTTTTTATTTATTTATTTTTTGGTTGAGCAAGGTGACTCGGCAGACAAGGAGAGTAACTTCCTTTCTCAAAATGCTACTAATCAGTCAACCTTTTACCAGAGTAGACTGGTAAATCATTTCTGCATTAGTTTCTATTGGTTTGCTGACTGCATGCTATTGCCTTGTCCAAATACACATGCGCGACAGGAAGTAAGTGCACAAGACTGTCCAGATCTTAAAAACGCCAAAGCGCAGTGCCTTTAACGCAAACTAAATCCACACTATCACGAATACCGCTCCAGGGCGTAATTCAAGGCTTAGTGTATCCCATCATGCATCATGTTGTGGAAATAAATCGCGAGACTTTTTGCCAAGATCTCACGAGAGGAAACCTTTCCAATGTAAGTTAAATATTAATAATAATTAGATATTACATATAATTTGGTAGTAAAACAAAGTGCTACACGCTTTGTTGGTGCAAGGGTGAGTAGCCTATATTTATATTTTGTACATCATTTGAACACTTGGGCCAAATATAGGAAATATGTCATATAAGTAGTCAAATGATCAAGTGCAAAGACCGCAAGTGTGGATATCTGGACAAGGCATATGTCTTTGTGAAACATGAGAATTTGTTTCCTTATTTAGCTCAGGTGCTACAACCGTCATCAGCCATTAATAATTGAACAGCTTCCACACCCAGAGATGCACCAGATGAGTTTACACTCTGTTCACAAATTTGCCCCCAGCACACAAATGGCGCATAAGGCATGAAGTCACATACAACTTCCCTAAACTTCAAAAACTACTACTAGATACTTCCTTGGTTCAGGTCAAAAACAGAACCATGTTCATACCCTGTTCTTTGCTAAATAGGGATTTTGGGTTAAGCTATATGGTTATGTGGAGAATTTCTTAATGTCACATTATAGGTTCTACAAATCAGCATATTGTGTTCTGGATTCATAAAGCACAAATACATTGATTCAAAAATATAAAAAGCTGTTTCCTCCTCACCGACATAGTTAGCCATGTCAATCTCGTAATTTTACTTTTTAGACCAACCATGGATGATGCAAGCAATGCCGATGGATCCACACTTCAAAAATCGACCTGAAATAGTAGACCATCCGGGGACTTTTGGCATACTCTTTCCAACATACAATGCTTTGGGACACACTTATTCTAATCTCACATACTATTAAGGATGGATAGTATGAACATTGAGATGCAGGGTAAGTCAAAGGAAGTTCTTCAGTTTTTAAGAACACTCAAGTCCAGACTATTCTTCATTTTATATGAACACTTGAGCCAAAAGTATTCTTTGTTTTGATTTTTACATCAACACTTAATCCCAGGGGCCCATTCTTTGTACGTCGCTAACTCAGTTAGCTGGATTTGAATGTTTATGATTTGGCATGATCTTGGATTATTTGGTTCTACGAAGCTCATTCTGGACTTGCTGTCATAGCAACACATCCGTAAACTTAAACCTGCTCGAGAGCAGGCTTATTTCATATAAACAGGATAAGATTGCATCTTTTTAAGTGGAATTGATGTTTAAAATCTGTTCCAGCCACTGCTACTTTATTACAAGAGTACCCTACTAATCTGGGGACAATCATTTAAAATAATACAAATGTAAAAATTAATTTGAAAATAATATTATAATGTTGTGAAATCTATAATAGTATATACAGTTTAGCCAGTTTTACTTATTGAAAGATTTATTTGTGATATAAAATAATTACTTTATAATTGTATTCGAGTCTTACACACATGCTATACAGTTAATCTGAGTCGCACATTAATTTGAGTGCTGACAGTTATTATGGGAGTGGCTTGATGGAGTGCACGAGATGCAATTATCACGCTCGCTTATTGCCGACGTCTTTTGTGTTCATACCCAAGCGATTTTTGCTGCCGATGAGCCAAGTGAACGTGTAAATTCAGTCCCTGACATTAATGAAAAACAAAAATACCCCGGTACACATCGAATTCTATTTGATCTGCGATTTGTCTCTATAACAAGTCCCTCTTATCGAGATTTTTGTAGTCGCTGTCGCGTTTATCAAAGCCCTTTGTGTTCAGACACCAAGGAGACCAGCAGCTCTACATTCATCTTGCTTCGATGCATCTTCTTGGTCTACTTACTTCCTCTTCATCGTTAGGTATCAAGTGTGCTCGGTATAATAGACACATAATAGATGCATCTTCTTGGTATTCTTTTTTGTTGTTCATTGTGTGGCGTTTTTTTTTTAATTATGCTTTTTACACCTTGTGTTTGGCGTGTCAGTGTGCACACTCACATTGGCGCCCTTTGTTTAGTCACGAGGTGTCACGCGATAGACAACTTAATCCAGATAATTTTAATCAGATCCGCAAATTCGTTTGAAGAACCACCAATTAACCAGAGATCATTATCACGATTAGAAGATCTGGCATCTTTTAAATCATCTCAGATGTATTAAGTTTTTTTTCTTGAACGGGCCCCAGGTTTTTAAAAACACTTAAGCTTAAAGTATTCTTAGTTTTAAACGCAAACACTCAAGCCCAGAGTATTCTTCAGTTTTTATGAACAGTTCAGCTCAGTGTTTTCTTAATTTTATTATATAAATTTAGTTTAAAGTATATTCTTTGGTTTTTAAAAACACTTAAGTCCAAAGGTGAGGGTGGAAGAGAGCGCAGGTCATTCACTCCCCCCACCTACAAGGATCGTGGAACGCTCCAGCTACTTGGTTAGGAACCATTGGGCTAAAGTCACAAAACTTTCTAATTAATTTCTAATTTTTAATTGATAGTTTTTCTATTTTGTTTTTGTATTTTGGATTTTTGAAAGGCATTTCAGCAATTAAAGAAATTACTGTACAAATGAGTTACAGATGAAAAAGTGTCCACAAAATGTTTAAATGACCTCGATGACTAATACATGGAGGCGTGTGTATTCTTCCTATTTATGTACTTGACCACTTAAACACAAAAAGTCAACAGTCAGGCAACATTCTTACAACACAGCCAACTTCTTACTTTCAACATTAGCGTATTACAACAGCTAAGCTCAACACAAAGCACAACACAAAAGAAAAATACCTGCAGGTCTCACGCTCATGTTCCCTCAGTTATGAGCATGTAAGTGATCTCCATCCAATCGGCCTGATCATGTTTTTAAGAAAATAAAAAACTGTGCTGCCTCTGCCGCCCGAGGGCAAGAAACGATCTGTGGTTTATACAAGGTCAAAGAGGTAAAACCTTACGTCAGTGGCGGATCCGTTACCTTTTCCCACCCATAATCATTCACGCAATGTTGCACACAAACACGTAGTGCACTTCACGTCAGCATCCCTATAGCAGCAAAGCGTCCGCTTTATCTCTGTGGACCAGCTGATGAAAGAATAAAGGAGCAATGAGTGATGTCACAGGAAGAGGATACAAACCGTTCCTTCTTTCTAAAGCACTAATTAACTATTTCTGAGGATTGAAGCCAGTTTGATTTGTTTATGTGCAAGTGAAACATAGAGCAGCAGCAGCAATCACACAAGGAGGGGGTCATCAAGGTTTCTAGGCAACAAGACCTGAGAAGAGCAGAAGACCTCGGCTCAAACACACGCCGTAGTTGAATGCTGGAGCTAACAACAAACATTAAATGCAGAACTTCAGTATGGACTAAGAGCGCAAGTCTTTTGTTCAGCGGAATCTGATCTGTTGAACAGCAAAACACTGTAATTATCTGGTTGTTTGTGGTGTCTACGGTTGATCATGTGACTGGGTGTCCGTTTAGGTTACTGTTAAAGAGAAGTAACTGCCCAAGAGAAAGCATCATATTTCAACCCAAATTAAAAGAGAAAAGTATGTATTGCAAATTTATAATACATAATTTATAATATATGAAAATATATAATTGTATTTTTTTTATTGTATTTTATTTATTGCATTTTGCCTACATTTTCATGACAATTATGGACATTTAATTAGATTCTCATTACTGTAAATGTAATTTTATTACAATAAAATAATAATAAATAATAATAAAAATAATTTAATCAGCATTAACTAAAAGAATTCACTGTTAATTACAGTCATAAACATGATTTTTTTGCATCATGGCAATTTACTTGTCTTGAAAATAAAGTCACAATAATATTTTTAATGCCTATGTTTTAATAATTTCTTTGTAAATATATAAACTAAAAAATAAACTCAGCTAATTACTGTATTATCAATCATTTTCAATTATACTATTGTATATATTGCAATTATTTCTCTACAGAAACAACACATTCAATGGACAGGCATAGTTTAAAGGGGTCATGAATTGGGAAATCAACTTTTACTTGAGCTTTTGATATATAAGAGATCACCATACTAAAAGAATATCCTGTAAGTTTCAGAACTGAAAACGTCCTTGTTACTGAAATACAAGCTTTTATTGACACCAGGCCCAGCGAACGCCAGATCCTGGAATGTGCCTACCTATGACGTAATAGATAGGTTAAACACCGCCTCCACAGAAGAATATCAATGCCTAATTCTTTTGCTTGTTGCTGTAATTCACGCATGTCATACCTGGCCTAGTAAACCGAAAAGAGCAACCAAGCAATAAACATGCCGTTAAAGATCGCAAAATATTGTGCAGTGCACGGTTGCGGAAGAACACAGAACCTTCTTTCAGATTCAAATATTAGGAATGCGTGATTGAACTTTATTTTGAATGACGTTTCAGCTCACGTGAGTAAAACATTGAGTGTTTGTTAACATTTCAGCAAGGATTCCTTTGTAAACAAGACACAGGTCGATGCTGGATTTGCAGGGAGACTGAGATTAAAAAGCAATGTTTTTATATTGGATCCGATAGGAATGGTGCAGCACACTTATGTGTGTCACTATTGCTTTGTAAGAGATCGCTTGATTTGTTCTGATTATGTGTTCGTGTCTAACCAAAGTCACAGAAGGCTCCAACTATAAAGGACATACAGTATCTTGTCAAACAGATCCACAGAAAGGTCGTTAACTATGCAAAACTGTTGTCCTATCATAGCAGTGGGCGTTTACTTACAAGTCTTCAATGTGGCACGCCCATAAAAACCCAGCGTTTTTTAAGCCGGCCTTAAATTAAGGGTAGGGTATAGAATATTTTTTTTTTTTTTTGATTTTTTTGTTTTGTAAATGTAAAGAGAAAGTGATAAATTAATACATAAGACAACCATATAATATAATAATAATTAAAAAAAAAAACAGTTCATGACCCCTTTAAAGACATTTGGAATGAAATGAATACACCAACATTTTTAAAAATCAATGTTAGTATGTTTATGTGTTTTTAGACATTTGTCCATTCCCTTTGATTTTGTTCAGCAACTGTACTAACCGATGCGAATGTCCTTCTTCCAAATTGCCATAACATCAGGCCATCTCCGACGGGTCCTAAGGGTTTCTCTGAAAAACAACAGGTGTGAGTCAACTACGTTTCCACTGAACACCATGTAATCTTCCTCATAGACAAGATTTCATTTAGCTGAATGGAAGATTGTATTGATAGTGATTTTCTACAAAGAGGCAGATAAACAATGACATCCCAACAAAACACTTTCCTATAAAGCCATAATGTAATTCATAAAGGCTTGTTTACTTGCATTGGGAAGCATATCAGCTGATCAGCTAGAGTCACACACTACAGTGTAATTGTCTTTTAAAGTAGCACGCGGTTCTCGCTGTTTTTAATGTCTGACGCACACCGTGTCTCTTCCCCCACACCGTCCTAATGAGACCCCAGCGGAGCTGCAGCCCGGAAACCCGTCAGGTCTCTGGGAACATACTCTCTCCACGGGGAACACTGCAGTAAACACAGGTGATCCCGCTGCAGTGTCCTGCCATATGCTGCCTTTGCATGACAAAACGATTTGTGGCGAATACAGAAAAGACATCTCTAGGTGGGACATTATTCTGAATGTAGCTGTGAAAGGGTTGTAAGCTTCCCTGTTTTAGTGTGTGGGAAGGTTTGTTGAAAATAAACGTGACTTGGAAGACCCCAGCACACACTTTGAATGCCTTCCTTTTTTAATATCACACACACACACACACATATATATTGGCTACTCCAGCACCAATGGTTTAATGGGAATCGACACTGAATGTCCAAAAGCAGTGGAGGCATATGACATACTGTGACACCCAAAGAGCTGGGTAGATTACTTACAAATTGTAGTCCATTACTGATGCCAAATTACATGACAAATTTGTAGTTAGTAACCTAATCCATTACATTTTAGGTAATCTAATCAGCCTACTTTTTAATTACTTTTAGATTACTTTTGACAGATAATCTTGCACTATATTGATATAAAAATACAAAGAGTAAGAAAATATATTCCATTCCTTGTAATTAATGAGCCAAGTCTCATGAAAATGCGTGTAAATAGTACGCCAAATAAAAACGAAAACTTGTGGTATTGAAACGCAAAAATGGACTTTGGCGTGCATATGATACGCATGTGTTTGGCGTGCACATAATACACAGTTTTCGCGTGGATATGATACGAAATTTGTTGGCGTGCATATGATACGCACTTTCCTGTACATATGACACACATCTACCCCACAATCCTAAACCTGCCCATCGCGTAGCATATGCACGCCAATTACCTTTTTTTATTACACACATCTACCCCACAATCCTAAACCTGCCCAACTATTTATACGCACTTTCATGAGATCGAATTAAATTAACAACATGATGTGCATTAAACCTTACATTATGTCAAGGTTTTCCAAACTGGGGTTTGTGAGTTTAATGAAAAGCTAATAATTATTTAAATTATATAATTGTTGAATTAAATTAAATTGTTTGTTTAAAATATATATTTTATTATAACATGAATCAAAAAAAAAAACACTTACTAAAAAAATTTAATATTTTATTTGTTTACCCAGATGTCATGTGAACCGTGAACATGCAAATGTGATACTTAGTTATTAAAATATTTATTTTAAAATCTCAGGGGTACTTCAAGTAAATACAGTAGCCTAGATGAAAGAGGTTCAGATGACGAAAAAGAAATAATGTCAATTTGTGAATTTTAATGTGTTTGAAAGGCAAAAGCCTTACAAAGACAAGAAGTGATCATTAATATTTAATGGGTACATCAGTAGTTGAAAAACTTCTTAAACCTGAAATGGTTTTTGTAAATCCTGTGGTCAAATGCTGTGTGGCCACCTGACTAACGACTGGTCTCTGTGTGAATGTCCACAGAACTGGAAGACCTTCTGTGCTTTAGTTTCTTCGTGGTTAGCTGTCTTGTTGAATCTGTTTGTGTGAATTTTCTTAGATCTTTATTTGATTCTGTGGTTTTTTTTTTATTTTTTTTTATTATATTTAAAAAAAAAAAAACCTTTCTAATCTTTTTGTATTCTATCTATTTTTTTTATAAAAAAAAAGACCTCTCTATCCTTTTTGTTTTCTTTTGATTTATTATATATTTTTTCTTTTTATTTATTATATTATTTAAAAGTCCTTACTACGTGTACTGCGTTTAGGCTAACTGAGACTTGTTATAGCACTTATATATCATTGCTCTTTTGTTGTTTTTGATTGCCTCCATTGTCCTCATTTGTAAGTCGCTTTGGATAAAAGCGTCTGCTAAATGACTAAATGTAAATGTAAATGTAAACACAGAACTGGAAGACCTTCTGAGTGTATATAAGCATTTAAAAGATGAACAAGAGGAATTAGGGAGAATCAATAAATTATGGATTATTTATTGTATTAATAATATGTAATCATGAGTTTGATTTAAGAGTACGTTTACGTGTAATTTTTTATATTTAATTTTATTTAATTTTTGGTATTTGATTTTTGTAATCGTATTAATGATTATTTGTATAGATTTTTTGTGTCCAGATATGACTGAGAATTTACAGACTCTCATATATTGACAGTCATATACTCTACCAATAAACCTGCCAGGGAATGAACGTATAGAATACAATATTAGAAAATACTATGGAATTAAATTATAGGCTAACAAATATGGATCCATACATAACACATGCCAAAGGAACAAATATTATTAAATGTATTATATTTATTAATTATATTATATTTTTTAATTGAATAAAACAAATAAAAAATATTAAATATATTTTATTAATAATTTTACCTACATATATTGTTATATAAGTATACACAATAATTAAATTTTAAATAATAATAATTATTATTATTATTTGTATTATTGTTGTTATATAATTATGAACAGCCAACAAACAAATTAAACTAGATCCATTATTATTTAAATAAAATATATTAATCTATAATTATAACCTAAATCTATTGTTATATAATACTATTATTAATGTAATATAATACGTTAATATAATAATTAGCATCATTATTGCTGTTGTTACTTATATATTATTATAATATATTATTTTTTATTTTTTTTTGTTTTTTTTGTTTTGAATTAATATTATATTACACTAAAAATATATTTTAAAACACAATAAATAAATATATCTATAGTGTAATATGATATATTTTAAAACACAATAAATAAAATTTTACCCAAATGTATTGTTATATGAACATATAATAAATATCTTTAAAACAACAACAACAATTATTATTATTATATAGTTGCATATGCATATTACAATAGATATATAACGACAATTAAATTCAATATCAAATGTTAAATATAATATATTTTAATATAACTCAATTATACTTACATTTTATATTTATTTGCAGTGTTTAATTCATTGTAGTGATTATATTTAGAATGTTTTTCATTGCAATACACTATCTGTTAAATTATTTGATGTCCAAATAGACAAAAAAAAAAAATCTAATCTGTAATCCCCAATAACGGAAAGCCTTAAGTGGCACATACAGTGGATGTAAAATAAGATCGATTATTACAAGAAATGGACATATATCTATATATATATATATCTATATATATATCTATATATCTATATATATATCTATATATCTATATATATATGATTTGCTACAGAATGCAATAATAAGGCAATACTATCCCACCGACAAACAGTCATAATGCTGTGACGCTCATCGCTCATAATTGCGCTCTATCAATACAACGATCCATCATAAACAACAGACGCTTACCGAAAACATGCTCCATCCATTCATCTATGGCTCTGCTACGGAGACAGGGTGGAGTAACACCGCCATAAGAAATTAAGACGAGAAAAGAAAACACCAGACACTTGCCTAAATCTCCCTCCTGTTCACTCGCGCACGAGCACTGTCAAGCACGCGCGCACGCGCACAAACGGCCGTTATTACAGAAGGTTACAGCGCAAAACAAGAAGAAAGAAATAAAAAATATATTATATATATATATTATTAGAGAACGAGCACTGTCAAGCACGCGCGATATGGCCGTTATTACAGAAGGTTACAGCGCAAAACAAGAAGAAAGAAATAAAAAATATATTATATATATATTTATATAATATTTTGATGTATTTGTTTTTTTTGTTTTTGTTTATTTTACTGTTAAATTAAAACCAACGTAACTCCGAGTATTTAAATAAAGTAGAATTCGTGTGACGCGTTACTTTTTTGGTTCTGTGTAAAAATAGAACTGTGTGGATTTATTACAATTGTAACAACAAATACCGTAATCCATCTTAGATTAAATACATTAGCATGTTTAATTGAGATTATGTTGTTTTATTTGTGTTCAGCTGGCTGTAATAATTCATGTAATATCTGATAATAATGCAGCAGCTTTAAGGGAAATGCATTGGCGACATCTTCTGGACGATTCCTGCGGCGTGAAATGAACTTGTGCTCGCTTGTAGCTACTGTACGTGCGTGCAAAGTTCTTACGTATGAACGTACTACCCTAAAAACATGCGTGGGGGGGGCTATAAAATCATAATAAGAATAGATAGAGAGTTATGAAATTGCACGACTGACCGAATTGCGTCACTGACGTCAAACAGAGCTGAACCAGGAAACCAAACCGCAGCTGTACTGTAACACGCGCGAGAGTTACAGCTCTGTCGCTGGTAAGACCTCGTTTCACTTCGATTCAGTGTGTGATGTGTCAGAAATAAAGATTTGCTGTTATACCGTGCATAGGGAAATTATTCATTGTAATATGGTGCATATTATACGCAGCTCTCTATTTACAATAAGACTACGCATGTAACGTTAGCCCACTGCGTGCAGCAAACTAGAAATGTAAAAATAATAATCGCAGGCGTCAAAGGTATTATGTAGTCAGCCGTACGTCCATGCTTATTTGTTATTGTTGGAGATTAAAGTCAAGAAGGGTGTGTATTGTCATGCAATATCCTTCTTTACAACTAGCTAGCTAGACAGCATTTTGGGGCGTTTGCCTGCCTGTATTGATAAGCTGTAAGCTAAATTATTAGACAAAATGATGCCAAAATGCCTAGGGGGACTGTTCACCAGGGTTTGAGATTAAAAAAAAACTGCTGACTAGTAGACTGTGATACACAATGAAGCCCAGCATGTTGCCTAGGTAGACAGCTCAATAGGTTTTGAGCCACATCCACACAAAATGCCAGGTATCATGACTCAGCTTTAGTCTGACTGTCTGTCAGGTGTGCTGTGTAGGAATGATAGGAGATGTTTTTGACTGTGTCCCACCGTGTTTCATCAAACAGACCCGGAGACTCTCTTTCAACACACAGAGGACAGTTCTGAAAAGAAAAGGCGAGTAGATACATGCAAACATAAGATCTCTAAACGCTGCCTATTATTTTTAAGATTAAAGTGCGTTTGCAATTTTATTATATTTCAAGTAGGCTAGATTACACAATTGTCTTGAGATGATTTGGGGAACAACAAAAAAGGGCTTTTGAGAAAATTTCATCACAACCTCACTAAAGTTTTAAGGCCTTTATATATCTGTCTTACATGTCGTGTACAGGTCTTCATATTTATGTGCTGTCTTTGATGATGTGTTCCTATTTTTTTATTATTATATTAGAGTTCATCCTGATTAATATTTGTATTTTTCATTTAATAAATTTCTTTCACACGGCAGTTTGTTCGTCTGTGCTTGTTTTGCCGTTGGTGTGAAAAATTACTCTTTTTTTGTTTTTTGTTTTTTTTTTTGAAAGAGAAAAATCAGCAGCCTTGGTTAACCAACTTGTCTGGTCTGGTCTGCCACTCATAACTATGCAAGCTTGTTTCAACCATGGGATAAAAATAAACATAACTGGAACTTTTATTTCACAATCCAGACCCTTTTCTTTTTTTTTTTGAGTGGAACTTCCGAATTTATTCAGAATTGCAAGAAGACAAAAGTCATTGTAATCGAGTTTATATCTCACAATTCTGACTTTATTCTCTGCACTGCCATAAAAAGTCAGAATTATTAGATAAGTCGCTATTAACTTTTTTTTATCCCATGGCAGAAAGTGTAAAATAATCTAAAAATATATATATTTTTAACACAACTGTATCTATATACAGTCTTTATTACGCACTGTGGTCATTGCAAAAGATTATTTTTGGCTATAACTTGTTTGCATATTTCCCTTGGCAGGCCACCATGGCAGGACAACTGCACCAACAGCTGCTGCTGTCCAGGCATTACTCCAGAGTCTTCTCTGTCATTAACTCACATATTCACACCAGCTCTGGGCTGGCCTCTAAGGACCACTACAAAGTCCTCGTGCTCGGTGGTGGGAGCGGTGGCATAACGATGGCCGCACGCATGAAAAGAAAGGTCGGAGCAGAAAACGTGGCCATCGTGGAGCCTAGTGAGGTATGCTGCAGCAGTATTTATAGCTGAACTTCCCCTTTAAGAGACCCCTATTGTGCCTGGCTGTTCTTGAGGCATCACGTACGTGCGTCACATGCTGGGATTCAGGTTTAACAAGTTCCTGCTTAGTGTTCACTGTATGGACATGTACACTACCATTCAAATGTTTTGGGGTCTTTAAGGTTTTTTTTTGTTTTTGCACTGAAGCATCATGTAACACTGTAGACTGGAGTAATAGCTGCTAAAAATTCAGCTTTGCATCATAGAAATAAATTACATTTTAAAATGTATTAAACTAGGAAAAAATATTTTACTGTATTTTATATCAAATAAATGCAGTGAGCAAGAGAGACGCATTTCATTAATATTAAAAAAATCTTACTGACCCCAAAGTTTTGATATTTAGAGGTTCATCGTTTTTTTTTGTTTCCTCAATGTTCAACATTACATCTAATGCACTTTTGATTCCAGATGCATTACTATCAGCCGATATGGACGTTAGTTGGCGCAGGGTCCAAAAATGTTGCATCCTCTGGGCGACCAACAGCGAGCGTGATTCCATCAGGGGTGACGTGGGTCAAGTCCAAAGTGGCAGAATTAAATCCTGAGAACAACACTGTCCACACAGACTCTGGGAAAAAGGTATTTAGGTTGATATTTAGCTATTAATGTGTCTCAGAATATCAAGTGTTGTGAAAGAACTGTGCTTTTCTGCATAGGGTTAGTATAGAAAAGAGTTTTGAAAAGTGTTTTGAAATTGCTGGGAAATTTAGTGGTGTCAGAAATGTTGCGTAATATGACATTGTAGATTATATTTAACCATGAAGGTGTGTCATTATAAAGTAATCATAGCTGATATGAAGCGTGATATGGAGTATCATGAACATGTTGCGAAACTGGAAGGAATATCCGAAATAACGTTATTATTGTTTAGTTGCCATATGATCTGGAAAGCTCACTTAAATCTAACTTAACCCAGCTTTAGTTTTTTTTAGCATGTGATTTTTGTCTTTTTTTCTTCTCTCAGATTTCCTATGATTATCTGATTGTAGCTCTTGGCCTTGAGCTGCACTATGAAAAGGTATGTTATGAATGGCATTAATAGACCAAATTGCTAGTTTTCCACTTTCATATGCATGATGTGAAATCTTAACTGTATGTAGTGAATGCTTTGATTAAGAGGAAGCATTCTTGGCTTTTGCAGTTTTATTATTGACACAGTATGGGTGTGGTGTTATTGCCATATCCATTCAGACGAATTTTCCAATCATCATGTCATGTTAGTTCCATTTGTCTCTCAGACTTAATACCAAAGTTCAAGTTAAATAAAATTTAAAACTTTGTTGTATGTTTGGATTTTATGGTCATACCTGACATGACACTGTATATGCACAGAAATATGAAACTGTACCTGAACACGATAACTCTGAATTAATAAAACCAAAGTTAAAAATGATCCTGAGTTAACAATTTCAAGTGTGATGTTTGATGGGTTTCTTTTCTTAAAGTTGATTTCCTTTTGCTTATTACAGATCAAGGGCCTGCCCGAAGGGTTTGAACATCCCAAAATCGGTTCAAACTACTCTGTGGAAACAGTGGAAAAGACATGGAATGCCTTGAAGAACTTTAAGGAGGGCAATGCTTTGTTCACCTTCCCAAACACTCCCGTCAAATGTGCAGGAGCTCCTCAGAAAATCATGTACCTCTCTGATGCCTTCCTGAGAAAGGTGAAATCCCCAAACCATGGTTACAAACATGATGGACTACAGTATGTGCATGAATAATCACCTTTTATTTATACACTTACAAAAATATCATGTTATTAGAACATTTTTTGGACATGTATGATGGTAATACCATGATTTTTGGACTATATACTGTATGTCATGATTTAACCTGGTTTTTGAGCATATAGTAAAAAAAAACAAAAAATATGTATTTTGGAAATATACCATGGTAATACTATGTTTGTGGACACAAACAAGGGTAAGACCATGTTTTTGGGGCATATATCATGGTGACACTTTGTTTTGGACATGTATCATGGCAATACCATGTTTTGTGGACACGAACAAGGGTGATACCATGTTTTTTGTCCATATATCATGGTAATACCATGTATGTACCATGATAATACCATACTTTGTGGACAGAAACAAGGGTAATACCATGTTTTTTGTTTTTTGTCATTTTTTATTGTTAATACATGTATTTTGCACATGTACCATGATAATACATTTTTTTGTTGTCAGTATATAGTGGTTATTACCATGTTTTTTATTCTGTATCATGTTACCATCGTTATACTTTGTGTTTTGTTCATGCAATACCATGTTGTGTTGACATGAAAAAGGCTAATTGCATGTTTATGGGGCATATATCATGGTAAAACCATGTTTTTGTTCGCATACCATGGTAATACCATGATATTATTTAAAGTAGCTTGGAGTGATTTTGTTTATGGTTGATTGTTTTGTTAAATGGTTTTGGTATTGTTTAGGTATAGTAGTTTTAAAATTGTATAGTTATAGTAGATTTACAACTCAATAATACTCAAAGAGTTTTTTTCTTTTCTTTTTTTAGACAGGAAAAAGGTCCAAAGCCAACATTATTTATAACACCTCCTTACCAGTGCTGTTTGGCGTCAAGAAATACGCCGATGCCTTGTGGGAGATTGTGAAGAAGCGGGACCTTAATGTAAACCTCAGGCACAACCTCATCGAGGTCAGGGCCGACAAACAGGAAGCTGTTTTTGAGAATCTGGACAAACCTGGGGAGACGGAGGTTTACAAGGTTGCCACTGTTAAATTCGACAAAAAACATATTTTGTTCTGTTTGCTGTAGTTCGAGTGTCTTACATACCCTTCATCTTGGCAATAGTATGACATGATCCACGTTACTCCTCCGATGGGACCACCTGCAGTGCTGAAAGGGTCCTCACTGGACGATGAGGCCGGCTGGCTGGATGTAAATAAGAGCACCCTTCAGCATAAGACTTACGCCAATGTATTTGGTATCGGAGACTGCACCAATCTACCCACATCCAAAACTGCAGCAGCAGTAGGTAAAACACTGAAAAAAATGATTCTTTAAATCCAAAATGGTTGTGGATTTTTCTGGGAAGGGAGAACAAGATAATTCTCTGCTCATTAAACCTTTCCTTCCTAAATGTCAGTACTCATCATTAGTAGGGATGCAACGATTAACCGCAAGCCGGTTGAAAATCGATTCAAATATGTGTCGATTCAAATCGGTTGAAATGCTAAACAAATCGCGATTCAATTACTGGTAGGAGTTTATATGAATGCATGTCTGAGGGGAACTTACGGTCTTTAGAAAAGTTAAGATGGTATTTTTCCTTTTCATCTTGCCTCTGTATAATGCATATTAAAGTTCATAAGTGCAGCGCTGCTTTGTTTACAGCGGAAACCAAGGAAACGCTTTAAGCACCACCTACTGGCAGAGAGTGAATCTGCGTCTCGTTCAACTCCTCTGCTGTTTCTGTTTCATGCAGATATTTTTTATGTAGTTTCACAAAACTGAAATCAAACCATTCTGTTTTGTTTATGCCTTATTTTGTTTATGAAGAGATTTATTTTATTTGTGTTATTTATTTGATTTGAGGCTTGTTTTAACGTTTCAGTTTAGTTTTGTTATTTTTGATAGATAGATAGATAGATAGATAGATAGATAGATAGATAGATAGATAGATAGATAGATAGATAGATAGATAGATAGACTTTTATCCAAAGCAACAAAAGATGCAATCATGAATCGAACTGAATCGTTACTTGAGTGAATCGTTACATCCCTACTCATTAGACAGGTCTAGAACCTGTTTTAGTCGTTTTCCACCATTAATTAGTAGTTACTTTCCCATTCACCAAGCTGATTTTCTAGAGAGAGCTGTTGGTGTCTTTTTTACTGAAATGGGATGACCAGGAAAATCATCTGTGACTATAATCTTCTACAGCTGCTCAGTCTGCAGTACTCGACCGAACTGTCAGCAGAATCCTGAAGAAACAGACGCCGGATAAGACAGTAAGTATGTTTAAGGATAAACATGAATGTGGTTTACCACTATAGAAGTGCTAAGCTGTTTTCTCCTCCAAATATCACTTGATCATTTGCACTTGCTGCCCTCTACTTTCCTATTAAATTAGGGAAAAAAAGCACATTCTGCATTCAGTTCTATTATAAAGTTATTTTGAAAAACTAAATTTTAATAAACAGGGAACTCAGTGTGTTGTATACTGAACAGTTTGGCAATTGTGATACAGTGGGTCGTGTGCTTGTCCTATACATACAGAAAATATTAATAGTACGCACATTATGAATGCCTATACCAGAAATATTACAGGTAGTATGATGGCATGCTATTCCAAAAATAGCCATTTTTTTTAATATCACTACACAAAAAAAAGTATCAAGTACATTCATATGTACATAAATAATACAAACATACATTCATAAATTAAATTACAGATATACTACATAATGAAAATACATAGTTGATAATATATAAATGATAAAAATATTAAATCATAAAAAAGAATCATTCAGAATAAGCAAAATGCTCATTCCTAATATACTAATTGTTTTGTGTATGTTGCAGTATGATGGCTACACCTCCTGCCCTCTGGTTACAAGCTACAACACAGTGATCTTGGCCGAATTTGATTATGACGGGCAGCCGCTGGAGACCTTCCCTGTGGACCAGAGCAAAGAGAGCAGGGTCATGTACCACATGAAAGCTGATATCATGCCTCATTTGTACTGGCATGGACTTCTCAAGTGAGTCCCGATCGTGTACTGAGCAGATCTTACTCTTCTGATCGCAAGCCAGATATTCATTTTTTTCTCTTCCTATTTTGTTTTTCTTTTTCATATTAAGGGACTTTGGGGAGGCCCAGGACCATACCGGACCATCATGCATTTGGGAATGAAATAGAACAGACCGATATTTGGGAACAAAGCAACAATGTATTCTTTCTCATTAATAACATAATTTTCTTTGATAGTGCTTAATTTGCTTAACATGAATATCCAGAGATGCCTGCTTTAAAATATAGTTTGCTAGTTTTGAATAAATTCTAGTTACAGTGCTATAGAATAATTTTGGCGATGACATAATCCATGTTATTTTGTTCATTAAGTTCTTTTTATTTATGAATTTCTACTTTTTCTTATTAATTTTTTTGTATTTTTCTTTTTGAATTTTAATTTATTTATATAAAATAAATTACATTTTCTTCGTGAAGTCTGTATTTTGACTCTTTAGATAGATAGATAGATAGATAGATAGATAGATAGATAGATACCCCACTACACCTCACCGCCGCCTTCCTTCAGAATC
The DNA here is from genome assembly GCF_018340385.1 of Cyprinus carpio. NCBI lineage: Eukaryota > Metazoa > Chordata > Actinopteri > Cypriniformes > Cyprinidae > Cyprinus > Cyprinus carpio. Next base: position 13,562,773 of record NC_056596.1, on the reverse strand, counting down.
TGTGCGCATGCGCGGTAGTGTACGGCGTCATCCGGGTCCTTCGCAAAAATCGCTCTGAGAGGAGGCGGGAAATGGCGTCCCTAGCAGCTGTAGCAGATTCATCTGTCGTTCTGTGACTCGCGCTCAGCGGAGAGGAGAAGTGACGGACGGGCCGCTTCAGCCAGATCCACAACCATCTCCGGATCGTGCCGTTGCGACCCTTGGCACGTAAGTATCGCATACATGCGAAAATGAATTTGTAACCGTACGCCACGGTCGCAGTGCTTTGAAATCTCGCGTCTTCACGACTTGCCCCCTCCGTCTGTGAGAACGCGCTCTTCCTGCAGAAGAAGACGGCGCTGCGCTAATGTTTGTATCGCATTTAAACAAATATTGATTTATAAATAAAACACCATAGGATAAATAAATAAAAACGTTTCTTTGTCGTTTTCCAAAGCGTGTTTACTGTATAAAAAGGCTGGCGCGCGGGTAACAAGTCATCGGTTAGCGTTAGCCGCTGACATTAAAACCCCTCGGACTCAAATATTCCCCTCAAAATAAAATGTGCTATTAAGATGAAAAAACTGGCGTGGGTAGCTCGAAGTCGGTTGGCCAATTTCACCTGCGACTGCAGTTGGCGATTTTATTGTTTTGATGTCAAAACCACTGTCCAGTTGGCTTGCTAACTTGCGAGCGACCATTTTTAGCTCAATGATGTTTAGCTCGAAGGCGCGAACTGACAACAAATACTGAAGTAACTCGTGTTTTCAGTGGTGTGTTGTGTTGGCTGGAGAGTATAAGGAGTTTTACAGCACGGGAATGTGCTACACATTATCGACAGGCCAATGGCAAGCTACATTTGTTTAGATTGAACAAGCAAAGCGGGCTTTGAAGGAGGCATGATTCACCCCCGCCCACTTCAGACACATCCGAGGACTTTCACTAGTTTATCTGCTGCACATACCAATGCATTTATGAAACAAACACGAAACCTTTAAGATCACTGTTCTCATATTTCTCTATTTAATTCTCATCGTTATGCATGTAGAACGGACTTTCAGTAGTTTATATTTTTTAATTGTGTTAGTTATTATTGTAGATAATTCATTGTAAAGATTTAAAATATTAAAGATGTATGTATTTTTTTTCTGGATGTATTAGAACAGCATGTGCATCTTACATTTTTGATGTTAATAGCTTTTTATGAAAGTAATTTAATGATGCATTTGCATATTAATCTTGATTAATGGTCACATGACATGAGAGTAAATGGATTGTTGTTTTTTTACTTTGTAGCTGGACTTTAAAGCGGACTCACCTCCTTTTGGTTATTAAAAAAAATAATAAAGACAAAAATATTAGCATACTGTAAATTACATTTGTACTGTAAAATAAATGTAAAATATTTTTGACATTTTTTTTTAAATTGTTGTTATTTTTGTATTATTTTTTTGTTATTTTGTTGTTATTAAGGTATTCATAGAGTATGTGTATGAAATGTGTCTGCAAATGTTTGTTGTATTTTTTTGCTACATTCACTGTGATGCTTTCTGAATACACTCGATCACGAGCTGCTTATGTGAACAAGTGCCTGCGCTTTGCTTTGAAACATGCAGTGCATAAGACGATACAGTTTCTTAATTAGATTGCAGCCTTTGATTTGATAATCACATTAATAAAATTTTTCCTGTAGTATAATTATTAACTTTTCCCTGTCTGGGAAACCTTGATCTAGACAAACACACAACTTTATTGTCCTTTTGGATTCTTGTGTCTTTAGAATATTTCATATTTTAGTAAATTATTATTTTATTTAAATTCTTAATGCAAAGTCGTAATTGCATACCAGTATTTTTTTGCCATTTTTATTGATAGGATAGTGAAGAGGAGGCAGAGAACAATTAAGCCGGATTTGAGTCTTGTTGCCTACATAAACATCACCATTGAACTTGTTGGAGCATGTGATTGTTCACTACATTAATTCCAAAATTTATCACTGAACATCTATTCCAAGTAGTTAATCTCACAAATCCCATTCGCAAGAGCATCTGTGTCAAGGTTTGCAATCAGGTTTAGCCCATCATAATCAATAGTTTACGGTGATGTAATTCATCATTGAGTGGGTGATGATTTCCCCGTCTTTTTTGGCACTCTCAAAGAAAGCCCGTAGGGTGCTGTGGAGACCTTTCTTGTCAGTGGCACCAGGGGACAGATCCGATTGTTTTCCTTGAGTTTCCATGACTGATCTCCGCAATGGAATTCCTCAAGAGCCGTGTGGGCAGCTGAATGTGTTGCATTCAGTGTTATTAATGTAGCGGTGACGAAACTTTCAGCTCTCTGTCTCTTTTTTTTTTTTAAATGGTTGTTTAACTGTTTGTGTCTTTCCCAGTCTTACATGTGACTATTGGAACAATGAGGCTGAGAGTGCGTAAGGCATCTCAGCAGCGGAGCGCCACCCCGTCCGCCCGGACCGCTAAGACCAAGAGGAAGCACTCCGAGGTGGAACACACTCTGTCCGCCGAAGACGCCAAGATGCAGAAGCGAGACACGGGCATTTTCTCCACCATAAAACGGTTCATCAGAGGCAATGCTGTCAAGGTTGGGATCTGAACTTGTGTTTGAGATGACTTTGTGGAGTAAAAAAGTGGTTTGGTTTCAGCTGTGTTTCTTAATGTCAGGTGGAGCAGTGCACTCCTGCTAAGAGAAGCCGTGTAGACTGCGATTCGGACAGTAATCTGATCACATCCACTCCGACCGGTGGGAACCTGCCCAGCAGAGCAAACCCCAGAACCCGCAGGAAAGGCCCCGTCAATGGAGGTAAGCCTGCTGACCCTCACATTTAATCAGGCTACTGCTCCTTTAAAGGGATACTTCATTCAAAAATGAATTTGTTCCAGACCTGTATGAATTTTTTTTCAGTTGCTGAGCACAAAAGAAAGTATTTTGAAGAATAATGTAACCAAACAGCTGCTAGTAGCATTGACTTCCATCGTTTGTAAAGAAGGCTAAAGTCAACTGTTTGGTTACCAACGTTCTTCAAAATATCTTCTTTTGTGCTCACCAGAAGAAAGAAACTCATACAGGCTTGAGGGTGAGTAATTGGTGATAAAATCTTGGGATAAACTTTAGATATGTGAATTAAACATTGTTGTGAGTAGTTGTGCCGACTGGCAGCGTTCTCTTGGTGTTGATTGTTTCTCATTTTCTTCTGCTCAGATACCATGACAGGTCAGAGTAAACCAGTGAAGCCCAACGGGAAGCTGGAGGTGCAGACGGAAACTCTGAGCAGTCCACCCCGCACCACCCTCTTGGGAACCATCTTCTCTCCTGTTTTTAGCTTCTTCTCACCCGCCAACAAAAACTGTAAGGGACTGTGATCTCACTTGTCAGCTGATGAATGTATGCACCTAAATGACACGGAGATATTGATGTCATAATAAAATGTAGTTAGTTCCGCCTCTTCAGACCTTTTGATATACGACAATGTGTTTAAGACTTGCCAAATAATCAGTACTGATTTAATGCTGGCTAATTTAATAAGTTACAGCAATAATAGCACTTGAACATCAATTTGGACAACATTTTATCTTAATATAGCAGAATTAAAATGTCAAATTGCAGCATTTCTGAGCTAAAGCAGCCTGAGCTAGAGCAACTGCTGGCTGAGACCCTCAGGTTCAGGTGGAGCCATCTTATCTGAAACCAGTGACCAGATCAATGTATCTACCTGCAAAATTGCAGTGTTTTTTTGTTAATTCTGAGCACTTTCTGATATCATCACACTGTTAAACTGACTCTCTCTCTTGTCCTCCAGCTACGGCGGGCTCAGATTCCCCGGGGCAGGCGGTGGAGGCTGAGGAGATCGTGAAGCAGCTGGATATGGAGCAGCTCGAGGAAACCCCGACCAGCACTACCACAGATGGCCGAGATCTGACCTTTGACCCCGCACCGAACCCTAGACCGCTGCCTCACATAGACACATCGGTAGAGGAAGGAGAGATCGTCACAGAGGCTGATATGCCACCCCTAACTGGTGAGTGCCTGGCATGTGTTTTATAATTTTTTTTTTTTAGCTGTACCACTTTTTAAAGGTGATAATCCTCATATTTTATCTCTCGGTTAGCCGTAGGATCCAACAGCAGTTATCCGGATGTCCCGCCATCACCTCCAGCGGAAGGGACTTACGAAGAGGACTGGGAAGTTTTTGACCCGTGAGCCAAATTTCAACACACTTTGTCTAAATAACCTCAGTATAGCCACATGCTTGAGTGCTAACTTGCCTCTGTCTTCCAGTTATTTCTTCATCAAACACGTGCCACCCTTGTCTGAAGAGCAGCTCACCCGTAAGCCTGCACTCCCTCTGAAAACCAGGAGCACACCTGAGTTCTCTCTCGTCCTGGATCTGGTAAGCTGCCATCCATCACTAGTCTTAGCTGTTTTTGATGCAAATATTAAGGTGCTGTTTTATCTTAGGATGAGACTTTGGTCCACTGCAGCCTGAATGAATTGGAGGATGCAGCCTTGACCTTCCCTGTGCTTTTCCAAGATGTCATCTACCAGGTACAAAAACAATCTCAGTGATTCGAATTTTGGACTTTTTTTCACAGGTTTGTTTGTACTTCTAACAGTGATTTGCTGTCTTATTGCTAAAGGTGTATGTCCGGTTACGACCATTCTTTAGAGAATTCCTGGAACGCATGTCTCAAATTTATGAGGTGAGTTTTTTTTTTTTTTTGGTTTGTTTTTAATACCATAATGCAGCTGGCATGTTTATTTAAATCATTTTATTTATTTTTGAGGTTATTGTGAAATTAATGTGTAATTTTATTATTGGAATAAAGGCACAAATCCAATAAAATGTGTTATTATCTAACAAAAAATGGCACATCAAGCACTACAATCTGTTGAACTGGTTGGATTCATTTTGAAAAGTGTTAAATTATTTATGTATTATTATAGATTTTTTTTAATGGTTTGAATCGTTTAATTTTAAGTAATTTTGTTATGTGCTTTCCTTTTTTAGTAGTTTGTGTTTTTTTTTTTTTTTAGTAGTATTGTTTAGATTTTATTATTATTTCAGTTTTAGTTTATTTATTTTTAGTTAACAGTTTTAGTGCTTTAACTTGAACCTATTTCAGTTTGTTGCCAATGCAGTATTTATGAATTGTTTAACGTTTTCAACATTTATTTTTATTTTAGCTTTATTTCTGCTCACAAAATTGTTTGTAGATTTAGTCAATGATAACAACTCTGTCTAGGGGCAAAAATAAATATTTTGTCCCATATTTTGCATGCAACCCCTTCCACTTTAAACAGATTACAACAGTTTATATCTGTTACCATACTTGTTGATCAAACAAGCTTTTTTTTTATTTTATTTTTTTTAAATTAACATGTTAAATACGTTTCCCATAACTTCAAACCAATGATTGGTGCCAGTTATCTGGCTATTTCTAAGTGACGTTTTGTTTTGTTTTTCTGTCTGGTCTGTTTCGTTTTTGTTTTCAGACAAATCAGGTTTTAGACCAGTCATAGATTTTTGTTGCAAAAATGATTTAAAAAAAATAGTAATAATTAAAAAAATTGCGTAAGAGTCCTCAGTTGTTGGTCCTTCGTGTCCTGCTTTTATTTTCTAACTCTAATGAACATCCTGCCAGTGATGTGGTCTACTGCTTTCACTTATGACTGGCATTAATGACATCACCTTGAATTATCCACAGATTATCCTCTTTACTGCTTCCAAGAAGGTGTATGCTGACAAGCTGCTGAACATCCTGGATCCTAAAAAACAGCTGGTCAGGTCAGTTCTCAAGCAGGTGCCCTCTCAATGTAAAAAGTGACATTTAATGGTATTAAAGCTGCATGTTTACTTTCCACTAATAGTGTGTAGTTGTGATGGGAACAGATGTGTGTCTAGATTCTCAGGTTGTAAGATGTTTAAGGTGAGTATTAAGCTCAAAATGTCTTTCCTCTGGTATTTCAGGCACAGACTGTTTCGCGAACACTGCGTATGCGTCCAAGGCAACTACATCAAAGACCTTAATATCCTCGGGAGAGATCTCTCCAAGACGGTGATCATAGACAACTCACCTCAGGCTTTTGCCTACCAGGTTTGTGAAGCCGCCTTGAGTTTCACCTCCATTGAAGTGGTGAGTTATTAGTATGTAGAGCTCAGGATGTGCTCCTCTCATTGCAGCTTTCCAATGGGATCCCCATTGAGAGTTGGTTTGTGGACAAGAATGACAATGAGCTCCTAAAGCTGGTGCCGTTTTTGGAGAAGCTGGTAGAACTGGTACGTGTGTCTTGTCTCTTGTGTGCTGCTTTTGAAGGATTATGTGATATTGTTTTTAGAAATACTTTGTCCTGTACTAGTTTAATCTTTGGAGAAAAATATATGCCATTTGCAAAAATCCAGGATTTCTTTGCAGTTTAATTCGTAGAAATAAAAAAAAAAAGAATTAAAAAAAAAATTATTTTAATAACTCAAACACACCCTGTGACACAGCACGAACCGGTCTTCTTTCGCCCCAATGGAAAGCATATTTACACTGTCTTAATCATTCCCTATCCCCTGTATAGTGCACTATGTGTCATTCACCGTAAAGAAAATACTAATTCGTATTCTAGAGAGCATTTGATTGGACAGAAAGTTTGATGAGAAGCTGAAGTTCAGGGTGATGTCATCAAAACAGTGGGTTTTGAATGCTTATATCTTGTAAATGCAAATTCCGTCATTGTTTTGGAGCACACAGATAACCTTAAGGCTAACATAGTCATACTAAAAGCCAGAAAACTTCAATTTTGATTTTATGGGGACTTACTTATATTATAGTGTCTTAGTTTAAAGGGATACTCCACCCCAAAATGAAAATTTTGTCATTAATCACTTACCCCCATGTCGTTCCAAACCCGCAAAAGCTTTGTTCATCTTTAGAACACAATTTAAGATATTTTGGATAAAAACCGGGAGGCTTGAGACTGTCCCATAGACTGCCAAATAAATAACAGTGTCAAGGTCCAGTAAAGTATGAAAAGCATCGTCAGAATACTCCATCTGCCATCAGTGATTCAATCGTAGTGAAGCGACTAGAATACTTTTTGTAATTGAAGAAAACAAAAATAACAACTTTATACAACAATTCCTCTCCTCTGTGTCTCTCCAAATCAGCGTAGCGACATTTTGGAAAATCTGAGCAGTATCAGCTGCACCACAAGGATACGTTTTTTACGTGTATTTATGCTTTGGTTTGAAAGCAAACGCTATGCTAATTTGGAGAGACACAGAGGAGAGGAATTGATGAATAAAGTTGTTATTTTTGTTTTCTTTGCTTACAAAAAGTATTCTCATCGCTTCATAACGTTACGGTTGAATTACTGATGGCAGATGGAGTATTCTGACGATGCTTTTCATACTTTCCTGAATTGTGTTCTGAAGAAGAACAAAGCTTTTACAGGTTTGGAACGACATGGGGGTAAGTGATTAATGACAAAATGTTCATTTTGGGATGGAGTATCGCTTTAAGGACTATGTGATGGTGATTTTTAGTTAATGTTTGTTTTTTTGTTTTGTTTTTTTTACATCAGGCAAAACATTTGACTGTCGGCTATAAATAAACAGTTTATTTCTGCATCATGTGGATTCAGAAATTATGCACTTCACCTTTATGTTCAAAATAATTTTACGCTTATGTCTAAGATGTCATTTACAACTATGTTTTTGTTGACGTGGCATGTTTGTGTTTCTGTTCCAGAACGAGGACGTTCGGCCACACATAAGAGAGCGATTTCGTCTGCATGACCTTCTACCCCCGGACTGAATGTCACAGCGAAAGAACATTTCTTGCCAACCTGACTGTTTTTAAGCAGTTGGGAATTGACACCATGGGGAAAGGAGAATTTACCACAAATTCTTTGCCATAAGGATTTTAACTACAGACTTGCCTACACAGGTGTTCTTTTATGTGGGGCGGGAGGGAGGGAGGATTGATGGGCTCTGGACAAATGTTTTAAAACAAATGACTTGATGTATGCATACGTTTTCTATACACACACACACACATTTATGGAACCGAAGGCGAGGCCGAGAAGATCACACTTGATTGGTCGTCCCTCTCGGTTCTGTGGTGGAGTTCATGCCTGATTTGGACTTTAAGGTAAAGCGCTGTGCAGAAGTGGACTTGCGTCACTCCTTTTGGTGCTCAGTGGGACCCTCTGCCCTTCCAGGCCACAGGCTTTTACTTCAACGAGAATGACCTGTTGAATATAAATATATAAAACATGAATATATACATTCAACTATGTGTGTATATGTATATATAACATTTGTACATATATATTTTTTCCTGTCAAGTTTGTAAAACACGACTTGCCTTTTGGTTTTAATTCATTATGCATTCCTTTTTAGTTCAAGGTCTTTTTTCATAGACAAGCTGGCTTTTTATTATTTTTTTTTTTTTTTTTACTGTAGATTTAATGTATATTTGATGGCCTATCCGTTATGCTCTTGCTTTTTCTCGTAATCCGGTGAAATGTAATCCAAAATCCGGTCACATCCCATATGGAAAACATAACAGAAATGCTCATTTATAAATTTCAGTCTTGATTCTCTGTAGTTGTGGCTTTCAGTTACTGACCGCTTACTACCATTTATCCATGTCAGTCCTAATTTTGGGGTTTTAACTTTCTGTTCTTAGTTTGTTTTTATATACAAGTATAGATGAAATGTAAAATACTGTATGTGCTTTAAATTGCTTTTCTGTGGAGAAAAAAGAATGCTTTGTCTCTTTCTGAAATGTCCGGTAAGTGTGGCACCAGCACATGAACTAGCTTAAATCACTGCATCTCTGCTATATTCCCCCTCGTTCCGCTTCTCCTGCGCTCCTGCTTCAGAAACTGTTTTAGGAATTATCATGTACGGCTCTACCTACCTCTGAAGGGTAGACCTTCCGTTTCATTCAGTGTTACCCCAATGTTTTTTTATTTCCATGGACATTAATACATGATTTTAATGTACCAGAGTTGTTGGAATTGGTTTTTCTTTGTCATTTGAGATGAGAGCATCATGTGGCCTTGATTTGTTCGTTTTATCCTGTTCAGGTTAATGTTTTCAGTTCTAACTATAAGCTCATCATCACAGTATGACTGATGATTTTTATTGTTTAAGAGGAAATGAGACTTGAACTGAGAAATTAGGATTTTTTCGGGGGCGATCTTTAATAGCAATGTCTCAAGTTTTTGAGAGAACTGGTCAATTTTAACCTCTGGCAGCTTTAAGTCAATATTTTCTCGATGGCAGCTTCTGTTTTGGGAATAAGAACATGCTGTCAATGCATCTGTTATCTAGATTTTAATATAAAAATGCAGTGAATGAAATGAGTGTTTTGATTGGATGTGTCTGTGAATGAGGAGGACTTTGTTAAATGTCATGAATGTATTTCAGTGTAGCTTTTGCAGCACACATGGAGCAACAAGAAAACAATCTTAAGATCTTTTCAGATTATGTATAATTTCATATGTATGTGTTTTTCTTGAAATGGTCATATATATATTTCATGTAGCTTTGACTATTAAAAACAACAACAGTGGTTAATCCCTGAAAACAGCATGCTGAAGAGTTCATAACTGAAACATTAAATTTGCTGTTTTTGCACATTAGAAAGTTGCATTGTTACTCTTACCTGTTTGAACGGTTTTGTCATTTTAAAATTAATTTCAAAGAAATGTCAAGTTCTTGGATATATATTTGTAATTGTAGATATAATGGTTAGATTTAAAAGTGAATAAAGGTAGTTTTAATGCTTGCTTTAAATGGAAAATTAAAATCGAGCTACAAACAGGAAAAAAAAATCCTTCACCACAATAAAAAAAGTATTATTTTTAATAATTGAAAGTAACCAAATTTAAAGTGTGTGTGTACATATAGGAAAAAAAAATCCTTCACCACAATTATATATATTATTATATTATATTATATTATATATATATATTTATATTAGTGTTCGTATATGTACAATAATATAAGTATATGATTAGATTATGTAGCCTATATATTTTATATTAAAATACATACTGGCTTAGGCCTAAAAATCACATTTTGCCTATTTAAATCATTACAATCATAAATAATTTTGTGCCCAGAGTGCGAAAATAATAACTTTTCTAATTCAATGTTTGTATTTACATTATCTCTTAAAAAAAAAAAAAAAAATATGAGAAATTTTATGGTTAATTTGCAATCTACTATTCAACTGTTATATTGTGGTGATTATAATATTATGATACTTATTGACTTGTGATATGATATGGCATGGGCCATTCAGTTTAAAGTTAAAACTAATTTTACAGTTTTATGTTTGTTTTTCTAATTCTGTGTTGTTAGTCAGTGGTCGATCATAACATGTTCTCAGTATTAGGAAAAACTAAAATTACATAAATCATCTGAAATTATGTATTATTTATTTAAGGAACCTTACTTTTGGCGTGAGCTGTCGCGGACTGTGGTTACCATGGTGACGGTTCGCGCAGGTGAGGTCGGCGTCATCAGTCCGGTCCTCCAGTCCAGCGGGTGGCGTCGCAGTGTCTCCTGCGCTCTGTGCGATCCGAGAGCGTTCAGTGTAAAAGAGGAGGAGGCCTGTTTAATTTCTCGCCCTCTGCTTGCGAAGTACGCGTCCGCTCAAAGTCGCTCGTTTGACATCGGGCTCATGTCGAAGGACGGCCGGTACGATGGGCGCCGACGCGGCGCGGCTCAGCAGCACCGGCTCGGGCTGAGGTTGGGTCAGAGCGGGGACGGCAGAGACAGATCGGCCAGTAACAGCTCTGGATCATCTCACGGAGGAGGGAAAGGCAGGAATACGCCCATCAACATCGCCCTAAAGGTAACAAAAACCCAGCTGTCTCAAAACATAGCGAGCTGTCTACCTAGACAGCATCTTTTGGCATCATAGGCGCTCTCTGTTTATGAATCAGGCAGCTGTCACAGTTACAGAGTTACTATGGGAACGGTGCTTTTCCCCCAAAACAGCACAGTTGCTACAGTTATTGTTGCTACAATACACAACTGTGGTAAAGTTCTGATGCAGGCTGTCATTCTGAACGCTTCGTATGCTGTATGCTGCTTTGTTACCATTATAACCCTGTATCTGTCAACGGAAATGTTGTCTGGGTATGAGCTTGTGCAGGTGTGATCCACTCACATGTGATTGTGTAGTATAGTGTGCATTATTCTCACACACCTGAGGCAACACAGTGTATTTGCGAGGTGTGTTTGTTAGTGCTATGCTGTGTGTCTTATTGTGACCTGAAAGGTTTCTTATGTTTTCCGTAACATCAGATATTCAGTATTGTGGTCGATCATAATTTGTCAGCCCACAATGGATCTTCAAGTCACAGATAAACAATACAAATGCAACCGTGACATTACACAACAGTGACACATAACAGAAAGTAGCTTAATAACACATACAATGCAACGTATTGTTTGGCATTACATAACAGTAACAACACAATATAATATTATTAGTGGTTGATGATATATAGTGCCAAAGCCGATATTTGGTGTTTTTTAATTTATTTTTTATATGGGCATCGGCCGATAAGTATGTCTGTTTGGCCGATGTGACTTATATTTTGAAGGTGTTGAGAACGGCAGCGCCTACACACACAGCGCTCACAGTTTAACAGTTCTGACTCATACAGATAGAAGTCTGTCTACTAATAATACAGAACTGTTAAACAAAGGAGGTATGTATTATTAGGCAAACATTATAATACTTTCTCGTTTACCCTCACCATTCAGCAAATACGCATTTATATCATTTAAACAAATCTTTGAATGTCGAATAAACATTTAATTACACAAACATTGCAGACTTCGTCGAATCCAGTGGGATCTTGTGAAGTGTGCATTTTGGCGTGTTACCATGGCTTTATTTAAAAAATAAATAAATAAATAAATAATTCCCAATGCACACAAACTGACAAGATTACTGAGTGCCCTGTTGCTTACAGTGTTTAATTCCTTTTTATTTATATATTTTAAATATTTCTTTATTTGTGAAAAATACTTTATTAGTATTACAGAATCAAGAAGTTGTCTTCTAAAGTACAAGTATGTTTATTTGACACCATTTCTTTTTTAATTCATTTTTAAATGTTCAAATTTTTTAAATATTAATCAAAATAAAAAAAATCTATCTATCTATCTATCTATCTATCTATCTATCTATCTATCTATCTATCTATCTATCTATCTATCTATCTATCTATCTATCAGCTTTATGACTGCCACCGGCCACCCTGCTCTCTAAGATATCGGCATCGGCTGTCAAAAAACCTATACTGGTCGACCACTAAATATTATATTAACGGTACATAGTATTAGCACTGCTCTCTAAGATATCGGCATCGGCTGTCAAAAAACCTATACTGGTCGACCACTAAATATTACTAAATAACAGTAAAAATAATTCAACATAATGTTACAGAACATGACATAACAGTAATCTAACTCAACATAACAAAACACATAACAGTAACAGTGCAAAAATAAAGTTACCATAACAGTACATAACATTAACATGACATCATAACATTTAAATAACAACAGTGACACACACACCATAACATAACAACATAACATTAACATGACGCCATAGTATTACATACACAATGCAACAATACATTTAAGAGATACTCCATCCCACTAAATATTATATTAACGGTATATATTATTAGTGTGTTGTTATGAACCTGTAAAAGATTTGTTCTTCTTCGGAACACAATTTAAGAATATTTTGGATGAAAACCGGGAGGCTTGTGACTGTCCCATAGACCGCCAAATAAATAACAGTGTCAAGGTCCAGGAAAGTATGAAAGACATCGTCAGAATAGTCCATCTGCCATCAGATGTGCAATCTGGGTTATATGAAGCGACGGGAACACTTTTTGTAAGCGAAGAAGACAAAGGAATTATTGAATAAAGTCTTTATTTTTGTTTTCTTCGCTTACAAAAAGTGTTTCTCTCGCTTCTTTTAACCCAGATTGCACGTCTGATGGCAGATGGAGTATTCTTTCTGATGACGACTTTCATACCTTTTATGGACCTTGGCACTGTTATTTATTTGGCAGTCTATGGGACAGTCACAAACCTCCTGGTTTTCATCCAAAATATCTTAAATTGTGTTCTGAAAACGAACAGAGCTTTTACAGGTTTGGGAACGACATGGGGGTAAGTGATTAATGACTTAATTTTCATTCTGGGGTGGAGTATCCCTTTAAAATTACAGTACATAACCTGAATATGTCAACATAACATTACATTTAACAATCAATCTCCGCACACCTGACGACAATTAATAGGTGCGTAGGAAACAGAGACCACAAAGATCAAAACTCAAGGAAAAGAAAACAATTCCTGCACACTGTCAATTAGTGCAAAAGTATCAAAAAGGTTTAATAACAGTGTTTCGGTCGCATGACTTCATCGTCTTATTGAAGATACCTGATGAAGGTTATGCAACCGAAACGTTGTTAAGTGTTTCGTTCAGATTTGCATCACAGGAATAAATTATTTTTTTTAAAGTATATTCAAATAGAAAACTATTATTTTAAGTTGTAATAATATTTCACATATTATTGTTTTTTTCTGTATTTTTGATCAAATAAATGCAGGCTTGATGAGCAGCAGAAGAGACTTCTTTCAAATACATTTAAAAATAGTAATGTTTCCAAACTTTTGACCTGTACTGTATTTCAGTACATCCCTTATTTTTTTTTTTTTTTTTTTTGCAAATTATATTTTTGTTTAATATTTGAGAGCAAATTACCTGAGCAAGTTATTTATCAAGCAACCAACTGTTTTATTCCAAGTAAACTTACTAATTATTTCATTGCTAAATCAATGTCTGATTTAAAAATTGACTTGGATCATTTGAAAAAAGCAGTTTATTTATTCAAGTTTTAATGCACATATGATAGTAATATAAACATGTTGAAATAATATATAGTATATTTTTCATTAGTTAAAAAATTACATTTATATAAATAAAATATTATATAAAATAATTTGTTTACAAAAAGGTGAATATTACATACCGACTTGACTCTTGTTGTCTTCAAACGGTAGATATTTTTGCACGCTGTCATCCTCGCGGCTGTGTCTGTTCCACATCTTGTTGGTGCGTCTCTATTTACATCTATATCCCCAGTGTGAGTTATGCACCGCTGAGCTCCAAGCGGGCATTGAATCTGCGTCGTGTCCAATGCAGACGCGCTGACACACGCAGCCCTGCCGCCTCCAGCACATGCTGGACGAGTGGGCGTCCTGCTGTGTGCACATGACTGCACAGAGAGAGGAGCTCTGCACAATACTCGGCCAAGCTGTGCTACAGCTAAGACAGCAAAACAGTAGCAGCAGAGTGACTGTGCATCTGAGACGTTGCAGAAAGATGGTCCCTGTGTCCAGGAGAAGTCCGTCCTGCTGATTGGCGGAGGCCTCTACTTGGAGAGTTTGCAGGAGTCACGCACAACCACGGGGCTATTTTTGGTCCAGCTGTCAAATGACGATGACAGGCCATTCGTGCAGTGGAGATGCTGGTTAAGGGGGAAAACATGTTGCCATAAACAAATTTGGTAGCATGTCAGGGCCGGATATGGATGAGGAACCTGCTTACAGACTCTACTTCTACTCTGTACGTACCTTCTGTTCTCTTCCCATCATTCTTTCTGCTTCTGCATTTAGACGCACTTGAAACTCTATCCTTGGAGTGGCTTGCAGCTCTGTTATTCATCCTGAAAGCAGTTCTTTGTAGCTGGACGTCCTTGTTTTGCAGTTCTGTAGGGGCTCGGTTAGATCTAACTCCAGTGACCTCGGGTGTCAAGGGGCCTGCTGGTGATTAGGTGATTAGCTCGATTCGTCTCCCACATGCAGGGAGCACTGACCTGAGATCAGATACACCCTTCTCACTTTTACTTTGGTTATTTTGCACCGACGGATGCCAAATCAGAAACAGCTTCCCCCCTTCTGCCGAGATGCAAGACAAATGTAGACTCAGGCCTTCCGTTGGCAGTCAGCTGCCAGAAACCTGGGAAACCCGGAGTAAATATTTACCATCCAAACACCCTGCTGACAGGCAAAGAGTTAATTTACTTGCATGTCTTTTTTTAATTGTTTGTTTCGCAATCTCAAGGCCTCATTCATGCTTATTTTCCGACCTCTAGAGAGTAAAACTGTGTAATGAAGGCTTTTGTCATTGGCTAAGTAGGTCAGTTGTGTATTTTAACCCCGAGGACATGAGATAGTGGTAGAGGAGGACAGTACAATGTTTATGCATGTGTAAAAACCAGTGAGCCTTATTAAATATTCTTCTCTGTGAGGGAATGTGACAGACGGAACAGCTTTGCGTTTGTGTAACAGTGGCACATGGCCAACAAAATTGAATAATTAGCTATATGCCAATTTATATATATTTTTTGTTAGATTATTATATTAAAAAAATTATCAAAGGACTGTAGACTTGTGTTTTCATTATGGACAATTATTTTTAAGATAATTTATATATATTTTTTATTGAGATCGTTTTCTGTATTAAAGAACAGCAGAGTCCACACCACAACTATAACGATAAAGAGACAAAAAAAAAACGATATCGTTGGAATCACTTTCAAGAATGGCGATTTTTTTCCAGCTGATGAACGATAAAAAAATTGACAGCCAATCAGAATCCATCCTGCTGTAACGCGCTCGAAGTAAAGCGGCAGAAGAAGCGTGCGCTTAGAATAAACAGAAATCGTTCGCTGGGTGTGGACGCTAATATCGTTATCTTTATATTTATCTTTATAGTTATCGTTCTTGGTGTGAACGGGCCTTTATTATATTAAAAAAATTATTAAATTTAATGTTTTGACAAATGTATTGACAAATTTGAGAAATTGAAGGCATTGGTTTTGAAGTAAAATGGAAGTAAAGTCAGCTAATTTTAAAGAATATTCCATGTCTAAGTTAAGCTTAATTGAAAGTACTGTGCCATAAAGTTGGAAAAGAAAAATTGGTTTGTCCTTCTTTTTTTTAAGATGGAATGAATTGAAAATTCACCTAATTTTTTTTTTTTTTTTTAGAGGCATGTATATTGATCCGGGGTTCGTTTCCTGAAACTTTCTTAATGCTACATTGTTCTTAAGTTATACCTTAAGCTGTACCTTATCATTAATACGTGTTTCCCAAAACATTCTTACACCTCCATTAGCAGCAATGCAACTTCCACATTCAAGGTCCAGAAAGATAGGAAAGACATTGTTAAAGTACTCCATGTGACTCCTGTGGTTTAACATCAATTTTATGAACTGACGCAAATGCTTTGTTTGCACTAAAAAAAAACATAATTTATCACTTTTTTAAAACATAATATTATTGTTTTCACTACAATGTTAACTCTAGAATGTAAACTATAGGTTTAAGTCGTTGTTGATATTTTGTTCATGTTTTGATGATCAGTATTTTAAAGTTTTTACTTTAATGATGTCTTTCCTACCGTTCTGGACCTTGAATGTGGAAGTTGCGTTGCTGCCTATGGAGGGACAGAAAGCCCTCGGATTTCAGAAAAAAAAAAAAAATAATAATAATAATAATTATTAAAAAAAAAAAAAATTATGTTATTAAGGTCTTATGGGTTTGGAACGACATGAGAGTGAGTAAATAATGACAGAATTTTCATTTTTTGGTGGACTATCCCTTTAATAGGCCAAACCACACTAGTGTTGGGCGATATGGTCATTTTTCAAATCGTCATATCGTCAGCCCGTGAGATCGACGATACACGATATTATCGTGCATGGGTGGAGCAAGAGAGAGACTCTTTGTTCTTGTCATAGCATAACTATTTGGGTGTTTTAAAACTCGCAGCTGTGCGAGAGAGAGCCTATGGAATCACCAGTAATCGAAAAAAAAGTACTTTCAAACATACTGATAAACAAACGTTAAATATAAAAATACTGTATTTAAAACAGCTAGTTCATATATAGTCTGACACAACTGTCATATCGCGCATCCTGTAAAAATTTGCCGCATTTGCACACGGAAGTTATCAGTAAATGTTCTGCAAATCAGTCAACGGTGAAAATCAATAGTAGATTTCATTTAAAGACCAACAGTTTGGACATAAATGAATACGTTAAATATGAAGTATTTAAAACAGGTAAGTTCATATATTTGGAGTAAAGTTCAGTTGAACTGATGCATCAGTCATGCAGCGCTCCGGACCGCGCGCCCCATGAGGAGCCCGAAGCAACCCCAACAGAACCGAATGAGATGCATTCTAACATAACTGTGACATTAAACTCAGAAAGGGCTCGTTTAAAATATTGCACATATATAGGCTGTTCAGATTACTTGTTAAAGTGCAATGAAATACCTTATATCTGCAGACGAAGTAGGCTACGTCTGTTTGTGGATGGAAAATGCTGAAGTGAAATAGCGAGGCAATTTTATAGCCGAATTATAGTAGGCTGCCAAATAAAAATAATAATAATTATAATTATTATTATAATTTAATGCATTAATAAGAGAATGTGCCTAATATCGTCTTGACTATCGACAGAGACATCTGCTATCATCGATACACGATACTATACTATGTCTATTGGCACAACCCTAAACCACACTGACCAGTGGTTGAGGATCCATGTGTAAATGGTGTGCAGTGAACATACCACTGTTTGTCTTCCTACTGGTGCTGCTGACATGACGTTGAATAATCAATGATCTTGGCATCACTTGTGCTTATATTATCACCCCTGGCAAGTCATATAAGGAGACCAGAAAGAAGGTGTGAATTAATGGTAATTATAATAATGAAGAATGTCCTTAAATCTTGGACAGAACAAGCTCACTCTTGCCAGTTGCTAAGAGCACTGCTTTTATCTGTGAGTGTTATTATGAAAAGGACAAGGATATCTTCTGTGACTACTTTATAGCTTTATTTTAAAAGAAAGCGCCATAAATAAAGGAATAGTTCACTCAAAATGGAAACATTTCTCATCCTCAGAACATCCAAGATGTAGATGATTTTGTTTCTTCATGGGAACAGATTTGGAGAAATCTATTATTGCATCACTTGCTCGCCATTGGATCCTCTGCAGTGAATGGGTGCCGTCAGAATGAGAGTCCAAACAGCTGATAAAAACATCACAATAATCCACAAGTAATCCACACGGCTCCACTCCATCAGTTAATGTCTTATGGAGCAGAATGCTGTGTGTTTGTAATAACATTTTTAACTTCAAACAGTTACTAGTCCTTTATCCATAATATTCCTTTCGAGAATGGAAGGGATTTTTAATTTTTGAATGGAGTAATTATGGTTTTTGGTTTTTGTATGTTGATTAACAGCACTGATGCTCGAATAGTTTCTTAAACACACACAGCTTTTCGCTTCATAAGACATTAGCTGATGGACTGGAGTGGTGTGGATTACTTGTGGATTACTGTGATGTTTTTATCAGCTGTTTGGACTCTCATTCTGATGCAGGGCTCTAGACTAACTTTTTGCACTGGTTGCACTGGTGTGCCTAAATTTTTTTTTTTTTAGGTGCACCAGCACAAAAGTTAGGTGCACCCAAATTTTCGACCGAATCACATTTAACACCGCAGTTTTACAAGGTCACTTTTTTTTTTTTTTTTTTTTTTTTTTAAATCGCTGTCCATATACGCAATATTGACTTGTAAATGATTAACTAACAATCTGTTATTTCAATTCTACAAGAAAGATAACTTACTGAAAAAGTGTTTGTGCTTAAAGTGCTTCACTGAGCTGAAATTTAAAATTAAAACATCTCAAGATAAATTAAATATAAAAAGAAAATCTAAATTAAGTGTTTTTTAAGGGCTTCCAAACTGAATATCTCATGGCTCAATGTCTTATGGACTATCCTCCACTGCAGTCACATGCCCCTCGGATGGCCAACTCCTGTAGTTTGTCCTTCTTGGTCTTTGGCCTTGGCTAAACCAGCTGCCAGACTCTCTCTAGCATCAAAATCTTCCAGACTTGGGCCCCTCTACACTGATTCTCATCAGATCTTCACTGTGTCTGAATGAAGGGTGCTCTAGTGTCTGATTTGAACAGCTAAACACTCCCTAAACAGCTTATACTACTTTCTCAGCTATTAAAATAGTTCGGTTTTGTATGTAATAGAAAAGTGATTATATTTCATTTCGTTTTTATAAGTTAATTTAGAAAAACGTTTGGAGCATTTTTTTGTTTGTTATATAAATGTTTTAATTTTGTTTTTTTTTAACGACCAAGCGGCCAGCGGCAGACAGTGAGAGTATGTTTGATCAATTTAGCCTTCTCAAATCATCACGACTCGCCTAAAATAAAATCTATAGATATAAAACAGTTCAAGCATATAACTATTTAAACGTTAGACCCAGATAAATGTGCGCTATATCCAATAGTTTGTGCGGAGACGCTTCAGGACATGGAGATGCCTGCGTTTTTTTCAGTAGATAAGCCGTCATTTTTGCACATAAAGGTAAGAGTAATACATCATAACTGCAAAGGGTCTTTTATTTGTGTGCACTCACAATATCAACAAAACGTTGTGCTTTTATTAAATAAAGAAAACAAACACGATATGCGCTTTCTGCGCCTCGTCTTTGACAGGAGTACAAAAATGAACCGAAACTCAGTGAAAACATGGCTCACAGACATAAATATATCTATAGAAAGCTTTAAATGATTACTTAACGAAATAAAACAAATCGAAAACAAAAACTCTTTCATCTTTCAGCTCGGGCTGAAATGCAGGGATCTAGTGTCTGTTGTTGAACCACAGGGAGACTTTCAGAGTCACGGAGACTTTCTGTTTTCCCTCGAACGGCTGGTCACATGTCGCATTTCTATTTTGAGTGAACTATTCCTTTATTTGTGGCGCTTTCTTCTAAAATGTTCCCCCCAGTTACACTTGGTTTTTTTTTTGTTTGCAACAGGCATCTTTCCAGCGGTCCAACAGCCATGACAAGGTGAGGAAGATCGTGGCAGAGGAAGGCCGGGCTGCTCGAAACCTCATTGCATGGAGCGTCCCAGTGGAGAGCAAGGAGGAAGAGGGTTAGATCCATTCAAACACTCATGCACACACACAATAAGAAGCTGACATTTGCATTGCGTTTTATGGTAAATAGGGTGTAGATCTTGAAGTAGCCACACCAAGTCAGGGAAAAAAACATCAAATAAATGTTTGGATGCCTGTGATATCCAAGATTTTTTTTTTTTTTTTTTTAAGAATAATATTAACAGATTTTTATAAACTGCTGTTTAAAAGTTTGGGGTCAGTAAGCTGTTGTTTACGGGATTCTATGATGAATTAAAAAAAAAAAAGCCCAAAGCATTTATTTGAAATCAACAATAATTTTTGATCAATGCATCTTTGAGTAAACGTGTTCAAAAATAAATAAAATATTATATGTGATGCATTGCTCGTTCTTGCAGTCACAAACAGTCTCGCATCCCCGGGGCTCATCACCCATCAGGCTACCACTTAAAATCCATCCAGCTTTGTATAGAGCGTTCATTTGCAAAGCAAATGTAGGCGATGAACTAGTGCTCCAAATCTGTCATCCCCTCTCTTGTACCTGGAGTTACAGCACACTCTTTGGAGTAGAATGTGTGAGTGAGTGAGTGTGTGTGTGTGTGTGTGTGTGTGTGTGTGTGTAAGCTGACCCAGATCCTCTGTTTCACTGTCAGCGCTGACAGGTCACCACAGGAGTCTTTTGTTAGTTGTGGACTGCAGTATGTGTTATGTCCCAGCAAACACGATTCACCAGTGCCTGCATTTCATAGAGAGCCTTGTTTCATTCAGAATCTGAAAGTTGAATAGGTCTTCAGTTTTACAACAAATGCTCTGATGTCACCCATGTAAATTTGTTAGGTGGAATACTCTGGAGTGGACATGTGAAGTAATGTGATATTTATATGCCTTTAACAGTACTGTGTTCTTCTGTTCACGTGCAGCTAAATCGAAGAATCACGGTAACAGCAATGCAAGACCTCAACGAATCAACTCCGGGCTCCACAGGAACAAAAAGCAGGTGTGATTCTTTTGTATTTTCTGAATCTTTTATTAATACCTAGAGTAAGTGAAAACACTACTGCCATATAATAATGTTGTACATTATGTACTGTCTCTATTTGCATCCACAACAAATCTGGAACCAGGCAAAAAAAAAAAAAATCTAACTAACCTGAAACATGAGTATGAAGTATGCAAATAAACAAGCATGTCTAAATCAGAAGAAAATGTTTCTT
The DNA here is from genome assembly GCF_018340385.1 of Cyprinus carpio. Classification (NCBI taxonomy): domain Eukaryota; kingdom Metazoa; phylum Chordata; class Actinopteri; order Cypriniformes; family Cyprinidae; genus Cyprinus; species Cyprinus carpio. The sequence goes on along the minus strand of NC_056596.1, from coordinate 13,541,498 downwards.
TGCTTCCTTTAAAGAAAAGTGATCATTTAACCAGGAAGCTTTGAACTGGAAAGCTCCAAATAAAAAAGCTTTTACTCTTGTTAAACACTAGGGGGCGTCAGAGACCTTTTATTTGAGCCTCGTATTTGTTGGGGTCTTATTTCCAGTCTTCCATAATTTGACCTCAGTGTTTAAATAAGCAGCACACACTGATCGTTAAAACGGTGGTTAACCCATAAAGTGAATGGCAAGTGAAGTTCATTTGGCCAGATAGAGGTATTTAGACCATTTGAAACACTCACACCTGCTCTTAACAGAACTCGGCACTGGACTGCAAAAGCGCACCTGGGTCGATACTGGACAAAGGACCTGAGAAGAGCCCCACCAAGACTAGACAGCCACGGAAGGTGGACCTCCGAGCACGATATTGGGCCTTCCTGTTTGATAATCTTCGGAGAGCAGTGGATGAGATCTACGTCACCTGCGAATCCGACCAGAGCGTGGTGGAGTGCAGGGTATGATTATATATGACACACATACCATCAACATTTATCAGCTTTTACCATTTGAAACTGAATATTTTATAGATTTCTAATGCTATAGTTTTTATTCTTTTTTTTTTTTTTTTTTTCATTTCTTTTTTTTTTTTTAAACATTTTATTTTGAAGTTGTTGCTTTTGCACTCTATGACCATTAGAGGGAGTGAAGCATTGCGATGAAGCTCTGCCTCCTCCTTCTCCTCCTCCTCCTCCTCCTTGCATTCCTTTTGTTTTCTGGTTTGTGTCAGAGAGGGGTTTGGTGAGAGAATCATCACTGCACCTCTCCAGGGCCTTTCTGGAGATGGATGACGTGTAAACAAAGGGCCCCCCACCCCACTCCTTCCGTGTGTGTGTGTATGTGTGTGTGTGGGGGGGTGTCGGGGTACAAGGTCTAAGTGACGTCCCAAAACACTTTTTCCACCCCAGGTTCTTTGTTTAGCAAAAAGCTGATTGCAAAACATGTACTACAATCAGCCACTATGACCAATAACCTCTCAGCACGCAACGATCGCAATAACGATTTGTCACTTCGAGTTGATCAACAGTGTTTCTGTGTCCGGTTTGGTCTTGGGACCTGTGTCGGCAAACATTGGTTTGAACTCTGTTAGCTTTGGTTGGCAGAGCCCATGTCGGGGCACTCACTGTGTTTACCCTGGCAGGTATGGCGCCGGGATGTATTTGCACCCATCGTCCATGCTCTAAACTGCTGGCTCTGATTTATCGATTGGCGTGTAATCTAGAATTATGCTGAGCAGGGTTCAGCCAGCCACTCGAAGTTAACCGGCCCCGTTTGTGGTCACCTTGTTGACAGCTGGCCTGTGTGAATGTGCGTATACTATCCGGCCGCTGTGTTTTCATGTCCGGTGGGTCTGTTCACACTTCCTGTCCCTTTGGTCTGAGTTGGTGTATGGGACCGCGCTCTGCTACAGATCTTGAGTTCACTGTCATTTGAAGGTAGAGGATTGTTTGATGAGAGACAGTAGGTTTACAGTAGGAAAATGTCCCTTGGAGCTATTGAAATCTAGGACTTTTTACATACACATAAATGCTCCTTTATAAAGATATAAATCTATGATTCAGCACTTGTTTTTTTGATGTTGAGTACATTTACCGGCATTTTTTGTGTTACATAATTGCATAAGTATAATTTTTTTGGTCAACAACAGAATTCAGAAATTCAGAACATTTTATAAAGTATATAAATTGTGATGGAAAAACTGTTTAAATAAACATCTTGCTTTGTTTCATATTGGTGGATTGTGCCCAGTAAAACAAGAAATATGTATTCAGTACAGCATTTGCAATAAATTATATTTGCTTATTCCTAAGTGTCTTATTCTGTGTAAAATAGTTAGTTTCCCAGCATTCAATTTCACCTGTGTTTCTGATTCTTTATCCTCTGCCAGTGTTGGCTGGTTCATGATTTGGTCGGGTGGGTTGATTTATTTTCATATTCAAGTAACGCCCACATCTTTAACCCACAACCCAGAGGACTAATTAGTTCTTATCAGGCCTCTACCTTGTCTCAGGCCTGATTTATGTGACTCACATCAGCCCATGGACCAGACCGTTATCCTTCTGCACGTGTGAATGGGTCTATGAAAATGAGAGATGTAATATATCAGAATTGTTTTTGTGTGTTTGAGAGGTTATTTCATTTTTTATATGACCGAATGACCCATGTTAAAATATTATTATATTAAGCATTTTCCCATCAAGTGTCTTATAAGTCTTTTGAAATTCTAAATGTGTAAGGATTCTTTTAAGGGCACTCAGTTGTTTCCTGTCCACTTGTTTTCCCTTAGCTGTTGCATTATGGGCCAGTATCGTCCTCCACCATTCCCCGGTGTTGTTAGCTAGCCCCAGTCAACAGGCCTGATGCTTTACACATCTTTCACTGAGTCTGACTCCCCTATTAACTAAAAGCAGTGTGGACCTCTCCTCACGATTGCCACTCCCCAGTTACTGCCCATCAATCAATCACACACACACACACACACACGCCTGTTCCATAGCATCGCCTGCTGTCCCCCAGATCATCAGTCACACCACAGCCCCTGGTCCTGATCTTGAATGCATTTGAACTGTGTCTTAACGAACAGGAAGTCTGGGTATTCCTGACTACCTCACAATATTAAACACATTGTGATACAGGTGTCAACACATTAGGCCTCATTCATGAAACCTGTGTTAATATAGAAGTAAATTCAGTGAAATTTGCCCCGTAAAACAGACCTTCCTGAAAACTCTTCTCTGGATTCACAAATGCATTGTAATCGTCAGATTTGATGGTTAAACGTGTATGTTAATGAATTCCAATCATTTGTGAAAAGGCTGCATGTGCACGATCATTCATTACCATGATCCCTATGAATTACAACTACGTTAATTACATGTCCAGGAAGGAACGCTGTGGAATTTTCTGAACAGCTTCCCCAGGTTTGGCTCCAGTACATTGCATAAATGCAAAAAAGACTAATAGACCACATGGTTAACAATAAATATTCAATTAACATGTATCCACCAAAGCCTTTTTAGCCAGCTGAGAAAATGGCAGGCGCTCTTCTGAAAGATGCCAGCTGGTGGTGCTTGAGTAGGCTTTGGTGGGACAGCGTTTTTTTTTTTTTTTTTTTTTTTCAGCAGAGACACTTTGGTTGCTATGATTTGGAATATCCCTGGCAGTAATGTATTACTAGTATCTAATTTTTAATATTACTAAATATAATAATGCAGTAACCAGCAATATTAACTTCTCCATTTTTGACAGTGATAGTGACAATTGCTGCGTCTTACCCAAAGTTGAACAGTTTTCAACTCTCAGCCACATAAAAAAAAGAAAAAAAATTGAAATTACGCACATTTTCATGAATTCGAAAGTTTACATCAGAATGGCTTTGCACAAAAAATGTTTTGGTCATGTCTCATGAATGAGGCCCATTGTCATGCACCACAACTGGATTGCAGTTGAAATTGCAAGTATGGAAGACGCCGCATACCCACAAGGGAGTGAACCTGCAGGATAATTTTCCACTTTTATCATGTATAGTGTGACAGAAGTGGCTCTGAACACTACGCAATGCTACTTTGACAGTTCTAGATGACCTACTGCTCCGTGAATAGATTCGTAGGAAACTTAAGCACGTAAATTATGATTGATTATAACTGACATTGAGGCAGATTTTATAATTGCAAGCAGGTATTTTTTTTTTTTTTAATCTTAAGAGCCTGTGGTAGGTCTAAGGTTGTAGACCTGTTCTAATCTGTGTTGTGCAAGGCTTTGCGACACTCTTTAGCATCTTTGTTGGAGCCAAGGGATTCCCCAGAGTCCCTACGGCGCTCCCAGATCGAATATCGGATAGACAATGAACATTTCTTCATTCGCTGCACACTCTTTGCCAGTAACTAGAAATGATTACAGCCCCAATCAGATTTGCCAGCCCCCTTTTGCAAAGCTAATTGGTAATTTCAGCCGCACCTCTTGTGGAAGACCACTGAGGCAAGAAAGAGCAGCAGCACTCTTTTTTCCTTTTCTTTAGTCCTCATCCTTTTCTTTTTGTTCCCTCCTGGTATTTGTGAATGGAGTGCTTCTGGTGGGTGGGGGGTGTGTGAGATGTGCTCCAGTAGCTACAGATGCCCACTTTTTAGTAGAGACAGCAGGGTGTTGGTTTACACCAGCTCCTCAGTTTGAACAAGAATCGGGGGGCTCGTACGGGATTCTGCTTACCAGAGAATTCATTAGATTCTGCCGGTGGTCATGGCTGGGGCCCTGCACATTGTTCCTTCAAAAATGTCACAACAGAGACGTCAGGGTGGGGGGCCAATCTGGCCCTCTAGGATGGTCAGATCAGGTATCTGGGGTCACAGCTTTATCAGTGAGGTGAACGTTAACAGGACTGAACTCTGAGGACAGGAAGTAGGGGAGGTCGATTTGGATGTTCTGTGTTAAATCGTATGTTTGGTGGGTTGTTCTTCAATGTTTCAACATTGCCTTGACATTGGCAATTTCAGACATTTGTTGCAATTTTTTTTATTTATTTATTTTTTAATTTTGATCGCTCATAGATCAGGGTTGTCCAGTCCGGCTCCTGGAAGGCCAGTGTCCTGCAAAGATTAGTTCCAGCTTGCCCTAACACACCTGCCCGGAAGTTTCTGGTGATCTTCAAGACTTTGATTAGCTGGTTCAGGTGTGTTTAATCAACATTGAAGCTAAATTCTGCAGGACAGTGACCCTTCAGGAGCAAGATAGGACACCCCTGTCATAGAACAACTCTTGTCATTCTTGTCATTGGCAAGTTTTTCAAGCACATCCTTTTCAGTCAAGAAGGCTTTGCCTTTTGATTGTTGGTCGGTGATTAAGCAAATATCAGAGTTGCATGTAATTCTCCCTTATCTCATTGAGGCTTTCACAACTGACCCCCCCATCCCCCCTCCCCCCCAGGAGGTTCTGATGATGTTGGATAACTACGTCCGAGACTTCAAAGCTCTAATCGACTGGATCCAACTACAGGAGAAGCTGGAAAAAACAGACGCTCAGAACAGGTGATAATGTGCTTGCTATCTGAAATGGGTACATGCTATTGTCTTCTGTTTTTCTATACAGCAAGTTAAATTATATAATGTGTGTGATACAGATAAGTATATATATGCACATAAGTTTACATACCCCTTGCGGAATATGCAAAATGTTCATAACAAAATAAGAGGGATCATGGATAAGCTGTCTTGAATAAGCTGTTTCATGGTTAGGTGTTTTTATTATGCTGTTTAACATAAAATAACTGATTTTTTTATAATGAATGTTACAATAACTGAATTTGTAAAAATGACTGTTCAAAGTTTTATTTTTTGTTTTGTGAAAGTTGTTCGTGTGTCATTTTTTGTTTTGTGAAAGTTGTTCATGAGTCCGTTGTTTGTCCTGAGCGGTTTTCCAGTATCTTCTGCATATCTGAACTCACAAAAGGTGAAAACATTTACTGATGCTCAGGAAGGCAACACTATGCATTAAAAGCCAGGGGGTGTAAACTTTTTGAATTGGATGATCAGGGTAAATTGTCCTCCTTTTGTCTTCTGGAAAACATGTATTTATGTAGCTTCTGAAGTGCAGTACTAAATGGAAAAAAATATATATTTAATCAAAATAAGAAAAATTTACACCTCATCATCCTGTTCAAAAGTTTACACCCCCCGCCTCTTAAAGCATTGTGTTGCCTTCTTGAGCATCAGTAAATGTTTTCACCTTTTGTAATTATGTCCTTCAATTGTCCTCAGTTTGAAAAGATGGATCTCAAAATCACACAGTTATTGTTGGAAAGAGTTCAGATATGCAGAAGATGCTGGAAAACCAAAGAATGTGCAGGAACTGGAGGATTTTCAAAAGAACAACAGACAGTTGAACTGTTCAGGACCAACAAGGGACTCATGAACAACTATCACAAAACATAAAAACAGTCAAGAATCATTCGGGAATTGTATTGTTTTATGAATGTTATGTGGGTTTTTGAACTTTTTAATTTTTTCATTTTTAGTTATTTTGTTTTTTTGTGTTTTTGTGAATATATGTTATTTTTGTTAGATAGCTAGACAGTACTAAATCTCAGGATAGTACTAAATAAAAAAACATATATTTTGTTAAAATTATGAACATTTTGCATATTCTGAAAGGGAATATGTGTGTGTGTGTGTGTGTGTGTGTATATAAATCACACACAAACACCAGTGCCTGTCATGATTATTACAACATCTGTGTGTGTGTGTGTTTTTGTTTTTTTTTTATATACATACATACATACATACATACATACATAAATACTCTTAACATGTACACAAACCCTCCTTTCAGCCTGATCAATGAGTAATTTGTGTTGATTCACTATTTCACTGCCTCACCCCTTTACGTAATGAGTAATTGACCGCAACCCTAGTACATTGATTATGGTATAAAAACAAGAGCTTTTAAGTTGTGTGTCAAACTGTAAAGTACTCCTTAGAATCTGTACATTTCTGCAGCATTTGAATATGTGTCCTTTGATGCATGTAAGCATGCCCTGGTCCTTTGCAAATATTTTGGCAAATTTTATACGCTTTTTATGTTTGGGTTCTGTTCTGAATCAGTACCTTTCTTTGAAAGTTTTATCCTGTTCCCGCAGGCCCACTTCTTTGGCTTGGGAAGTTCGAAAGATGTCACCAGGGAGACATGTAATGTCCAGCCCCTCATCAGACCGTATTGTTCCATCACCTGGCGTTCGCCGTGCCCTCAATTTTGGGTAGGCCAATCGAGTTACTGTACATACATCACACCCAGGATCACTCAAAAACATTTCCCTCAAGTACTCACAAGTACTTTTTTTTTCCCCAGTACTAGCTTATATATATTCTTGTGTTATCAGTCACTCTGACCACTTGGTACCATATGCCGTGGTTACTAATCACAAAAAAAATCAATTATTAATTATTAAATTTTTTATCCATATTCTCTGCTGTCTTAAAATATATTAAGTGTCTAAATTTGAATAGACCTAAAACAATAGATCTGATCTGGACCAGTCGATACCGACTGTGAAAAAATACAGCTAATAATGTGGTATATAGGAAAATGTTACTGTATAGTAGTGTTAATTTTGTCAGCTATTTTTAATTTAGTCTTAGTCTTAGTATTTGTCATATTTAGTTGACTTGTCCTGTTTTAGTTTTAGTCAAGTTTTAGTGGACTAAATGTCTGATAATTTTAGTCTAGTCAGTGGAAAATTACAGATTTTCATCATGTTTTCGTCTTACTGGTTAAAATGGTTAATGGTTAAAATTATGAAAAGATATATTATTTTGCAATAATTTTAATTGCAATGATTGTTGTCATTTGGGAAATGTATTTATACATTTAATCATAAGTTGCTTTTTCACCAATAAGCACAAATAAATAGAATATCGACTCGTATGCTTGGATTATTTGACCTCATCTAACGTTAGTGTACAGATTTATAACAGGATATCAATTAGAGGCTAAATAAACACCAAAGACTTCTGATATACTTTACACTCGACTCGCTCTGTCTATGTTATGAAATCTGGTGTAACAAAAACCTATTCTTAAATATTATAACAGAGAAATTCCTAATAGTAATTCCAGGTAGCATAAGTAACGTTACAATCCGCAAGCACTATCAAAAACAATACAGTCGAGATCCATGACAGAACACCGACTGGCTGAATGACGCTTTCATTTAAGCAGAATACCTCAGTTGGAGATCTCTGAACTCCAGCTTACTTGTACAGTACTGTATGTCGGTGTTTTCAGATCAGGGCGCCACCGCAGAGAGAGCGCATCTGAATGGTTGCCTTATTGCACGAAGCAAAAAGCCGGGAAGAGTACGTATCCGTTTAACAGAAAAACTCTGATTAGGGGATTTGATCTCTTGATATCTGGCAACCGCAAACATGAACGCTTACATAATAGAGTCTTGTACAGCAGCCTGAAATGTTTTGGCTCAACGATATTGCATGTTCATTTAGTTTTAGTTATTGTTTAATGACTCGTTTTCGTCAGGGGGGAAAACCTCATTGACGAACATTTTTCGTCATAGTTTTTCGTTAACGAAATTAACACTACTGTATAGGAACTATATTCAGTATATTATGTCATTTGCTATTGCAAAGCAAAAACGGATAATATAATGATAATAAACTTACATAATATTGTTTGGAAAATGTCGCAAATATGCCGTTCCCTGGACCTCTTTTTTTTTTTTTTTACTTTCAATCAACTTTTTTCCCCCAAAGTTTACTCGCAATTTCAGATATAGTCAGATATATATCTGCTTGAATCTGGCCTGAACCCATTATCCTTGCCCGCAGCATGCTAATTGACACCAGCGTCTCTGTTGGCAAACTGTGGCGACTCTCAACTCCTAACAGAGGAGCAAGACTTGAGGCTCCCTGCATTAGTTGTTGTTGTTGTTGTTGTTTTTTAAACTGATAGTGTGAAAGGAAGACAATTGATAATGCGATTAAAATGCCACTGAATGCTCAGATGGAGAAATCAATGGCAGATATAATACATATCTTGGCCTCGCTACGAGACCGGAAAGACTACGCCCGTCTGGCAGAGGCCGGGAGGAAAAGAGTAATCAATCCGCAACAGCCTAAGCGTTTTGTTTAATGCGATTTTTGCCGGGTTCTCCTCAGGTCTGTGCTTGAGACTGTAGGGGTTGCAGATCTAAGTGTGGTTAAAGACTGCTGAAGCATGGGCATCCATGTCTGTATTACACTGTAATTGGATGCTGCAAGAAATGGATATTGATCAAGACGGAGGGCCCTTGTTCTGAAGTTTCCATTTTAGCTTGCAGTGTTTGAGGATACCCAGTGCAACAATGCATAGCTAGAGCATTTGCGATGACTACCCATAGAAGGGGACTATTATTTAACAATAATGACTATAAAACATTTGTATCTGTTGTAAGTGTGCGACTGTTGATGAAGAACACCACCTGGCTACTGTCCACTTGGGCATTTGAATCTGAGACCTCGGTTTTAAATGGTTTGTGTGTGTTTACAGGGGTCCCCCTCCCACTCTGGCTGTGGCTCGTCTGTCCCACACTGGACCAAGCTGGGCTGACCGAGTCAAGTGTTCCCAATCCCTTCCTGTTCCCAGCCCAAGTGTCAACATCCCTGCTGAAAAACCAGGTGAATGGATCTTCTCTATTGACAGTCATTTGTTTTCATAACCAGATGTTTAAGCATTTCTGTGGTTATGAATATATCTATGTCCATCAATCCTTAGCAAAGAAAGATGCAGAGGGCTGGGAGACTGTGCATCGTGGGCGCTCCATGAGGCCGCGCTCCAACACCATGGTGGCCAAGGTAAGCCCCGTTCTGGCACATGTAAGCCCCAAAGATGACAGCGACAAAGAGAACCAGCACATCCAGCCCTCACCCCAGGAAAAATCTCAGGAGGTGAGGGAGCAAGAGCAACCGGTACCCCAAGAGCAGAGCCAAGAGCCGGAAATGACCTCCGTCATAGAGGTACTGACGTCAGCAAGCCTCCCTTCATTAATAATTCAGGGCTCCGGCATAGATATGAAGACTCTGTAACATCAGAATGTTTTTGTTTGGTCACACTGTGTACATAGATACACTGTCCAGACAAAGCAGTATCAAGTGTTCAAGCATCGATTTTGTACATGTTTATCAGATTTAATGAGGTTTATTAAGTATTGATGATATAATGTCCTAGATTACATTTGGACAATATGCCATAGCAAATAGTTCTGTTGCAAAATCTAGTGAGCTGCCATACTATCTACTTCCTGCATAGGCACCTGCCTGCTAAAACAGCACCCCAACTGAAATAGAACATCATTAGTGACTGATTTGGAATGCTCTTTGCAGGCAGCATCTCTTACAAGTCATTGGCATATTGCTAAGCTAATGTCACAGTATGCCAACTGGCATTAAATATCACATCGTGATACATTAAATAAAACATTTTTTTCACTAAGCTTGTTACAGTGCAATGTGGTATTGTTTTCTCCAAAGAGCATTTGATGCCACCCTAGAATTTGGCCAAAATTTATTAGGAAGCAACAAAATTAAGTTGCCTACCTTATGGAACAGCCTTCACATCCAGAGCCTTGTCTTGAAATGCTGCCTCTGTATGCAAGCTTACTAGGTTTTTGAACAGAGAATGTAGTTGAGACTGTGGTCACTCAAAATGGCTTTTGTTTGCATGTTTGTGGTTTTTGATTGTACAATTCTTGGTATGCTACATGTTTGTTTTGAAATGCATGATATTGTGTAATTATTTAGCATTTTGTGTTTCTTTAGTTCTGTTTGTTTTCTTGCTGCTCTCGTATCTACCAAATGGTCTGTCATACAGATGCGTCAGTTAGTGCTGTGACATGCATGTTTGTGTTCATATTTGTGTGTCCGTCTGTGTGTATATTGCACAGCCCCCAGCAGAAAATATTGAAGAGCCAGGGCAGAGTTTCAGCGCCCCCTCTGAGGACACGCCACCCACCACCTCTGACCCCACGCCACCCCCTACCTCTCCGCCTTCGCAGGCCCAGTGCTCTGTTTTGGATTCTGATCCAGGTCCTCCTCCTGTAACCCTTTCCCAACCAGAGGAGCAGGGTACTGGGCAAGCCAAAGTAGAGCAGGGGATGGAGGGGTCGGAGTGGAAGGTTGCGGCACCACCGGCAAAAGCGGAGGCAGCGGTCTACTTTCCCCTGGCAGCGATGACACTGGAGAGCATGCTGGACCCCACAGAACTTTCCACCGTGAGTGCTGAGAGACACAGGCCAGGGTCAGGACTGCCGCCTAAACAAAGTCAATCCCAAAAACCTCCAGGCGAGGCAGGATTACCCCCCTCCCTCCTCCTTTCTCTCAGCAAGTATATGTATGTGCGTGCTGACGGTTGAACTAGTATCACTGCGAGTAGAGAACAGGAAGGCCCAGTGTTTATAGAGAGTTGCCACAGTTGCTCAAGTTTTTATTTTAGGATTGTCAAGTGTCCCCTGCACCAGTCAGACAACCTGACTGGTTTTTTCCCCATGGGCTGTCATTGACCTTGACCTCCCTTTGAGCCTTGACCTCCCAAAATCTTGCTACATTCAAAGATGCCACTACACATGCCCCTTTTCCAGCAAAAGGGGCTGTTCCTGGTGCAGATCTCCCTCACAAACCTGAGCCCCTCCGACCAATTATTTTGGAGGTTCCTATTTAAAAAATTAATAGTTTTGTTGCCACTTCTTTCAGATCACAACAACCTCCCTTGTTCTGCACAGAACAGGGACGGATTTTTTTGGAAAAGGGGTGACAACTTTAGTCCAGATTAGAACAAGTACAATAATCAAATTTCTGTCCAGCAACCAACTACCTTTTTTGCTTGAAGTTCAAGTCTATTTATTGGTTTAACTACTTGACCTACAGATGTTGGCCAAATGGCTTTTCTTCAGATAGGATGGCTGTAGAAGTGAGACGGCGACTCCTGTTTTGGCATTCTGCTTCACTCCTGTCTCGCTCTTATAAAAGAAACCTCCAAGGGGTTAATTAAGGCTAGACCCACAGCATTTTCTGTGAGCTACCGGCTTCCATTACTCAACGGGTGTTGGCCTCTGTACAAAACCCAGTCTGAAACAATGGAGATGGATGAGGTTTAAACGCCCAGACAGGAGCGCAATCTCAGTCGTGTCGGAATCCGGAATCATTGCTTCCGAGGCCCAGACACCACCTCTCTGGGTGGGTCAGATAAGCCCTGCTCTGTTTAGACTCCAGGTCTAAGACCAGCAGGCGTGCTGTTGAGAGAAATCCAGCTCTTATTATGCTCGTTAGCATGACGTCTGACACTGACATCAGTGCAGCTCCGGGCGTCTCCATCTTCTCCCACGGCCGTCTGAAATTGGCACTCGGCATACTGTTCACTCATCAGGTTCTGAAAGCGGGGGTCAAGTGTTGTGGCCTCTGATGGCAGTGGGTAGGATACTTTTTCCAAAATATTTTGCCAATTTAGCAGTCATCACGAGTCATGAAGACCCACAGGTGCACCCGTGGAAGGAATGTGCCCCTCAACAAATCCCCCCTTTGTTACCACCCTAAAATTGGAATAAACCCCTTCTGCCTACAGGTAACTATTCTCCAGAACACTAGAGTCACCTGATGGCATTTTGCAAAATGGGCTGCACAGGGTTTTTGGCCATCTTAAAGAGATCGTAATATGGTATTAATTTTATTTTGTGCAGGTCTTTAAGTCTTAAATTTGATTGTAAAAATCCTGCAGATACCCTGTATTTGGTGGGTGGGGGTAGCATTTTAATTTAGATAAGAGTATTTTAATATATCAACGATAATTAATTGATTTCAGTTGTCCTTGTACGTTTTCTTAAACCTCTGTTGAGAACATGAACCCATCTTGTTAGCTGAAGTGAACTACAGATGTGTGTAGAGAGCAGTAGAATCACTAATAACGTCTTTTATCATGACTATATTCACAACACAACATGGCCTCTAATACCTTATTGCTTAAATTTGTTCTGTCATACCAAATATGAACTCCTTCCCATCTCCCCGTCCTTATTGTGGTTGTGCTGCATGATTTCGTTATGCTTCCCCATGCGTGGTTTTTGTGATTGATTATGTTTATGGCGTGTGCCAGTATTATGATTTCGTTTGATCTCGGTTCAGTTTCTAACAACATCTTTTGCGTTTGTAAGTTTTGTGGTGTGCAGGCTTTCAGCAAACATTTCAAATTTGGTTGCGTTTCAGAAATCTGAGTCTAGCCTAATTTCAGATGAAGTGCTGAAATGATTGCACCATGTCCTAATTGAAGTTGTGCTGCCTGGGCATGAACTCAAAAGCCTGGTGTGGTGAACTTGGCACTGTATTGCACTCTTTGTGGTGACTTCAGTGACTGAGTGTTTTGTGCCTGTTGTCAGCCCCAATCCATGGCTGAAGTTTTGGCTAAGAAGGAAGAGCTGGCCGACCGCCTGGAAAAAGCTAACGAAGAGGCAATCGCAAGTGCCATCGCAGAGGAGGAACAGCTGACGCGGGAGATCCAAGCGGAGAACAACGAACTGGAGACCGACAACGAGAGCGACTTCTCTGTAAGTCAACGATTAACCAATTACATCAGTTTATATGGCTGATGTAATTATAACAAGATCAATCGTCTTTGCTCTGTTATGTGTGTTTTCTGAATTTAGTGTCATTTTTATTTTGCTCTCTTGAAGGCAAGTATCGGGAGTGGAAGTTGTGGCTTGAGTTTAGACTGGAGCGAGATGCTAGCTGATTATGACGGTAATGATGCGAATAACATCTGCATTGCTAATTGTATGTATAAGTCTATAAGTTAATTCTGTTTATTTGATGGCGGAAAATGAAATGAAAAAAGCATCACTCACAAATGGATGCTGATGATCTCAAAATTACTAGTGTGATATCGGTCTTGTAAATGTGCTATATCACATCACTTGCTTTTCTGACAGCTCGAGAGCCCTGGCGTCAGAGCACCTCCTGGGGTGACATAGTGGAGGAGGAGCCGGCCCGCCCGCCGGGACATGGCATTCACATGCACGAGAAGCTGTCCTCTCCTTCACGTAAACGGTAACGAAGTCACATAGTCCCCTTTCATGCAGATTAATGTTACAGAACGTTCCGTTTGTTCTAAAGCTTGCATCTTTTTTGCAAAGAAAAGATTCTTTAAAATGGTAATATTACTGGTTGAAGTGTAATATCTGAACAGAATTGCAAAAAGTTTTTAGTCCTGTCCCCAAACTCACACCATTGTGTGGTACAATACTGTGTAAATGAAATTGGACATTGAATGGAATCCAGTTTCTGCCACTTAATAAAAAACTGTAAACAGTTTGCAACTTTGTCTCACAGCTCTGAATTTATTTCTCTTGATTGTGAGTTTGTTGCAATCCTGACTTTTTTTCTCTCTCTCTCTCTCTCAAAAATAAAAGATGTAAACTGATATTCTAAGAAGAAAGAAAAAATAAATCAAATCCTGAGGCGTTGACTCAAAACTCAGAATTGTGAGAAAGTAACTTAGATTCTAAGAAAAAAAAAGTCAGAATTGCAACAAATTCACAATCTAGAAAACAAAATTGTGACATTGTTAACTCAAAACTCGGAATTCCAAGAAATAAACTCAGAATTGTGTGAGATGAAGTCCCTTTTTTTTCATTGTGAATTGTGAGTTTTCATCTCGCAGTTTTGACTTCTTTCTCTGAATTACGAGAATGTAAACTCGCAATTAAAAAAAAAAAAAAAAGTCGTGAGGAAAGAAATCAAAATTCTGAGATGTTAACTTAGATTGTAAGAAATAAAGTCAGCATTGTGAGATATGAAGTCTCTTTTTATTTTATTATTATTATTATTTAATTTTGTGGAGGAAATAGAGTTCCATACAATTGTGATCCTACACTTCATAATATTTCTTGATGCTGGTTACACTGTGCACAAACACAAATGTAAAAACATTATTCTTAGGGCTGTCAATTTAATTTGTTAATTTAGTGTATTATATTAAATCCATTATGCCCATTTTCATTCAAATCATTAAGTTTGATTTTTAACATGCCACGAATTTCGTTATGACTTTCATCTGCCACAATAATGTTTTTGAATGATCTTCATTTGACGGCATTCATTAGTGAATTTATACTTTAAAGGGGGATACTCCACCCCAAAATGAAAATTTAGTCATTAATCACTTACCCCCATGTCGTTCCAAACCCGTAAAAGCTTCGTTCGTCTTCGAAACACAATTTAAGATATTTTGGATGAAAACCGGGAGGCCTGTGACTGTCCCATAGACTGCCAAATAAATAACAGTGTCAAGGTCCATAAAAGGTATGAAAGTCGACATCAGAATACTCCATCTGCCATCTGGGTTATATGAAGCGACGGGAATACTTTTTGTAGGCAAAGAAAACAAAAATAACAACTCTCGTATTCTCGTCACTTCATAACATTACGGTTGAATCACTGATGGCAGATGGAATATTCTGACGATGACTTTTCATACCTTTTATGGACTGTGACACTGTTATTTACTTGGCAGTCTATGGGACAGTCATAGGCCTCCCGGTTTTCATCCAAAATATCTTAAATTGTGTTCCTAAGATGAACAGAGCTTTTACGGGTTTGGAATGACATGGGGGTAAGTGATTAATGACAAATTTTCATTTTGGGGTGGAGTATCCCTTTAACACTTGATACTTTTATTATGATTAATTAATCTGCATATCATGTAAATCGATTAAAAATATATTGACAATGGGCTTTGCTGTTTGTTGTCAGAACCATTGCAGAGTCAAAGAAAAAACATGAAGAGAAACAACTCAAAGCTCAGCAGCTCCGAGACAAACTGAGAGACGAGAAGACCCACAAGCTGCAGAAACTTTTGGAAAGGGTATGTTTTTCCCTTGAACACCTGTAGACACAGCTCATTTCGCCTCGGCCACGAGGGAAAATCCTTTTCGCATAGACGTTGAAAGAATCACTTAACAGCCATTTTAGTAGTTCAGTGTGATTCACTCCTGGTGAGACTCATAAATCTGATTTTGGTGACTCTGTAGAAGATGTTTGTTTTTGTTCTACTCCATTCTTGTCGGAGGAGTGAGATCTAAGACAATATTGCGTATTTATATATCCGCACTTGAAGTGGACCACTAACATGTTTTATTCACACCCCTGACAAGTCTGACTTCTGCAGACTGTTTTGTCAGGATTTGATCTTTGTGCGTGTCTCTTTCTGTCTCAGGAGAAGGAGGTGAGGAAGTGGAAAGAGGAGCTGTTGGATCAGAGGAGGAAGATGATGGAGGAGAAGCTGCTTCATGCTGAATTCAAGCGAGAGATTCAACTCCAGGCCATCGTGAAGAAAGCACAAGAAGAGGAGGCCAAGGTCAACTCACCAGGCTAAAACGGATATTAGTTTCATTTTTCTTAAGTGTGAAATAAGTGCAAACTTGAATGTTTTCCTCAGAAAATGTTCAAATGGAGTTCATGTTTTATAAGGAAAGCTCTGTGTTGAGAATATTTTTCTGTTTGTGATTTGTGCAGGTGAATGAGATCGCGTTCATCAACACTCTGGAAGCCCAGAACAAGAGACATGACGTTCTGGCAAAACTAAACGAATACGAACAACGGCTTAATGAGCTGCAGGAGGAACGTCAGCGGAGACAGGAAGAAAAGCAAGCGAGGGATGAAGCCGTTCAGGTATAGGTTGGTTCTTTTTATTTATTTGTTTAATGCACTAAATGTGTAACTATATGATTAAGCGATTTTTCAGGAGCGCAAGCGGGCCTTGGAGGCGGAGCGGCAGGCGCGGGTGGAGGAGCTTCTGATAAAGAGACGGGAACAAGAGGCCAGAATTGAGCAACAGCGGCAGGAGAAGGAGAGGGCGAGAGAAGACGCAGCGCGAGAGAGAGCCAGGTCAGCATCACGTCCCGCCAAACAGACCTGAATCCTGATTCAGCTGAACTCGAGGACAGAAAGGACCAGTGCAAAGAACTCAAAACCCAAAATATACACAACCTTTCAAAAGTTTGCAGTCATTACGATAGATTTTTTTTTTAATTTAATACTTATATTCAGGAAAGGAGCTTTACATTTATGTTACAGAAGATTTCTATCTCAAATAAATACTGTTCTTTTAAACTTTCTATTCATGAAAGAATCCTTGAAAAATAACTTGTCACTGTATCCACAAAAATATGAAGCAGCACAACTGTTTTCAACATTGATAATAATAAGAAATGTTTCTTGAGCAGCAAATCAGCATATCAGAATGATTTCTGAAGGATCATGTGACACTGAAGACTGATCACAGAGAAAAAATTACATTTTTAAATAGCCTTTTTAAAATAGAAAACTGTTATTTTAAATTGTAATAATATTTTCAACTCTTAATGATTATGAGTTTGATAATTTAAAGGTCACATAAACCTTTTATAGATTGACAACTTTGAGATCTATATGGGCTTGATGAGATGTCTTTTTGAATGTTGTTGTTTTTTTCTTTGCTGTACGGGCTCAGCAGGAAGCCATGGAGGAACTCCAGAAGAAAATCCAGATGAAGGTAAACCATCATAAGTAACCTTCTGTCTCCATTTTTAATGTCTTATCCCCTTTTTTGAAAAATACTGTAACTTGGACAAAACAAAGTCGGCTTATTTGAAAAATAAAATTGTTTTGTTGATTGTTAGTGTTGTATTTGTCAAGTAAAACAAGACTAAAACTTGTCTGTCAAAATTTCCAGCATGAGGAAAGAAAAGGCCGCTGAGCTGAGCAGCGGAAGACACGCCAACACGGACTACGCCCCCAAACTCACCCCTTATGAACGGAAGAAGCAGTGCTCACTCTGTAATGTTGTGGTAAGTTCTGCATTATGGGATTCTCTCTAAATTCTCTTTGAATGGTATTAATGCGTTAAGGGCCAACTAGGAATACTGTCCCAGTCCAAGATCAGGAACATCTGAGTGCAAAGATTCCTACAAGGATGGACAGTATTTTTTGCGTACAAAAAAAAATCACAGACTACAAGGTGATTTGGAGGATTTTCATAGAGAATGCATGTAAATGAGAATTTAACTGCATTAATTAAACATGAACTCTGGGCGGAGATTAATAGCTGGGCGTGATTATGCTTTTCAAGTGACAGGCAACAAATCTTTGAGTGGCCGCATTTATCTCTGACGCGCCCTGCTTTTACTGCAACTGGGGCCAGACACCTTGGAGCTTCAAACTGACATCAGATTAAGCGCTGGGGAGAATGAAATCTTGTTAAAAATGTCAGATGACCTTGGCCAGGCTCTGACACCAGAGATCATCTTTAGGTCAGCGGGAAGCACTCTAGTTAATGACATTATACACAGATTGTCCTGTGTGGGCTCGACTCCAGGACTCTGAGGAGACAAACAACACAAGCATCCAGATACTGTTGTCCTCACCTGCTATTGGAAAAAACTTTTACTTTTCTGTTTAAATTTAGTACAGGTTTTTCACTTGGGTGACTTTCATGCAAAGCACCTTTCAGGTTCAGTTCTCTTGGAGAAATGTGAGGTTAAAGGGTTAGCTCAACCAAAAATGAAAATCATTTACTCAGCCTTACGTCGTTTCAAAGCTGTGTGACTTACATTCTTCTATAAAACACTAAAAATATTCAAGTTGCATAGATTTTCCCATTTCCTTTAAGTCTTTTTTGGCACTTTGGGCTCCATTGACTTTCGTAGTATAGACAAAACTAGCTGAAACATTCTTCAGAATATCTTTTTTTTTTTTTTTTTTTTCACAGAAGTCATATAGGTTTTTAAATTATAAGAAAGTAAGTAAATGATTAATGGGTGAACTGTTCACTCATCAGTCTTGATCAAGGGCACATTAGTGATTGCATCACCTTTTCTGGGATTTAAACCTACAACCTTTTATTATAAGAAACTTTTTAAAATTTTTATTTATTCATATATTTATATTGTTTTTATTTCAATCACTTATAACTGACTAACTTCTATGGAATACAAAAAAAAAAAAAGATTATTAAAAAATTGTTACCCATCATGTTGTATAGATTATTTAACTTTGACTTTTTAAAGCTTTTTTTTTTTTTTTTTTTTTTTTAGTTATTTTGATCAAGGGCACGATTGTGGATAGTTCTTGCATCACCTTTTCTGAGATTCGAACCCACAACCTTTCAGTTATTGGAAAACATCTTTCTAGGCAGGTTATATAGATTAATTTCACACTATCTTTGTCATTTTTAAGGTTAAAATAACTGTTTTTTTTTTTTTTTTTTTTTTTCATTTTGATCATGGGCACAATTGTGCATAGTTCATCACTTTTTTTGAGGTTTGAACCCACAACCTTTTTGGTTATCATAAAAGTTCCTCAAAAATGACAATTGTCATAGTTTATTCAGTTATTGAGCTATATGAAGGTGAGTAAATGATTTTTGGGAGCACTATTCCTTTAACTGTCTTGAGTCAGTGTATAATAGTGATCAAGTTTGCTGGGGTTTGAACCCCACAACCTTATCGGTTATTGGAAAAGTTCACCCGAAAATAAAAATTCTGTTATCATTTATCCTCATGTAATATGTATGACTTTCATGTGTTGAACACATAAGGAGATGTTTTGATGGTACTACTAGTTCAAGATCAGCCCTTCTGCGATTTGGACCTTCAGCCTTTGCTTACCAGAACTTTTAGCACTAAGCTACCCCGCCCCAGTTTCTCATGATCAACAGAACCATTATATGAATAATAGAGACATTCAATAGAGTCTTAAATGCTGTCACATCACCTCTTGAGTTTCTCACCTGCCCTACAAACTCAAGAGGTGATATTCAAACTGATGAAAAACAGTGCCTGGGGCGCCGATACATTCAAAACTGAGCTGTCAATGCTCTTTGGTCATTTTAGTTATTGGTTATTATTCACCAGTGTTTACTGATTTTCTGGCTCTTATGAGAGGTGTCTGTCAGCTCTGCAGATGTCCGTCAGGATCAAGGGATCATGTTTAGCTTTAAAGGGTTGGAACATATGTCTTGATACCTGAGAACTGTCAGGCCGTGAATGATGCCGAAGTGTATTGTGCTGTAGATTGGTATGTTTCTTTATATTTGGCGAATCGCCTCAAATGATCTCCGACCTCTGTGTTTGTGTTGCAGATCACCTCTGAGGTCCACCTGTTCAGTCACATTAAGGGAAAGGGGCACCAGCAGGCAGTGCGGGACAGCAGCAGCATTCAAGGGCGGGAGCTGTCTGACGAGGAGGTGGTGAGTCTCCCCCACTAAATAAAAAACATAGAAGAAACCCAGAGAGAGTTTTGATAGAAATGCAAATGAAAATGTATGCATATCATGTACTTTTAAATATGAAAGTGACTTATGTGTGTATATATATATATATATATATATATATATATATATATATATATATATATATATATAAAAGGGCAAAATTAGTTAGATGATAATTTAAAAACAATTTTAATATACAAATAATTTACTATTTAATACTCTTTAATATTTAACATGGCAAATTGAAACTTTTCCATTTACATTTTATCCTTTTTTTTTTTTACAAATTTTATTAAAACTAATTCACATAAAAAATAATCTAATATAATATTTTTTTCTGCAAAAAAATCAAATTCTTAATTACCGTCATTGTATACATGTTAGTTTGCTTTTATTGTACATATTTTTATTAACAATAATTCTGGTTTGAATGTGCTTATTTTATATTTATTTTTAATTTTTAAATAAATAATATTATAAATTATACATACAATTATCATACAGTTCTTCAATTTTATTGTAAATGAGCTTATTATTATTATTATTAGCATACACCAATATGAATTGTTTCATTTATTACTCATTAAATTTATTGGAAGCTTCAAACATTATTTGTATATTTGGAGGTATTTCATGTAAATCATTTCAGTCTTGCCCATGTTTCTCACACAAGCAGTACGCACACACTCCATTCAAGTTCATTTTTATGGGATGCATTTCATTTTATGACTTTGCACATCATTTTTCATATCCTTAAAGGTTGAGGGGATCAGCACCAACTTTCCCATATTTTCCCTAGTTTGTGGGACCGTAAAAGGCTACAAGCGAATCAGCGCTAATAGTGTTTGTGTATATGGCATGGGGTGAGATCACCCTGCCTTGTCTCTGGGCTTGACAGAGTGCCTTTCCTCTGAACGCCGCTCGTTAAACGCGGGATCTCTCACCGCAATATGAGATTGGCTTTCACACTGGGCTTCTTTGTACAGCTGACAACTGTTGGTGCTATATGTCGCACCTTTGGCCCCTGGACCTCCTTCATTCGAACCTTTTTTCAGCGAGTAATATTTAAACCCCCACTGCTACCTCTAAATCATTAGCCTTGGCTGCTGCCACCTATTTCTCCGCCTGACAATGTGATAAACACACAGCCGAGCCACCGCACCACGGCTCCCAATTGTGCGACACGCGTCAGGTGCAGCCGACTTAATGAGTCCTGTCTAGATTGTGGAGCTTGATGTATTTAATTGAATTAACCGTTCACGTGGAACTAGTTTTTAAACGGCTGTCATTTGCTTTACGTAAAAAAGGAAACCGCCGTTTACCTGTGATTTATGCCACACGATCAATAACAGTCAGCGAAATTAGCACAACTGGAAACTTCATGGTGTCTGAACTGTAAATTTGTCGTAGAGTTCATAACCGTGTCCTTGGTTCTTATTGGAAAAGAACACAATGTTTATATTCCTTCATCTATAGAAGTTCATAAGGAATATATATCTGAATGTTCAGTTTTGGTAATTCGTTCACATTTTAAGCAAACCTGGCCGCAGGACTTGTTTGGATAGTCTTGCCATGGACACCCAGGTGCTTCTTATTTATGTATCTGCTCATTTTGGTGCGCAGTATTTCATTCACGCAACCTCCAACTATTTTCCAGTCGGCACTTCCATAATTCTTGCCGTTATGAAAGATTTTTAATTAAAACTGAGATGGTTGGCTGAACCGTGCAGAGGTCACAACATAGTTTTTCAGCGGAAGCGAGTCCAGAGCCTCCGTCTATTCTCGTATTTAGCCATATTTCGCTATTTAAAAGACTTGGAGTTAAATTGAAAATACAGCGGTTATCAACAGCAATGGATCAGTGCGGCTGCGGGACACTTGGATTGCCTCTTGGACTCTATATTATCCTTTATTGGTTGTCATCTGTTCTGGTTTAATGTGATATATCGCAGCTCTAGACACGTTGTGTTAGACACATAAGAGTTTTATTTATCCTCAACCTTTGACGCCAGATCAAGAAACACAGCTGAAGGTTTGATTATTCCAGCTAAAATATCACACAGCTTGTTGGAGTCACAGCCTAGTGGTTAGCACACAAGTGCTCATGCGGGACATTGGATTTAAGGCCAGACTTGTGTTGAGACTGTAATCAAAGTAATATAAAAATTATTAAATAAACATAACAAAATATACTAGTATTTAATATTTACAAATATATTTTAGATTTTACTAATATATTAATATCTTTATATATTATATGTATAATATTTAAATATTTTATTTGATTATTTTTTATAGAATATTAGAATATAGAATTTAAAGTATTTACTCACACATTAAACATTAAAATATATATGTATATCTCAGTATTTAATATGCTTGATTCATATATTTGTATACAATTTTTTTATATTTTATTATTAAAAGGTGTATATACACACATATTAAACATTAAAATAAATGTATATCTCAGTGCTTAATATTTTTAAATAATATATGTGTAGAAATATATTATTTATTTGAATAATATTCTAGAAAAATATAAAGTGTGTGTTTAAATATTAATATTTTTAAATAATATATGTGTAGAAATATATTATTTATTTATATATATATATATATATATATATATATATATATATATTATTTATTTGAATAATATTCTAGAAAAATATAAAGTGTGTGTGTACTTATTTTTCTAGAATATTATTCAAATAAAAAGTATGTGCACACATTATATATTAAACATATATACACTTTGTATTGTTTATGTGAACATGTGTGTATATTCTTTTAATTATAATATTCTAGAAAGATAAAATAAAACATGAAATTGTAAAACGTATACTTATCTTTGAGATTATAAAATTATAACTGAAAATTATAAATTATGATAATTTATATTATTAAAACAATATAAATATTACATTAATTAAACCTTAATTTAAATGTCATGCTTTTATTGTTGTATATGAATATATTTCCGTATATTCCTTTCCGTTATGATTAACACAACAAAATTGGTTTGTCCTCCTCTGAACCTTTTTTTTTTTTTTACAACAAAGACATCATGTCAAATGATGCATCTGAGGTTAGAATGTAATCCTGCAAGGGATGGACAAGTCAAGGGTTTTTTTTTTTTTGTGTGTGTTGCTGGTTAGTTACCTTATACCTCCTGTCTTTACATTGTACCTGAATGACAAACAGCTGTCTGTTTCACATTGGGGGAAAGCCATCTTTTGGCAGCCCTTTTGTGTCACACAAAAGAGTGGAGGATGGGGACATGTATCAGTGTGACAGTGAGAGCCTCATCACAGCCCCTGAGCAGCGGCGGAGGTGTGATGTTTTGAGAGCTCTCTCATTACGCCCCACAGAAAGAACTGTGTTTTTTTGGGTGTTCAAGCCCACGGGCTGGTTTCTCTCACTTTTTATATCCCACTCGCACGCCTCCTATTATCACCGTGTGCAAGTGGACACCTGTCCATCACCTGTCCATCCATGAATTTGATAGGTCGTCATATGCCACATTGTCCTCTTTCTGTAGCATCAATTTTTGATGTCATTCTAAGGACAGCATCAGTGTTAATATTGCTTATACTTGGAGTTCATGTGCTAATGTTCATCAAAGTGATCTATTCCACCTGCCAAAACATTCTCACAGACTTGAGTCATTTGGATCATCTAAATATGAAAAATACTTTCTACATTTCACATTTGTGTTAAATGGGGTCTTAATTTGCCATTCCACATATTAAGGATTTAAAAGCTTTTAAATCAGTAGTAAAAATCAGTGAAATCAAAGAGTATAAAGTCTTAAATTCATAAAGTCATGGCATTAAATGTTGCATGCACTGCAAAAATATTATTTCTTTTCTTTTCTTTTTTTTCTTGTTTTTCTAATTGAAATATTTATTATTTTTTAAATTTTGTTATAATCTAGATGCAAAATGAAGATGTCTAGTATTCTGAGATTAAGTGAGTTTGTTCACATATCTGTCAGAGGAGTATGAAAACATGTTTTCCTTTTGAATTAAGTTTATTTTTCTTAGCCCGTTAGCTTTTATTCATTTATTTTTAATCATAAACTCGTTAATTTTGATCAATTTTGCCGAAAACGAGACTTCTTTCATTTTTCTTCTCAAATGTAAAAGTATCTTGATTTATGTATCAGAAGATAGTGTCCATATTTTAGTGTTTGTGAGCAGAGCTGTTCAAGCCTTAAGCATTTTTTGTAAAATCAATTAAAATTTAATAGAGAGATCTGTTGGAGGTTGCAACCATATTGACGTACTGTTACCTTCAAGTTATTCCTTACATTTTCTTTACTTGGTCTTAAAAAGTCTTAAAATGACTTTCATAAAACCTGCAGAAACCCTTTTAAAAAAGTGTACATGAAAATTTAGTTCAGGTAAGTTTTGTTTTGTCAGCGTAGATCCAGAGCAGTGGCATTACGATAGGATTTCCTCTTAAAATCTGTTGACTGTTGCCATAATGGTTTTCCATTCTTCGCTTCACTCGCACATTAGCAGCTTAGCTCCAGTCCTGATCTCCTCACAGATCTGTTTTTGTGGTGCTCCCCTCTCCTCCAAACCCCTCTTTATAATCTCAAGATGGTGCACGTCTTTGAGGTGTTACAGAAACAATCCCATTAAGTGAACCGCAGACGAACTGGATCGCCTTTCAGAGAGATTACTCAACAGATGCCTCTCTGGCCACAGGGAGGCAATGGTTATGACTGCAGGGTCGACTCCTGGTCCCCAGGGACTCGTGGGGGACGCCCCGTCCAGCCCACACACAATAACTCGTCCACTTGAAACCCTATATGATGCAAATGTACAGATTTCAAACGGAGGGCCATGAGGTAATTTGTCACATTTGTCTCAAAGTAATTCATTAAGGACAGGTGTCAAGCATTCAAGGCTGTGGTCGTTAAAACTTCGTTATTGTTCAACCTCAGGAAGGGCTGTTGGAAGAAACTGAGAGACGATGTTTATTCAGATATGCTGTACTCTCCAAACAAATCCCTAAATATTGAGTACATAACTCATTCCTAACTGTTGGCCCCTGGCATAAATAACACTGATCTGACATAGATGATAAAACATTTTATCTTAAAGGGATAGTTCACCCAAAAAAAAAAGTAAAGAAGAACATTCTGGGATCATTTACTCACCCTCATGTCACAGCAAACCTGTATGACTCTCTAAATTTCTTCTTTCTTCTCAATCATTTTTGGACCCCATTGACTGTCATTGTATGGACCGGAAAAAAGAACACTAATGCTGCATCCCAATTCGCATTCTGTCTGTGCTAAATAGTCTTTGAAATTAGAATTAGCGTGTCCCAAACATAGAATGCTGAAATGAGTGTCTCAAAGATACCCAGATGGTTTACAGTGAAATTTGAAGTGCAGATATATGCACACTGTAGAAACATTGCCCTCAATAATGTGCTTTAGATGAGGATTCGATTAAACCGAGCTATAAACACAAATAAAAAGTGTTTAATAACTACAAACATAGCATAGAGGTTTAGGGTTTTGAGTGATAGAAAAAATATTTACTTAATGTTATCCAGTATCACATTATATTTCATCTGCAACAACATTGTGAACTTTTATGAGGACATGTTTGGTCATTTACTGTTGCATCATTATGCAAACACATGAGGAGTGTTCAAGATTCGAAAGAAATGTGACTGGTAGATCAACATGCCTGTTTTTTTTTTTCTTCAATACATTATGAAATGAAATGAAATTTGAAGGATGTTGACCATGACAGGATGATGCTGGCCTACTATATTGCTGCACATTTAAAGGGGTCATCGGATGGCCATTTTCCACATATGGGGTGATATGATTCTTTAGGGTCTTAATGAAAAGTCTGTAGCATAGTTTGGTTAAAATTTCTCAATGGTAGTGTAAAAAACACATTTTTTGCCCTGTCAAAAACAGCTCTTTTCAGAGCAAGCCGTTTTGTAGCATGTTCCTTTAAATGTTAATGAGCTCTGCGGACCACGCCCCTCTCTTCCGAGCTGCTTTCTGAGGGACTGTTTACTTTAGTGTTTACTTTTCATCGTGAAACTTGCTAATTAGCACATTATTAGGAAAGGTGATTTGCAAAGATTCTTTAATAAACATTCTTCTGTAGGTGAAGCTGGATGATTCACGCAAACATAAACGCATTTATAAAGATCGCGGGGCGCGTTCTCTTCAAAAGCAAACGTAATCCACTGTGTCTTCAGCGACTCAGATGTCGGGAGTAAATGACGACTGCTATGTTCATTATTACATCCAACAACAGAACACCTCGATCGCTTAGGAGTCATTCTTGTCTACATCTGCTCCGGCGGTGAAACAATGGTGGACTGAGGCCAGTAATAATCTGATTAATGTATATATATGCTGGATGAAGGCAAGCAGCAATAACATTGTCTGTTAAGGTGCAGCCACATTTACAGTAATTTACGTGAATAAGAATTCCATGAGAGTTTGAAAGATTTTCCCATGCAGCTTTGCAGAATTTGCTGCTTTGGCCAACAGGAAGCTGCTTGGTTTGCAAGTTACTTTTGTGCTTGATGCATTGCTGAATGATTGACAATAGTGAAATTTCACTAATGTCAATGTAGCTTTAGTTTTAAATTGTGTAAATGTGTTTTTATTATTACATTGCAAAAAACAGTTGTACTAATTATTTGTAGGTTTTTGGCCCCCATCCTCTGTAAGCATACAGCCTCTGAGGTATCGACTCAGAGTGGGAACTCTTATCTATCTCACCCGCTGCTCCCATCCTCCAAGGTGCCGGATGACAGGATAATTGGATAATTGCTTTCTGGCACATGCATCACGTCGTCCGAAATTGAGTTACATCCGTCTTTCTTCCCATGGAAATATCGGCATCATCAGAAAGAGACAGAAAGCTATACCTCTCTCCCCCCTCAGCACTTCCGCCGCCTAAATGCCAGCAGCGAGTGGAGGAGATGCCTTCATAATTGCGGAGCACAATGCCGAGGCCAGGAGGACTCTACAAGCCACACAAAGAGCTTAACACCTGGTCTTTCAATGAAGGTGCTCCACTTTACATCGTAGTGTGGGAGTTGAAGCCTAGCCTTTGGACATGTGCTAGGTTTGATCTCCTCTCTTGTCGCTCTGTTCTGACACACCCATGTGTCATCATTCTATTGTCCTGTAGGGACTTTTCTGGATGCACGTGGCTTTGAACTGAGAGGTCTCTCTGTGGAGTTTAGAAAATCTAATGTGCATTTTGGCAAAATATGGGCTGGTTAAAGGAAGGTTTCACTCTGGTACCACCTGCAACTTTCTAATTAAGCCATCGCATCCTAATTTCATAAGTTTAAAACTTGTCTTTTATACTAATGTCTTTCTTGTGGTTTGAATTCATAAATGCCTTTCTCACACTTGGTATGTTTGCTTGAGGTCAAACTCGAATTTGATTTATTTACCCTCTCTCTGCCCTCAAGTTGTTGGTGCAGTGTTGTTACTGACTGTAAAACTATTAAAAATCATTTCCTCTAAATGAAAGCTGAACTAAAATGTACTTATTACATAAAAACTAAAATAAATGAAAAGTTGAGGTACTAAAATTACTAAAACTAAGCTTAAATAAAAATTAGTAAAGCTATAAAAAAATGCATTGTTAAATAATAATAAAATGAAAACTGAATAGAAAAGTGATACTAAATTCAAAAATATATACTATATAAATAATACAAAAATAACACACAAATTCAGAAGCTGTGCTGGGGAATATTAGCTTTAATAAATATTGTTACGTTATTGCATTACTCTTAAAAATGATGCGTTGTTTATTCTGAAGGCAATGTAATGCATTAGTTCAGTTTAGTTTACTCTTTGTCATCATCATTATCATCAGCTTACCACCAAAATATTAATATTGCGGCGCCAACTTTGGTCTTTGGTCTGTCCAGTTTAATGTATTGATATGATTTTTATCAATGATTTTTATTTTCAGGACCAACTTTTAAAGACTTATTTTGTAAGATGGAGTCAGAAAAAACATTTGCAATCTTTTTTCATTTAGTGAATCTTTTATATATTATTTATTTTTTTTGTTTTTTGGTTTAGCTTTTAAAGACTAAAATTAGGGAGTCAGAAAAAACATTTGCAATCTTTTTTCATTTAGTGAATCTTTTATAGAATTCTAAGTTCCTGCGGTGTAATAGCCGGTGAAGTTAAGAAATGTAAATACAACAACAGTCATCATCAGCTTATTTGAAAAAGTATATTAGTTATTATGGTGTTAACTATAATTGCAAGTTACATCAACAATGTAAACTTTGTAATGCTTATTACATATTACCCTCAGTGATATTTGGGAAACACTTTTTACAGTAGTCAAACAAATCTGCTCTAGTATGAAAGCAACATTTATATAATGTAATTTTCTTTTTTTCTTTTTTCTTTTTTGACAGGAACTCATGTATAGTAAATAGTAGATATTGTGAATTGTGGCTGAGTGCCCTCCGACAGTGCGAAAGAGGGAGAAGAGAGGCAGAAAGCTCGGAAAAAGGCCAAGAAGCTGCGGGCACGCATGAACTCAAGGTGATTCGATCACAGTCTCCTCTCTCTTTCTTCTATCTCTGTCTCTCTCTCCCTCCATGTGACTAAACCGTGGTGTTGCTGCTTGTGAGAGCTTTATGAGTGACAAGGAGATGGAGAGCAGAGGCGATGTGCGTCCCGGCTGTCTGCACGGCAACACTGATGAGCTTAATTTATGGCCACTCTCTGTGATTGGGGAGGAAAAAGTGAGAATCGATCTGGGAGCCCCCCCCCACCCCAACTTTCACCTGTTAAGAGCTTTTCTCCTAATTGGTTGCCACCACGCTGCCAAAACTGAAGGCTTCTCTAGTGTACAATAGTATGTTAAAATATGTGTAAAGCATGCCTGTTTTTCTGTCTTCCAACTATTGATTTTTAAATGAAGTATCAAAGAAAATCAATAGTAATCAACAAATAGGAGCGAACGCGTCTCAGTGTCAGATCCTAGACCTGGGCACTATCAATTTTGCCTCCTGTCACAACTGTTTGTGTGTGTGTGTGTGTATGTGTGTGTAAGAGGTAATGTGGTATGGTTGTTTGTCAGTAATGCTAATAAATTGGAATTAACTGCTCCAGAGGTGGTTGGAGTTTTTTCAGTGTACAATTATAAAGACCCTGGGAATTTCTGATGAAACTTTATACATCCATGCAAGTTTGCCACCAACTGCTTATAGATGTAGTGAGTTCGGCAAGGTGTTTGTTTAATTCCAGCGCAATAAAACATGGTTGTTGATTATTTTCCATATATGGAGGATAAACATATAAATATTTACAAGTTTGTACATAGAATTTCTCAAATTTTTGTTGATTATTTTCCATATATGGAGGATATCAGATTTTCAAGATATGAGAGACCACAAACATAATGATAAAAACTCTTCTATTTAACGAATGAAAATCTCATGCAGTCAAACGTGACTCTGGAGCAAACAAATGGTGGACAACAGGTAAGAAGAAATGCCGATAATAGTGTTTGGAATGCTTTTACACAGAAAATTTGAAGAAGTAAAAAAGAAAAAATGTTTGAAGTCGTGGAGACAATGTGAACAGGACTTTACATGTTACAGCGCGAGCTGGAGGCGAGTAATACTTCTGTCGTTTGTCAGGATTTCTGATCATAAATATTCAACATGTTGGATATTACGTTTTTTAGATCGGTGTGGCCCCGACATTATTCTGAGCAGATTGAATCACTCTTAACACACACCACAGTTAAATCTGATAAGATAATCTGTAGAGCGGCCCTTATCTTGTAGTGTGTTCCCCGCTTAAGTTCGGTTATATATAAAGAAAATGCATACATTCAAACATAATTTTATCATTGTAAGTTTATTGCAAGTTGTAGTTAAATTTCTACATTGTAAATTGTAATGTCATTTTGTTTTTGTAAGTTATTTGTAGATTATGTTTACATAATTAAGTTATTACACTATGTACTGTTGAATGCTTGAATCTGATTGGCTGACGAATGTTCTAAGGTGTGCAGTGATGATATTTTTATTTTTATTTAAAAGTTTGTAAATAGTATTTCTAGGATTTTCTTGTGTCCATATCACTTCGCAAAATTATTTCTGTTATTTCAAAGGTCCTTACAGTCTACAACAGCAAACGAACCAGAACCCACAACGACTCTGACCAATCAAATAAATATAGCAAACAACATGATTAAAAAAATGACAAATTATTTCTGTTTTTGCCGCAAAATTACATTTTATGACTGTATGTACAGGAAGCACATACTCTCTTTCTCCCGCTCTCTCTCCCATACAAACATACATGAACAGATGAACAGTTTCACTATTAGTAGAGACACTGCTGCCAAACTCTTTTGTTAGTAGAGACACTGCTGCCAAAACACACACACGTATGTAAGACGCACAGACTCCGGTAATTATTACTATTTCTAAAATTACATTTTGGAATTAGCAACTGCAGCATGCGATGAGACGCATAAGAAATGAATCCTACACACAAGAGCGTTTTAAGGACAATTACCTGATGAATGTTTTGAAATGCATCATCTGAACAATATTTGAGGTGTGGTACCCGTAGTATAAGCGGAATAATTGACTCCGGTCTGTTGAGTTATTACAAAATGTTTCTAATAATTCTACAGCCCATCGTCAATTATTCCTTACATAATTATTGTATTTATAAGTTGTACTGTAACTTCATCAATGCACAACATTTTTATGTAAGTTCTGTTTTTGCTAGTTGAAATTTAAGTTGTTTATTTTTGGTATTGTTATGAAATTTCTGCATTTGTAAGTTGTAATAATTGCTGCCTGGTACATGACAATATTTGTAAGTTGTCATAATTTCAACATTGACTTATGAATCCTGAAATCTCATTAACCTACAATGTTTAATCATTTTGATTGCACTTGTAATGAAGTTTCTGCTTTCATTAATGTGTAATAACATTTCGGCTTTTGTATGTTATACTGAAATTTCGACAAAATGTGATGCAATTATCAAGATTTGATTTTTGTAAGTTATAATGTTTGCTACATCCCTAGTGGTGGCTTTACAGTAATTGTAATTTGTAGGCGCTCTCTCTCTCTCGCTCTTTCTCTATGTGATGTCTACTAACAGTTTCTTACCTTACAGTGCAGAGGAGACCGGCAGTCTGCTCTCCTTCTGAGCTCATTAATACAGAGGTAGCTCAGAGGGCAGAAAACAGCTCTGAGCTTTGGCTGGGAGAGTGACAACATGAGCCTCCTCTGTTCTCTGTCACTCCTGTGCTGAGCCCTGCAACACTCACACGGTGAGGGAAAGAGGGTGAGGAGGAAAGAATGAAAGGGAGAGAACAGGCGCTACACGCTCATAAATCACGGCCGCCCACAGCCCTGGGTTGCTGAGGTTGGCGACTCCACCACAGGGTGGAAATGAGCCGTTTTATAGGAGCACAGTGTGGCGTTTGTAAAACGCTAGAGAGCTTTTCTCAGCCCTCCCAGGTTGCCCTGTCCCTCAGTGTCATTGTTAAGTCCGCTCAGTCCCCATCACAGCCGTGGCATGGAAAAAGGCTGTTTAATTTCCTTAGCTGGACCCTGATTTATTCTTCAAATATATGGCTTGTTCTTCATGTGCAAACATGTGTGGTTTTAATTACCATGAAAGTAGCATGTCTGCCCGTATCAGCATTGGATGTAGGCTTTAAACTTTCAGAGACTCTCGTTCTTAACTCTTTCCTTCTCTCTCAGATGGCCCTTTCTCTCGTTTATGATGTTTGGCTGGTTGCATTGCTTGTCTTTTCCCCAGGCTTGAGAAAAGTGCTCTCTGTGTGTTGGTCTACCTCAGAGGGGCGGCACACAAAAGACGCCCTGTTTTGCACTCCCAGAGGCCTTCGCTTTACTCACAAATACAGAAAACAGTTCCCTAGAGTAGAGTCAGTGAGGTAGGTAGGAAAGAGAAGGAGGGAGTGGAGGAGCTGCAAGAAAACACGGGATGATCTTGCAGTGAGGGCTTCAATAAACCTGAGCACAGGTTTGCCAAGTTTGTGGGGTCTTAGTCCTTTTTTTGTGTTTATTTTTGCCAAAGGAGTACCAGTTGCTCTGTAACGGAAGTACAGTTCTCAACACTTGCGGTCCTTGCTCCTTTGGTAACATAATGCCACACAGACTGCCGGAAAGTTGTCTATTGTGAATTCAAAGAGGGAACATGAAAAATGGGATACCCCATGGAACGGTCAGTGTGGTGGAGACCACAATTCTTCAAGTTCACATCAAGTGTGGCCTTTTGACCCTTTCCGCCACCTCTACTGCAGATTTGGGCAAAAGGTGCATATCGGCCACAAAGGACACAAATGTGCAAGTTCCTCTTGAGTCGTCATGTTGGTGCCTTGGTGATTCTTGGGCTGTTGTGTAGTTGTGTGCTGTAAATTGCAGGCTTTGTGCATCAAGGGTGTATAGTTGCCAAGAAAGGGCTCAAAGAAATCTTCTCAGTGGGTATTCACCAAGAAACCTTCTTAATGGGAACACCCTGTGCTCTTGTGCAATGCACATTGTCACAAGTATGCAAGGTCACCAAGTGCAGGATTCTTGCCGCTGTCCTTTGTGTCTGCATTTTGGTGCCATTATAGCAGAGGACTACTCAATAGTTTATGCAGCATTAAGTGCAATCTCTGCCAAATGCAACATCAAGGACACCTAGCAGTCACAATAGGCACTCTTCTGAATCATAAAACACATGGGACACTGTACAGTCTTGTGGACTTCAGGGATACTTGCGAGTTAAGGCTATTAAATGACAAGTCCACATCAAGTGTTTCATTTGGAACAGGACCAGTGTGTCTGAGCATGAGCGGCAACCACTAGACTGCAGCTCTGATAGTTTCAACTTTAAGACACTTGGACCCTGCTTACCTCAGACCTTTATTTACCATCAGGTGCATGTAAATCTTTTTAATCTCAGGATGTATCCAATATTTATTCCACATATAACCTCTTATATACGTTTGCTGAATTTATAGATGGATCCAGCCTCATTCCTCTTGGTGGATATGTTCCACAGGTCACATTTTCCCTCCCTTTTCCTCGTCCTTTTATTCATCATCAGTCAAATTGTCTTCCATTTGATTGAGAGCCTCTCAAATCCAATATTAAATAAAATTGGGAGTGCAGAACGCCTGAGCCTCCCATAGCACATTTAAAACGGATACACTGTATTTGTTTTCTTTTTTTTTATCCGTCGGAAAGCATTGACGGTTTTACAGTCGATTGGGGGAGGGGGCCGTCTGCGTCCAGCGTGGGTGGAGGTGAATAGTGGGGCACATCGTGATGAATTGATGATTAGCTCTGCATTGTAGCTTTGTAGCTGCCCCCCCCCCCACTTATAGCTGGTTACTAATATTTATGGTGCCCGGCCCGTTTAATGGGGCCTGCCGTGTTCAGAGATTGATGGTCCGGCGATTGCCCCTCTGTTTAACCCGTACAGGCATAAAGCTGTCAGAGAGGAATATTGTAATCTGGAGGATGAGGACGAGGCCAGGTACTGTTCACAGTCTTTCTCTGAGCGCACCACCGACCGAGGCTCGGACAGCACATGGGAATCACTGTACAGCACTTTTAATCAATTTAATTTAATCAACTCAAATTTACCACTTCATCTAAAAGAAAATTACAGATCAGACTTCAAAATGACATTTTTGTTATTATGCATAATTTGGGGGGGGTTATCAACGTATACCTAGGTTGGACCAAAATCACTTTAGATTTTACAAGACTTGTGACCACTCAGCTTTCTGACGCTGTCTTCTGGAAAGAGACGACTGAGTTTATCAGCCCCTGAACATCCATCAAGTTTTTTTTTTTTTTTTTTTTCTCAGGAGCTGATCGATCATACTTATCTGACAGAATGGGATGTGTGATTGTCAGGAATCTGGCTTGTTGGACCACACCAACGTGCTAGAGCTGACAGCGTGCATTATTTTGGTCTGTGACTCATGAGGGAATCTAGGAGTAATTCACACCCATTGGCCAATCACTCTTATTTATTTAGATTTCTGGACTTAAATAGAGTGGTTATTGGAGAGTTTGGTATTCCCTGCTGTGAAACAACATCCTCTAATGTGGTATCCTCTGAAGACTGAGCGTTTGTGACTCGTTCATGCTTGTTAGTTTGTGATTGCTGCTAGTGCGACTCAAAGACTAAATAAACAGTTTGAGGCTCAGCTTGACCTCTTGACATTTCCTTTGTGCAGCACGTCGTCTTATCTCCTCATGTCTTCAGGCTGACAGCCATCGGGCTCCTCTGTTGCTCTCTGTCTGTCTTTCTCTCCCTTTCCGTCTCTTTCTGACAGACTTGTTTGTCTTTCTTTTTCAGGGCTAAGGAGTATGAGACATGCATGGAAGCCAAGACCCAGACCTCTGACTCTCCGTACAAGGCGAAGTAAGCTCCCGCTCTACTTTTAAGGATCATATACCCAAGCTGAGGTCTTCTATTGAATACTCATGTCTTAATAATGTCTTTTTAAATCCAAGCTTCTGAAATTATGCCAGCGCTTGGCTTTCCTTAATCAAGTCTTTATTGTTTTGCCCATTCAATGCAATTCAGTACTGATATCTAAGCGATGCTGTCACAGATCTCATGTTACAATCCATAATTCTTGCTATTTTGTGAATCAGGTTTTGCGCTCTGCCACAATGATAGTAAAACAGAGCACCTGTTTGGCATAATATATGTATGCTGAAAATTTTTTGAAAGGTTATGGATAACCAAGAGTACGATGTAGCGCATTTGATTAGATGAAACTTGCTGGTTAAGTGTTGTTGTTGTTATTAAATAAAACTATTAAAAATCTTTTTTCTTTAATTGAAAGAAAGCTGAAATAAAAATATTAGATGAAAAACTTAGAATTACTAAAGCAAAAAACTGAAATAAAAATAAATATAAAAATAAAAATAAAGCTAAATAGAAATACAAAACAAAGCATGTAACAAAGTTACTAAAATTAAAATGAAAACTGAAAATTAAAAAAAAGGCAATTTAAAATATTGATCAAAGGGAGGAAAAAAGAAATGGTATTTTGCAAAAAAAGAAAGTTCAGCACATTGGAAAACATTCCTGATTGTTTATTTTTAATAGTGTAAAAAGGTAAAGTTTTATGTATTCAATTAATATCATAAATATGTGATGTAATAAATATAAATAACAAACAAATATCTTGATATAAAAGGTTATATAAATGATATTTTAATTATTAATTATTACAATAATTTTAATGGTTTATATATTCAGGTAAAATTATTGTATAATAGATATATTTAATAATGCTGAGTTCTTTAAGTTAAAGTCAGGATCATTTAAAGATAACAATCAAATGCAAAATACCTTGGTATGTTGTTGTATATTATTTTTATTTAATATTGTTGAGTTCTTTAAGTTAAAGTTAAAATTAGACTGTGTTTTAAATATTTATTTTTTGGGGGTTGGTGTGACCCGAACATATTTTGACCCTGGTTTTTGACCCAGTTTGTATGTGTGTGTGTCTTTGCTTCCAGGCTTCAGCGTCTGGTGAAGGATCTAGTAAAGCAGCAGCAGGGGCAGGACAGTGGCCAGTGGGCCAGTAACAAAGTGTCTGGCCTGGACAGAACCCTGGGAGAAATCTCCCGCATTCTGGAGAAGCAGGTTTGTACATATATCTCATGATCTGTCTTTCTTGTCTGCTCTGATGTCCCTTTAGAGTGACATGCCCTCTAAAGTAATAATCCTGAAAAGATTCCAGAACTTCAGAGTGTAGTGCTATTTCTTGACCGGGGAAAGCTGGAGATACCAGTAATGACTGAATGGATATATGGTGTCTGCTGTTTCTCTGTTTATATTTACTACTACACAGTAACACCAGGGTTTTCTGGGACTGTAAGCATCTGAACAGTGTTCAGACCAGTTAATGTCAGTCGCTTGGGAAGTTTATTGTCTGATGTCTAGTCTATGTGGATTGAATGTGTATTTGCGTGTGTGTGTGTGTGTATGTGAAGGGATTTGACTTGAAGATAAGCCTCCAGGCTGCTCTCAACACCGACTCCCCTGAACCGCCGGCTTTGGCTGCCGTCCTCCCCGTCTCACAGTCTATGCAGAGTATCGCTTTCCATCCCCAACTCTCTGCCCTCGGTTATTTGGTAATGAGGGCCAGGTTAGCTGCTTGTTTTCATTGCTGCAGATGTTATTAATTGGCAGAGATCCCCGTTTGTCAAACAGGCGAACATGTTTCCGAGCGTTTGGCTGGCTACTGTTGTGCATTGTGGCTTTTATACAAAAATAGGTTGGTTTTTGAAAAGTAAATATAATCCAAACGACTTAAGTTATAAAGCAGGGAAGCTTTTGAAGATGCATTTTAGTGTGCTTCTTCCAGAGCTCTACTAATATCCCACAATTCAGCATGAGATGCGAGATTGTATCCAGCAATTATAAAAGAGCTGTTGACTTTTGAAGTTTTTGATAATGTTTTGAAAGATAAACTGTTCTGAAATTCAGTTTCATGTCAAAAATTGCTTGATGTACTAATGATGATTAACAATTTTTCAAATGTATTCTTGTAATCCATTGGCATAGTTTTGGCTAAAGCATTGTGTAAAGTTATCTCATAATGAGTAAAGTGCCTGAATTTAGTTGTTTGTCTCTGACAAATCGCATTTTCTAAAGCAACAAATTTGTGGGTTGACTAATCAGTCTTAACTGGAACGCCTGTATAATTAGACTGGTTTCAGGTTCACCTGACCCCAGTTGAACCTTAGGGGCTGTTTACATAAGACATGTTTTGCATCCAAAAATGGCTAAATGCAGCTCAATAGAATGATTTGAGACACACTAAAACTTGGACGCTTAATACGCTGTGTGCGTGTAACTGAACACTCAAAAAGCCTTGAGGAGTGACAGCTGTAAAAGATGTTCTTCTAAAGGCCCATTCACACCAAGGGCGATTAACTATAATTAAAGTTTTAACAATCATTGTTATTCTAAGAGAAAAGGGATGTGACTATGATAACGCCACAGAAGAAAGAAATTGTAGGAATCTAGCTGATTAATGATAAAAACGTTGACAGCCAATCAGAATCCACCCAACTTTAAAGCATATGAGCATTTAAAGCAGCAGAAGATATAACTTCAGTTCAAGCTTATAATAAACAGAATGGTATCGTGTGTTGCTGTGGACGCTAAAATAGTTATTGTTTTAGTTGTCTTTATAGTTTTTGTTCTTGCTCTGAATGGGCCTTAAGGGTTTCTTCTGAAGGTAACAGAATGCTAATTAAAGCACTGCCACTAAAGTTAGCAAATACTAAAAAAATCTAGGACAAAATTTCGACTAGTCGCTTTGATTAATCAACTAGTCAGTATTTGGACGACCATTGTGACCCATCTCTAGTATGCATCTCTAGATCAATAAAGGAGAAGTGGATTGGTGACACGTCACATTTTGGTAATGAAACCGGAAATTTATGGTTTCTTTTGGTGCCATTCTATAACACACTCATCAGATGAAGGGATGTGTGGTTTGGTGGGTGTGTGTTTGTGGGTGGGTGGATGGTGCATTGATGGTGTGCCTGTATTGACCAGTGGGAGGAGATGTGGGTTGTTAATGGTCTTTCTGGAGGGAGAGGAGAAAGGTAAGAGGGACAGAAGAGGGTGGTAAAGCTGAGCTAATGTGCAAAGAGGAGGGCTGAGGGAGTGGAGGAGAGGAGATCATAAGCTGCTAGAGTGGAGTGAAGGGGATGTAACGAACAGTCATAAACCCAGAATGTCCATGACAGTGTCTACTTGTGAATAATGGCGACTGTATTAAATATTTCAAAGTGATGATGAGACAGTTTAAGATTACTTGTTTTGAAGTTAGGTAATAGCATTAAACAACATGTTTATTATAATGTGCATCTAGCAAGGTAGGTCTGGAGTAATTTAACACTGATAATATAATGAACATGCTTCAGATTCCCTTCAACAGATTTGCTCAGATCAGACCTTATCATCTCATCACCCTCTCTAGGCTCTGTAGTCCTTAGAAGTGTGTCTGAATGACAGCTTCTATCAAGAACATGAGTACATTTCTTGTGTACTGTCCCCAAGGCCTCCTACACAAACTCATTCTGGAGATTTCCACAGAGAACTTGCTTTAAAGAACTCCCGCCGTCTTTGTTTTTGTAAGTCGCTGGAACGGTGAAGTGGTTGTGGAAATGTCAGCTCCTCAGGCTCTTTCTTGTAGCCTTTTGGGAATAAGACTCTCTCTTAAGAGTACAGTATCTGGATTTCATTTAGACTGTCAGTCACAGCTGTGGATTCCTCCAAACCAGTTCCTGCAGTGTCCAGCTAAGGTCTGCACGCCACCTAACCTGGGCAAGTCTGTGAACCCTGGTTGTCAAGGCAGTTCCGGCTGTAATCCCAGGACAAATTCAAATAAATACTTGTCTCCTCCATCTTCCCCCTCAGCCTCACCTCAAGTCAAGAGCGTTTAGATTATTTGACCTAACAAGCATCTCTCATGTCAATGACTCACCTACAGATTTGTTTTTTTTTCCTCATACCCATATCTGATTCAGTCTCCACTTTCTCCACTAATTCCTCGAACAACACCAGACTCTCTGCGTCCCTTCTAGCCCCTCAAGCAGTGCGGCCTCCCCCTCTCCTCATTCCTCATGCTGACTTTGCTTGGGCACAGTATCCGACCTTTGCCCGCCTCTCCCTCTGAGCCCTCTAATGGTTTATTTTGTGTCAAACCAGGTTTCAGTTTGTCTCCAGGAGAACTGGCTGATCGAAGAGCCTTTTTTTCCTCCTTGTCGTTCAGGAATATTCACGGGAGTTTCTTCTGATCTGCGCTCTCTTACCTTAGTAGAATGAGCTCATGTATTTACATTCTGCCAGGGAGTGTTTGTCACTGCTTTCAAATAAAGAACAGGCCAAGATCGACTGCCTTTATGACACTTGAGGGACTGTCAGGAACATTCTGGGCCTGCTGGGCCAGCCAGTATTTACATTTTCATTTGCCAGCTGTCAGGGGTTGGCTCCCCTTGGTGGCCAACTGGTGGCTAGCTGTAGCTGATCAAGAGGCCCAAGGCTGTGGAAAGAGGCGCCAAGGGGCCCTTCCAGCATTGTACTTGCCCTCAATCCATGTTTGATGACCTGGGGTAGAGAAAGGATCCAGCAAATGTTGGCGGAAGCCTTGGTTGACAGTGAAGAACAACATCAGTGATTGACTATGTCAGTGTTGCTTGAAGATTATTAAGCAAGAGGTGAAGTCTGCTATCCAATCCAATAGGTGGCCAATCTTTATACCTCTTGCCATATGTTTGGCTTAATGCCAGATTGTCTATAGCAGTGGTTACCAACCCTAATTCTGAACTACCCCCCAATACTGCACCTTTTAGACGTCTCCCTAATCAAACACACTTAATTCAACTCATCAGAAGAAACTCAGAGGCAAGAAATAGATGTGTAAGATAAAAGTGACCTCAAAATGTGGAGTGTTGAAGGTACTTGAGGATCCAGGGTTGGGAAACACTGAGGCCAGTTGCATAAAATTAGCCTCTGTGTTATGGCTGTGTCTTTAGAACTAGTCAGACCAAATAGCAGTTAGCTAATGGGGTAATAAGTCTTATTTTTCAGATTCAAATGAGAAAATATGTTTTTATGTAACCAATAAAAAAAAATCTTAAAGAAGAAAATTAGCTGATTATAAAAAAATATTTTGTGCATCTGATCTCTGGTCTATTGTGTTAATTTATGAACATTTGCGACATTTAAAACATCAAATACACATTTTTATATTTGATATATATATATATATATATATATATATATATATATATATATATATATATATATTTATATATATATATATATATATATATATATAATTTTTTTTTTTTATTATTTTTTTTTTTTTTTTTTTTTTTTTTTATTTATTTATTTATTTATTTATTTATTTTTGTCTTCAACCTCAAAAACCAACCGACAAGCGAACAAATCATAGTTCTTGGTTTTAGGAATGAAATGCATGACAAGAGTGATATTTTTCAACAAGCCTCTTCTTAAAGATGTGTGAGGCGATTGGGTGTTGCCTCTCTGCTGCTGAGGGACAGGTCGAGCTTTAGGAATTAGCTAGTGAGTTTAAAAAAAAAATGGACCTAGTTTTTACATTCCTTCACTGTGTGCTGTCAGTAAGGTAATTTTCAAACCGTAATTGCCTAGTAATTCTTTTGTTCCACTTGGCTGTTGCTTGTGACTGTAAGGGAGTAGTGGATTCATGTTTCCCCTCAGGTGCTTGTTTGAAGGGGCATGAAGACTGCTATTAGAAAAGTCAGAAATCCATGGTGGAAAGAGTTGCCCTTGGGTGGCTAATTTTTGGATATCAGCTTGATATTTGAACTAATAATGCTGTGTATCCAGTCTTCAAAATTCCCAAGGTTCCTTTTGATTATCTTCACTTGTTTCCAATGAACCGTTGGTTCCTATTGTTATCCTAAAACTGAACACTTCCTCTTAAACTTTTTCTTGCAAATTATCTTTGAGCGTTTACTTAAATGTGTGCTATTAAACCTTGTAAAAACTAACTTATTGTTTTACTGTCTACAGTGCTCTTTATGTGGTTTATAACTCTTTTATTTTCTCGTAATGTCAGCACAGGCCACTTCACTAAATGTGAACTGTGTTTATTCTTCTTTGTGTATTTCTTTACTACTTCTTGAGAACAAAACACAGATTTGTACCTTATCTGCATGCCAGCACTCTTATTCATTCTGAGATTTGGAGCGGTCACTATAACTGGAGGGGGCATGTTTACATCAGTGCACCACTTGGCAAAAGATGGATGGGCCTAAGACGGAACCTTGGTGAACCTCTTCGTCAGTGAATGCCGCAGCCAGTTGTTCTCCATCTGTTGCAAGAAGGGGGATGCAGCGTTTTAGGAGTATTCCCCTCCCCCTGACATTTTATGTTGGCTAATTAGAATGGTTTGTAGGAGGTGAACATGCAGACACATCCAGCACTCCCTCCCACTTAATGTGTACCCCACACCCATACCCTTGTCCTGGCCAGTCAGCGGGAAGCGCAGCTGCCTGGCCCTTTGATTAGCCTTGCCTAAAACAGCCACTCTTGTTAATAATTGGATAAGATTGCTCAAGCCGTATAATTTAGATTTACTCTGCACCCTCCCTACTCTCTAACCACCTGATCTGTCTTCAGGTCTTCTGTTTGAGTCCCCTATTAGAAAAACGCAAGCTCTCATCCTATTATAGTGTCAGTGGAGTGTTTGTTAAAGGAGGTCAGCACACCAGGCAAATCCAGCAGCACTCTGTGCAGAATTGAGGATTAGTATCACCTTTGTACGTAACTTCCAAGCACGTTTTTTTATGACATGCAATGTGATGTTCTGTCATATTACAGTCTGCCCCGATGATTAATGTGATTGCATAGTATCATGACCGAGTTCACAAATGAATTCAGAGTGGAGACGCCATGCCAAGTAGCTCTGTTTAACACTGCTGCTGAACTGTTACATACAGCTTTTAAACAGACTTTAGCATTTTTGATACACAGTCTCGCAAGCAGTTGTTTTTATATTCATTAAGCACTTTAAGTATTTAGAGTAGTAGGAATACATTTCTTAAATTTTACTTTTTTGTATTGTTTGTAGTGGCATTGAAATGTTTTGTTCTGTTGCCAGAAAATCACAGGAGTGGAACACAGTTCCACCTTAGTTATATTAAGATACAACTGGCATGTTAACACATTATTCCTGCTGTTGTAGAGCATAAATAAATAAACATTTGGGTTGCTCGTCTGACGTGGCCTGCTGAAAAGCCATATCAATGCCAGATGACTATTGAGAATGGGAAGCCCCTGGCAGCATGTTAAAGTTGCATTTTTGGTAACAGTGTGCAGAAGTGCACAACAGTATATGTTCAATTACAGTTTGAAAGCAAAACAATTTTGTTTAAACCATTAAAGTACTTTTTTACAGATCATCATGATGTGCATCTCAGCAGTCAATTTCAAAATGTAAAAAAACTTAGCTTTTTATATTTGGAATAGTTACTCAAGTAACTAGGCTTGGTACTTTGACTCTTAACACACTACCCTTACTAATTAAATGTGTTTCTCTGTACTTTTTACAGCTCTGGCTGTTGCCCAAACAAGGCCTTTCTCCTTACTTTCCATATTGTATTAATTAGATTGCGAAGTATGCATGTCATTAAACTCTTTGTATCTTTCTTCATAATCTAATGTTTATCATCTCATCTTCAGTACCTTTTATGAACTCCTCCAGATTCCAGGCGCTTTGCTCAGCATGGGGATCTGTCAATAAGCCAGAAAGGGCAAGGTGAGACACCTCTGGACACACCTCCCTCTGGACTGAGTTCCACACGCCATCACTGTAAGGCCCCAGCTAACCCCTCCAAATGCCTCTTAAAAGGGCCACCATGAGCGGCCAACCCTCATGCCTCTGGAGCATTTAGCAGGGCTGTACTGATGGGTGCGCTGCGAACCCACTCGGTTTTCTGTTGTGACCTAGGTTCATCCTCACACTGTAGGCAGCGAGGCTCCATGGCCGTCTTCACCTAGCTGTCAGTGAGCTTTTCTTAATCCCAGCCGCTGTTCAAGCGTGCTCAACCTTTGGTGTATCTGACAACAAGCTTGTTCCAATCTCTTAACCCTGGCAGAGGTTCAGTCTTCTCTTTGCCACCGGATCTCCAGGAATGAGTCTTTGGCGGCACTTGTGATTGACAGGAGAGGAGCTTATATGTAATTTTGCAAAGCGCTTCCTCTGTTCGCTGCTCAATATGTTCAGGCTTGTTGGCAGCCCCCGCCATCCCCTAAACAAAAACATCTTGAAGTGCCTGACTTTGAGTGCCGTCACATAGCATATGAGAATCTGACCTCATTATATGGAGTAGGTGCAACATTCTCTGTTCTCTTCTTTGCTCTTCAGTTCTGCAAATAAATGACTCCTCTGCTGTAACTTTCAAATTCAGAGTTGTTGATTTATGTGTCGTTTTATGGCAACATTGGGGTCGAACTCATCACCAACCTCTGAGGGACTTACTTCCTTTTCTCGAAGTAAGGGAGCTGGAGAATTTGGACTCTAAACCGTATGACTCATTTAAAGGGGTTCCACTTTGAACTTTAAAGAATTTTATGATACGAGTAAAAATGTCCCCTCTGTAAACAGTTTGATTTGAGAAGCATGTCAGTTAAATGACTGTTTTCTGTCTCTTCTTACACAAAGACGCTCATTCGCTCCGTATGAGTTTCAGGCACAGTTTGGTTGACCCTCCACTTAAAAGTTTTATGGCTGGTATCTATGATAACCAACGATGGAAGGTTGCATTTGAATGTTCACAATT
Source organism: Cyprinus carpio (assembly GCF_018340385.1). Lineage (NCBI taxonomy): Eukaryota > Metazoa > Chordata > Actinopteri > Cypriniformes > Cyprinidae > Cyprinus > Cyprinus carpio. The sequence goes on along the minus strand of NC_056596.1, from coordinate 13,498,277 downwards.
TGATAATCCGGAAATAACTTAAAATGCATGGAGGTCAATGGCGTGACACTCATATTTTTTAGTCGCATCTATTAATGTTTTGGAAATATGTTAAATGCTGTTCATACACACTTTACTGAATACTTTTTTATATGAAATTTTTATGGGGAGGAATGCTGATATCATAATGAAGAAAAAAATCTTAAGAAATCATTAAGTAGCTTGGCATAATCTTTTATTGTTATTTCTTAGAAAAAGAAATAATATTATTTAACTTATTAATATTTGCAAAAACTATTCGCCACATCAACGTCATGTGGTGTAACCAACATTCAGAAGAAAACAGGAATTATAAAGAGGACCTCTGCAAACCCTCATTACTGTGTCAAGGCCAACAAGTTTCTTAAAATTTCAGATAATTTGACATTTTTTTTGACAAGGCAAGGTTTGTTTAGAATGTGTAAAGTCATGTGGTGTAACTGTAAACACAATGATTTATGAATAAATGCATAATTGTAAAAAAAAAAAATACTGTTTACTTCAAAACAACATATAACACTTTTATTTATAAGAAATAATGTGCATATTCAAATGCGTTTTCTCACTTGGAATATGTTATCACTTTTTACTTGGTTGCACCACATGACATTTTTAGAGTCATCAGATTTAAACTCTTGTTAAAAAAAATAGCATAAGAGTTTTTCAAAAATAGAATGCAGAGTACATTTCTAAAAAACTTTGTACATGTATTAAAAAAAAATCCTTATCAACAGTCTTTGCTATTGACCCATGCATACGTTTGACTTATTTGTGACGTAAAATGTTTCTTGTCTTGTCTAAATTTTGACTCTATGTATTCCCTAAGCTATTCTTTGTCAAACCAGACCACCCCTGCTTTGTGTGCAGATATGCGCGTTTGTTGTCCTGTGTTGGTTTTTTGTTGGTTTTTGGTTGCTTGGGGGGCGGGTGGGCTGTGCACTTTTGAGATTCAGCAGGAATTCTTTGGGGATCACTTTTGTTTCAAATTTCACTCCAGCTTCCCTCTAGAAAGAAGGAGGTGGGCAACGAGAGGATACCTCCAGTGCCAAAACAATGTGATACTTGAGTCTGCGCACCTCTCCGTGTTTCTGACCATTTCTCTATCTCTCTTTTTCAGAATAATGCCGATCAGGAGGCGTTTCAGGTAGGAGGGGGTTTGTCCGCTCTGGAACAGATCCTGCAGGTTGTCACCGCGGCCTCCAGTCCCACTGCAGTCCCACGTATTCCTCACAAGTGAGTACCAACATAAACGTACAGGCTGCACCTTCACATGATAGCACTTTTTTTTTCTCCCAATAGTTTTAGTCATTGAGATGAATGCCATAGAAATAAGTTATATGAAATCACAGTATAAGAAGGTTTGTTTGTTTTTTGTTTTTTTGGTAATTTTAAGGCGTCATCACAGCTCTGACTTGTTAAATAGTTTTTGTTAAATTCTTTCGTGAACTGTCCATTTTTTTTCATGCTTACAAAATATTTTGTCGTTTTTCTGATCATGATTTGTGGCCTCCTTCCAATCCCACAAAGTGACTCCGGCTCAGCTGTGAAGTCATTTCCCTTCTTTCCAGCGCTCTGCGTCACAATACATTTATAATGAATAAGAATGTTCCTTGTTTGGAAAATAAAAAAGCATTGCTTTTGAATCATCCATTTTGCAGTCTTTCCTTGGCCCCTCGCTGGTACACAGAAAGCACATTTGTCCGATCCGTCACTTGGAAATGGGAGTCGGGTTTGAATAGTGGGTCTGGAACTAGTGGCGTTGGCCAGTAGATAACCTCAGAGAGCGTCTATTTTCACTAGAGAGAGCTCCTAATGGACTTCAATAGCCTCTTTGCCTTCCTCATTAGCATTTGCTGTTTTCCAAATCTCCCTTAATGGAGAAACGCTTCTTATATTTATAATGCTTTTACAGGCCATCTAGTGTTTATTGATTTTTCTCTCTCATACTCTCATTCTCTGCGCCTCCTTGTCGTTCAGTCATTAATTCCAGAAAATTTGAAGTGGGCTTTAATATTATAATGAATTTTTATGAACTTCAGTTTTTGAAGAGGTTGAAACTGCATTGCATTTGACTATAGGATTAATACACCCAAAAACTGAAAATTCAGTCATTATTTACGTTCTAATGTCATTGCAAACCCAAATTTCTTTCTTATTGAATGGGGACTGGAGCTTAAAAAACAAAAATGACACAAAAGCATCAGACAAGTATATAATATGACTCTTGCACTATATTCCAAGTAATCTAAAGGCGTACAATAACTTTTCATGAAGAACAGATGCCAATTTATAGAATTACTTAAATTTAGGTCATTAAAAATAAAGAGTTGTTTGTTTGAGGTGGATCTTTTGAATGAATCCGTTGATTCGGTTCATAAAACCTGAAAAATGTGTTCACTAATCATCCATTTCTCAAATTGGCTCATTGGAGGGGGACATTTTTAGTGAATTAGGATTTACATTTTGGTCTGATCCTCACATAAAGTTATCATATTTCAAAATACTTAGAATAGAAAGCATATTGACTATTTTTATGATTCTTTTGCGTCCTTTTTGATGTTTGAAAGCTCTAGTCCCCAATGAAAAGACTGAGAAACATGTTTTTAAAAATGTCTTCTTTTGCGTTCCATGGAAGAAAGTAACGTATATGGGTTTGGAAAAACATGAGGGTGAATAAAAAAAGTTTTTTTTTGTGTGTGTGAACTGTTACTTTAACCTGTGTGCGTGCGTGTGTGTGCGTGTGTGTGTGTGTGTGTGTGTGTGTGTGTGTGTGTTTGTGGCATGTTGGGTCAGGCTTTGCAAACACATTTACCGCTATCCTCCTCTCTTGTTTTGAAAGATCCACTTGACACGCTCAGGAGGAGGTAAAGATCTCTGAGGCATTTCTGTCATTCTCCCACGTCCTGTCCAATCAAACGCTGAAGTGGTCCTTCTCGGTGAATAAGAGTAGCCTCACTTTCATGACAGAGGTTCAGCCCTGTCTTGACTTGTTGAAAAGTCTCTCAAGGACAATAGTTATCCTTAGATCCAAATGATCAGTAAATAAGTGTTTGACTCTCTAATGTCTCATGCTCTGTCAGTGCAACCTAATGCTTTTATATGCAAAATAATTTTCATATTCAGCTGTACACCAGTAGGGCTGGGCAACATGGATATAATTTGAATCTGTCTTGATAGGTTTCTAAATATCATCTTGATATTTATGTATTTGCTTTATGTAATTATTGCTTAATGTATATTTGTCAGTTATCTCTTATCCCCCTTTTTTAACCAAACGTTAAAGTAATCAATGCATTTTTCCTGCAGTTTTTCACAAAGTAAACACAAGGAGTATTTAAAGCGGTTATGAACTGAGAAACCAAAATTCCCTTGATCTTTTGACATGTAAGAATCTTTTGCCACTTTATGAAGTAATACTGTAAATAACGAGAGGCAAACGCAGGTTTTTTTTTTTTTTTTTAAATCTAAATCACATTACAAACAATCATTTTTTTGCTACTTTCTTTTGATGTCCTAAATTATGTTTCTCCTTCTTTAATCACCCTATCTTTACCTTTATCACTGTCTGTGTGTCCTAAGGCCATACGGTGCGGAACCTGTGATAACCTTTAAGCGGTCAGATTATTCCTACATGTTTCCACCAGCTTCTCAAAGACGTGAGTGGAGCTCCAGGTGGCTGTAAACCCGAACTTGCCCCAGAGTTGATAGCGCTGCCTGGCCGGTCGCTCTGGGATGGGGGAAAATGTCCAAAAATCTTCCACATCATTGTTAGCAAGTTCTGGGAAATTTCATGAACGAAGAACCGCAAAAATGCTCTTAAATACCAGACTACTGCAGTTTTGCAAGTAATTGATTCAATTTCCACTAAAATTGCAAGCTTAGACAATTCGCTGGAAGACAATCTGTCTCCATGAATTCTTGTCAGCAGTGACTTTTGCTATGGCACCAGGTGTCTGTGAAGGGCACGGCTCAAGCAAATACGTGCTAATCGTTCCCCCTCATCTGCACGCTATAATGGTTGGCTCAGACGCTAACCCTTACAGCAGCGCTAGTTTATCTATTTACTGTAATGCTGCGTATCGATCGCCTCCTTTCAGATAAGCTGAGTGATTTACAAAAAAGAACAACTACGGAGATGCCGCTGTAATATTACCCCCATGGGAGAAGGATTCCATCTTGTTAGCATTACATTAATGGGCTAATTCCACAGTGAGGCTCCGTTAATGTCCCTGTGCAACCCTGTGGCTTGGAGCTGAGTGTTTTGGAGGGAATCGACAGCTAAGAAGGAAATGGGGTCGGATGTCTGGAGCAGGAAGGCCATTTTGTTTGCATGAGTAAACCAAGGATAGTGAGCCGGCCCAGGAAACACATGCAACAAACTGAATGTTAACCCGCTCACTAACTTTTAAATATTATGAGATTTTGACGTAAAAGGGTTTATTAAATCAACCCTCAATGCACACCTTGGCAATAGAATCACCATTTACTCAGCAGACTAATGGATATAGATATATATATATATACACAAATATGTAAAGGCAAGTGAAATATCTGTGTTAAACTTATAGTTAACTTAATTCAAACACTGACGAGTGGAATCTAGCAATTTATTAGCCAGTGGATAATGATAGACATTATTTGGCCACGTAGCATGAAAATTTAGGGTGCTTTCACACTTGGTTCGATTGCTTGGTCCGAACCCGATTTTGATTGCTCCCTCTACCCCTGCCCCCACTGGTTTGTGTGCATACTGTGTTTGTTTTTTGTTTTTATTTGGTTTCTTACAATGGTACATTTGCATCTTCAGAGTGGCAGCTGTTTACCCCTGTTACTTGGTAACAACTAGAAGACGGGAAAATGAATTTTTGTACTTCAGATTTTGAAAATGTTTATTAATTTTAGAAATGCACCGATTGCAGTTTTCTTGGCCAATTCCAATTTCCATTTTTTTGTTAGTGTGATCTGCCGATACCGATTTTTGCCGATTTCGTTTTTTTTTTTCTAAGAACTATAATTGACAGCCTATACAAAGAAAAATCTACTTTTCTTCAATGCAAAGTTTTATTTTCATAAAAAAAACACAAGTAAAAAGTCAGTAATAAAATAAGAACAAATAAAAAAATTGCAAACAACAGCACAAATAAATGCAATAGAATAAAGAGCTATGAAACTAAGTTTTTCAGGTTAAGTAAGTTTTTATTCAGTTAATAAATACTACGAAATTAAAGTAATCAAATGTAAATTTTTATCAAATGTAATTTCTGTAGTCTTCATTATAAAAATTAATTACAAATTAATGCTTACCAATAAAGTTATAAAACGTAATCAGTCGGGCAGAAAGTGATTTTCTTTGTCTTTTGTTCGATTAACATGACAAACAGCAGCAGGAATATTGGACTGCGGTCCCTTTAAGAGTTTATCCTTGAACCCCTATACTACTTTTACACAACATGCGTTCTCTTTCTCAAATATTTAATGTTCCAAAACTGACTGTGTTTAACTGCATACTCACCAAGACGGGCATTTTGACATAATTTTGTATGTATTTGAACGTTTTAGCGCAGTTAGCCACTCATTTTGGTATTTGTGGCTCACAAGCTGTTTGAGACTGAGCACGGCTTGTGCGCTTCACTTATATAGATCAGTGGTGTAAGTGAGCTTTTGGTGTAAGCGCAAAACCTGTGGGAATGACTAAAATAATGCGCAGTACAAGCACTATTTAACTGTAGTGAATGAAACCTGTGAGAGAGAAGAGAGCGAGAATGCGCGGTTGACATTATTGCCTGTGCCGCTGATAACAAAACGGATCAGCTCGAAATCAGAAAGAAATAAGACTGATCGGCCAGTCACCAATCCGGGCCGATCATGAGAAAAATCAGCCAATTCCGATCCCTAGCCGATCAATCAGTGCATCTTTAACTAATTTCCAAAGCAACAACAAAGAACGGCACATGCGTCTGTTTGACGAGACTGTAATGCAAATGTTCAAAAAGAATGCAGGAGATATAAATTCTCTCTGCTGCAGTGGCTCAGTCATGCTTATGAGGAAAGCGAGTTAGTTACACATAAATACACAGTTTGACTAATTCATACGGCATTAAAAGCAGCTCACCTCTATTACTTACTAGTGGCTCATCCTGTGATTTAGTATGATTGCGTTCACATCAGAAGTGAACTGTGCCAGAGTTCGCATGAACCGGACCCCAGACCACCCTTCGTAGTTCAGAAAACAGTGTTCACATTATCCAAATGAACTGAACTCTGATGTCAAACAAACACGGGTGCGCACCAAAAGTGCTAGTGTGAAAGCACCTTTAGTCGCATTGTAGAGGGTTATAATGGTCAGTGCATTTGTATTTGATTTATGTTGCAATTGTCAAATGCTTGTTTGTAAAGTGTTTATTTATTAATTTACTGTTGTATTTGTCACTTATCTCAGTTTAACATTGAGGAAACATTTATGTTCAAGACTGAGAAGTGGATTTGAGATTTGGGTCACAGTTTTAAGGATTTATCTTTTGATGTGTGAATTTGTTAGGAAGCATCATGTTTTTAGGGATCAGACTGATCTATGATATCATTGCAAACATTGTACAGTCAAACCAAAATTTATTACCTTCAACATTTCATACATTATCACAGTTATTCACTATAGTTTAGAAAATGGTAATAAAATATGAGAAGAACTCAGTTAAACTGTGTCAGAACAAATTCATCTTGATAATGTCAGATAACACTTTAGCAAAACATGGTCATGTCAGAGTGTCTGAATAATTTTTTGGGTATAAGATCTCAAAGTTTACTTTAATTTGCTATCCTCACTTACATAAATGAACTATAGTGTCCTGCACCCACTAGTAAAACAAATCTAAAAAAATTATATCTGGTGTCTGAATGATTTTTGGTTTGATTGTATTTAGTGACATGTCAACCTTTAAATTAGTAGAAGATTATGTATTACTCACAAAACGTATAGGGAGACCAATCTCAAAACTACTATTCTCAGTTGCTGCTATAGCTAGTTGAATGCTCTGTGTTAGTATATGGCATTTTGCTGCCACAGTGTCTCCTGTGTCTAGATTACAAGCAAAAATGAATTGCATTCAGCATTAAGACTCAAACTTCTACTCTTCTAAAACAATGTTTGTCTGGGACCAGGTGGTCAGGGTCATTGTTAGTAATACTTTTTGCTTACACTCAGACTGCATGAAGCTTTCAATCCATTCAGGAAAAGACAAGTCCTATTGTCTCCCAGTAGGGGTCACTGCTGAGAAGGAGAGATGGAAGTCAATGCTGTAAGGTGGGCACTGGACCAGACTGCTGTCAGCACACAGACCCCTCTCTTACAGAATAGAGCTTAATCCAGTCACACTCATCCCTATAGCCTCACACACACTCACAAGTCCACAGGTCACTCCTAAAAGGTCACAAATGACTTTTAGTAAAACTACTCCTGGACAGCAACAGGAAATCACAGAGGTCTTGCACACTTCAGTGAAATTTCGGAGCACTTGCGACTGCTAAGCTGATTGCCCGACTCTGTTTGACTCTGGCTGTCTCGCTTTTCTAAGTGGAAGTGCACGCATTGACGCGCCACTGCCTGTCACCTCAACCTTCATGTCACATGATGACTAAATGTGCCCAGTGAAAGCTTCTCACAAGCTCTCTCCAAGTGGTATCATTTCAGGATGCCATTATGTGGCATGTCTATCTGCGCGCATGTGTGTGCGCGCCGTGTGGTGCGTGACAGCTCGCCGGGACTTTTGCCCCAGCTTATGGCCAGCCTTTTGTGGAACAGCATGCGGAATAGATGTCTTGGAATCATTCAGGATATCAGAAAAGATCAACGGCAGAATCAAATTAAATGTCATTTGGATTGCAATGAAAGGGAGGATTGTTTAACAGGTGCTTGGAAAACGTATTTGCTCGTCACCTTTTTCATCAGCTTCAGATCCCTTTTCTGTCCCTCAGAGGTATTTTTTTAACCACTTCCCATTGAAAAGCAGGTATAGATGTTAGACTGGCAGTCAAAGACTTACTTTAACTTTACACCAGGAGTGTGTAGTTCTGCTCCTGGAGTTTAGCTGTAGCCCTAATTAAACACACACTTGAATTAGCTAATCAAGGGCTTTAGGAATGCTAAAAACTTACAGGCAGATGTGCTGGAACTAAATTCAAGTGGCCCTCTAGAAGCAGGATTGGACATTCCTGCCTTACACATTTCTCAATTGGTAGAGTATGGCACAAGCATAATAGATAAAACATGCTTCTTGAATGCGCTGTCAGTCACTTTGAATAAAAGCTTGAAATGCAAATATAGGGATCGTGATGACAGATTTGGAAACATGAACTACAAGCCCAAGTAAACCTATTTTCCTGCTTGATAGCCAATTTACATGGATGACACTCAGAGACCTTTACGAATGACTCCATTTGTGTCAGCGTCCATTTCCAGGTTTGTCTGTGCAGTGCTTCAAAATGTAGACCATGATGGCTTCACCTTCTTAAAGAATGTTCACTTTGACGAGATCACGCCAATGTTTCTTGAAGAGAAACATCAACTTTAGCCCAGACAGACAGTCTAGGGGTGATCTCCCCCTCATCTTGAATTCTTCTTAGCCATCTGGTTCCCCGTCTCTGAGCTAGCCTATGGATTTTAGAATGGGTTAAATGGTCTTAATTCAGTTCCAGAGGTCAGTCCAATGACCCATCCAGGCAAGAGGCCACCCAAGCTGAGGAGCAACCCACAGGGGGTGAAATGAATGGGGCTAGAGAAAGCCAAGGTGTAGTGGACAGAGCCCTGTGGCACACCTTAAGCAACTCCTCACCGCTTGTGTTCATGGACTAATTGAAGGGACAGATTTTCGTGGTTAGCTGAGGTTAAGCCAGTTTGAGTAGATGATGAGATCACGGCACTTATTATCTGCAGCTCTCTAGCTGTTATCTCTTGCCATCTAGTCTACTCTACCAAGTCTCTACAAGTCTTAACTTACTTTTTTCGATGGCCCTTCTTTTCCTTTCCTGTGCAGTACAGCACTATAGAGACCATCTCCACAGGCTAGCCTGGCAACTTAATCCTATGTCTACAAGATAATGCTTCATTATGGGCAGATTAACAATATGGCTGTTGTTTGTAGACCTGGCTATGATCTGGCGGCCTGTGGCAGACCTCACATCACACAGCCTGCCGTTGTCAAAACGTAATTTGCGACAAGAGAATCTCAGGTCCACTCAGGTAGAGGAATGCCGCATGCTCACGACCTGGCACATGTGGGTCAGTGTTACATACTCCTCGAGTAACCTGAGACGAACTACAATGGCACTTCACCAAATTGCTCCTCAAAATCTTTGACGTAGGCTGTCATCGTCAAGGGGAGAGACAGGCAGAGACCGTGCACGGCGGGCCGGTGTTGGATGTCATGCTAATCATTGTCAATTAGAGGAGAGCGAGCTGGAAAAGCACCCTGGTTTATGGCTAGCAGTGGGCTAGGGTGTAAGGATATCATTTCAAGCAGGACAGTGACAGCTTCTAAGTATCCAATGGGTTTCAAGATGATGGATGGCCTGAAAAAACTTCCCATAACTCAGGCAGTAGCAGCACAGGGTGTTGAACGCAGTCAATATAGCAGGTAGATGAAGTGAAGTGAAGTGAGCTATGTGTAAGCTGACAAAGCTCATATAAAAAAAAAAAAAAAAAGAAAATGAGCCCTAACCAAAACACTGCAACTGCTGTTTGATTTCACGCTCAGTTTATTGTCAAAATCTGCAGAAATTCTTAGTCATGTCTGTACTTGTGTAAAACTCAGATATTTAATGTGACAAACATCCAACAAATAAACCAGAACTGGCCACAACTAACCACAGCTACTTGTTTGATATCTCACCCAGGTAACTTTTAAAAGTGACAGAATATAATATAACTTAATGCTATCAAAAGCATCTGAAATTAAACTCTCTAGATGTGGTTGTTTGATCTCTCAGTTAATAGTCAACAGAAGCAAAACAGTTTAGTAATGTAAAAAATTGTTTAGACATGGTTTAGTTGTGTTTTTGTCACATTTGATGATAAACGCAGATATCAGACAAGTAGCTATGGTTAGCGCTCATTTATGGTCAGATATACATCACATTACCTGAAATAGTTGTTGGTGTTGTTGTTGTTGTTGTTTTTTCATCATACTGCACAAGTCAAGATGTTAAAAATAATTTGATTTCTTTCATTTTTTAATAAATTAGACGTTGCGGTAACATTTGCCACTTTTGACAAATAACTGCAAGAGAAACAAACATTGCTAATGCTGTTAATTAATTGTCATACTGTATGTTTTAGAAACATTTTCCATACTAGACTTTTTTTGTCGCTTTTGACAGAGATATCGAGCAAGTAGCTACAGTTAGCTCTCATTTATTACCAGAAATCCATCACATTAACCAAAATGTTTTCTTTTTTTTCATAATACTGCTTAGTTATTTAGCAAATAATTTTGTGCATTTTTGGACAAATTAGAAAACTCTGAGAGTTAGCAAAAAAAAAAAGTTTTCATACTTAACAAGCTTAAATGTTTTTGTCACTTTTGGCAACTAGCAGAGCTGACAAACAAATAGTTAAGTCTAATTATCTGATAAAGCGCTACAAGAGTTAATGTGATATTCCATCACTACTGATGAATAACTAAGTGACATCTCATTCGGTTGCTGGGCTTAGCATTCATTCTTTGTGACAAACTCAGTTTCTGGCGCTTCATTTGTAAGTGCATTTTACAATTAACTGAAGCTAGGTAGAGCAACTTGTTTGGTATCTTCATAGCTTAGCGTCCTAACCCTATGTAGCATTTTCCTGACATTCTGCTGCTTCTTTTTTTATCCAAATGCTCTTATTTGTTTCATACTGAGGGTTCGGTGCAAGCACTGGGGGTTGGTGTTGAGATTTGGCTAGTCGACAGCTGTTTTACACTTTAATAAGATTAGTGTAAAGAAATTAGTCGTGTGCTCTATAATCTGCCGCTTAACCATGTGAGCCACCTGGGGCTGCCCCACCCCCACTCCTCACATTCCTCCCCACGCATCAGATAGCCTCGGTCGTACCTTCAAAACCCCGTGAACGGGCTCCTAGATCAGGTTAACTGTGAATCTTTTATGAGCTCATGCAAAAGTCTGTAGCTCATTAACGCATAAGTAATCTACGTTTGGTACGTTTTAAGAATAGTTTTACATGCATAAATTGGCTGTTTATTTCAAATATTATAAAAATACACATTTGTAATGATCAATTTGTTGTATTGCACTTGATATAAATTTTATGATTTGGTAGTTTTAGCACAATTTCTGTTACCCCTTAATGTGTCGTACTACAATAATGTGATAATCTTGTGCTTAAGTCCTCAATCCGCTGTTTATATTTGAGAAGCCAAAGTGAACCTTGACACTGAGGCCTGTCATTCAATCCTTGCCTGGACATTTGACACTTATCCTTTAAAAACTTGCCTAGAATCAATATGGATACCTCAAATTTCATGACAAACACAGATGAGACATAATTTCCTAACATAGTCCATCTTTAAAAAGTAAAGAGTGCAGCCAAAACCTGCTCGCCCCAACAGTCGCGTTGAGAATGTTTGAGCATTTGTTGGAAAGAATAAAAAAAAAGCTGTTCAAAGTTACACAATTGAAGTTGTGGTGGAAAATCAGTGTGGCTGAGGCAGTCCTGGTCTGCTGCCCAGAGTGCACAGGTTGGAGGGGATCTCACGTTTCCCTTCCCTGACTGAACAGAGCCTGGTGTATCACTCCACTCACCCATGACCATCCGTCCTTCCTTTCCTCCTCCTTTCGCCCCAAGCTCCGTTACACTCCTCGGTATCATTCTATCAATACAAAGGAAACACATCAGTGTTTACACTTTGGTGAATCAATGTTCCGCTGGCCGTCAAGCAGTTTTCAAACGTTGCGTATTAATTGAACAAGACCTCTTTCCACACTCTTGTCAACCGTGTTTATCGTCCGCTCGAACGAGGTGAAAACTTGTCGATTAATAATGGTGCACATAAAAAAGGCTACACAGGATTTTTATAATGGGTCACGATCAAGCGGCTTTGAAAGTGCAAAGCTACGAGGCGTGCGGGGAATACTTGGATCCTTTCCCAGCACACCAGGCACAATGTTTTCCCTGCGGTCTCATACTGCATGTCTGACGCTTTTACACCGCTATGTCAATACTCGGACCGCTATCTCCCTGATCAGCCCGCCAGTGGGTAAAATATACACTGGTGTTTTTGTCAGCCGGGTGGAAGTTATTGACAGGCCGAGGCCTTCGAGGCCCGCGCTATTTTTATTACGAGTGCCAATACGGTTTGGCTGAAAATGCCGAACAGATGGTGAAGGTTGCGGTGGATATCAAAATGTTTACGGCTGGAAGTAAACATGGCCTGGTTTGAAAAAGAAAAGTCAGATTCCATTTGTCTGTACGGCAGATAGGGCCCCGCCACTCTGCTTTGGGATAAAATATACAGTTGTCAGAAAATATTAACTAATGAAAGGGTGGTTGGGAAGAGGGATGGAATGGGGGTCTGGAGTGGTCTGGTCAGTTATCAGCTACATTAATCTCCTTCGGGCTGGTGTGGAACAGACAAAATACAGAGGCCTGACTGACTGACAGTGGCTTGCTGGCCTGAAGGCGCTGACGGCTAGACTCTTATCTGAGCCATGAGAAAATGAGTTGGAGAAAGAGATGGTGGAAACGCGAAAGCAAGGCAGATGTTCGGTATCCAGTTCTTCTCCATTTCATCTAATTGAGTGGGTTGTAAGATCCCTTGCAATAAAGAGCTGTGGCAGTACTACAGTGCAGTGAAAATGCCGTAGTGTCGTATTCTATGGGGTTGTTTAAGAGTTGTTAAAAAAATTTTTGAAAATTTTTTTTTTTCTCACGAAGGCTGCATTTTTATTTGACTAAAAATACAGTAAAAACTGTAATATTTTTAAATGTTAGTAAAAAAAATTATATTTGAATATATTTTAAAATGTAATTTATTCCTGTTATTAAAGCTGAATTTTCAGCATCATTACTCTAGTATTCAGTGTCACATGATCCTTCAGAAATCATTCTAATATGCTGATTTGGTGCACAAGAAACATTTATTATTATTTCCAATGTTAAAAACAGTTATTGCTGCCTAATATGTTTATGGAAATTGTGATACATTTTTTCAGGTTTCTTCAATGAATACAAAGTTCAAAAGACTTCACTGTCACTTTTGATCAATTTAATCATTCGCTGCTGAATAAAAGTATAGACTGGTTTAAAAATAAACAAATACAATTCCTGTGTGTGTGTGTGTGTGTGTGTGTGTATAGGTCTTCATGCAAGGTCCCTCACAAGCAGATCATAATATTTGAAGCATCATATTTCCATGGCAACAGAGTTTTTTGTTCTGTTTTGCTTTATTTTGTTTCCTGTTTGGGTGTGTGTTTTGTTTTGCTTTGCGTTAAAGTAAGATACCTTTACTGTGGTGGTACTATGGTATTACCATCATGGTTGTGTCGAAATAAAAATGGTATTACCATAACCATGTTAAAAATCATAGTAATACCATGGTCATTCTTTTTTGTGAGCGACTGAGCCCTCATCAGGGCACCTCTCATGTTTTCTCTTCAGCATTGCGTAAGGAGCTGTTATTGAGAGAAACTCCCTTGAGCGTAATATTCCAAGTGTTGTCATGCTTCTTGGATTGCATGTGATGTTCACACTCCGAGCCTTAAGTGTCAATTTCCTCAGATAACCTTACTGTATTACGGCAGAGAACCCGGCTCATCTGATTGGCGATCTTTTACACTGCGAGTCGGAGTAATCCTGAAATGTTTATATGGGACCTGCTTTGTATTCTGATCATTTGGATGGAAAACTCAAAACGGGAGAAGCAGTAGGCTTTTGAAAACTAATCCCCCCTCTCTCTCTTTCTCTTAGGTCCCTCTGCACTGCAGTGAACACGTATTACCTGTCCTGCATACACTGCCACAACAACTGTTCCTATGTTCTCTACAGCAACAAAATTACCTTTCTCATGGACCTTCTCCTCCATCAGTTAACAGTGAGTATTAGCGGCTCAAGCTTACTTGAGTTTGCCTAATCCTGCTCTGTGTTAGTCTGATATGTGCCATAAATCCAAGCTTTTGTCACTACACTACTGTCATATGAAAGGAGAGTTCACCCAAAAAATAAAAATCACTATCATGTCATTCCAAACCTTTATGACTTACTTTCTTTTGTGCATCCTAAAATTTGAATATCCTCGCCGGCACTTTTCCATATAATGCATGTGAATAAGTACTCAAGCTTTTTAGCTACAAAAGTTTCATAGAACTGGTTCATACAATGCTTAGAGACTGAATTAGTGAGAGGAGAAGAGATTTGTTGTAAATGAATCATAGTTTTGAGTCAAATCTTTTCAGTGAATCAGTTGATACAATTTATAACACCCATCTGAATGAATTCATTCACAAATCTGACTGATACGGTTCGCAACTCACTAACCGAATGACTAAAAAAGACCACTAAACGAATGTAGTTAGTGAGTGCATAGACTGTTTTTATGGTACCTTTTGAAGCTTGTAATCTTTAGTTCCAATTTATTATGACTGCATGGAAAAGAGCGACCAGTACTTTGCTTAAAATGCCTTCTTTTGTGTTGCACTTGAAAAAGAAATTCATATGGCTTTGGAATGACATGAAGGAGAGTAAAACTGATGGAATTTTCATTTTTGAGTGAGCTAATACTTTTAGGATGCGACTTCCACTTCAGCTTTTAAAGGCCTGAAGTACTGTTTGTCATGTTTAAAGGGTCATTTCTGCCTTGTTCATCTTGCCAGAACATATGTAGCTCATCTACCAGTTTAAAGCAAGCGCCAAAATGGATTTTAATACATACAACATTTCTCTTGTTTATATGACTCACTGAATCATCTTAAGTTCTGGGAAAGCGCCACTGCTGAATCACATTTGGCATTGCGCCTGTCCCTTAGTTTTTGTCTGTATTTTGGCGTGTTCCCCCCTACCATTCCTTCGCTCCCACCATCCTGCCCTTTGATTTTTGAAAAAGGGGGTTTCAGAACCAAGCTCACGCTACACTTCAAGCTTTTTAAGATGTCATTGAGAGACAAAGTATAGAAAGACACACAGATGCCATTGGGGTTGTGTTTACGTAAGTCTCTCAGCACTGATTGAAAAGAACATCATAAGCAGTAACAGAACATTTTTCCACTGAATTTGCAACAGGTGCTTAACACTATTACCAAAATTATACATAATTGGCTGCATTTTCATGCAGAACATATCCCACTTTTATTCATTTACTAATATGTGTTTTTGTTGTTGTTGTTTTTTACATTGCATTTTAATGTAGATGCAGGTTTTGATTAATCGTGTCTGTGCATACATGTTTAATATCTGCATAGAATTAATGAATGAGAACCAGTGACTGAGTCGTATAGGGCTTGTTGGGTGTGTGTTTGCGCAAGAAACATTGGTTTGGCAAATCATTACGCCCCAGTCAGTGTGCATCCCAGTCTAAGAGACCTAATATTTCCTGGGGGTACAGGGGTTTATTTCAAACTCAGCTCAACTGTCAGTCAACCCACTGATTGTTTGATAGAAACTGACAGAATATTCACCCAAGTGAAGTGAAAAATACAGTAAAGAGCAATATTCAAGTTATTTTTGCAAGCTGACCTATGTAGCAGTTTACCTGTGTGTGTATATTTCACTGTGGCCAGCATTGGCGTCCACCCTTTCCTTCTCTGTAATTAGATTTGTGGAGAATGTAGCTGGTTTTGCCTGCTCTTTCAGTACACTAACCTACTCCTCTGTACAAACTGCCATTTTAACATGGGCTGTACCTGTTTGTATTTCTTGTTTTTAACCAATGATGTCTGACTAGTCTGAAACCCCCTTAATGCATTTAACCTTATATAATATGACACATCAAATTGTCCTGTATAGCAAATGATAAAATGTTTTGGGATATTAATAAATATGTTACAGAATTTATTTTCTTTTTTTATTTCTTTCATTCATTTTTTTTTTTACACATACATGTATTTAAAATACATGCATATTTACTTTTCATTGCATTTTTTCACATTTTTTTAATTTTAAATCAATATTACTGTTATGTTAAACTTTAATTTAATTTTTTTTTTTGATTTTTTAATAAATCTAATTATTTTGTTAATTATAAATTACCAAAGTATATGAAAAGTATAAATAACTTTTGGACAGAAAAAAAAAATACTTTGCAAATGCAAAAGTGCATGGTCCAATTGTACTGGCTAAATATGCGTACTTGCATTTCTATGGTGGCAACAAACTTTATTCAGTGTTCAGGGAGGTAGCTATAAACATGCTTACAGTTTAATTAGCATTAAAGGGATACTCCATCCCAAAGTGAAAATTTTGTCATTAATCACTTACCGCCATGTCATTCCAAACCCGTAAAAACTTTGTTAATGTTTGGAACACAATTTAATATATTTTGGATGAAAACAGGGAGGCTTGAGACTCAGATTTGCCAAAATGGCGCTACGCTGATTTGGCGAGACACGGAGGAGAGGAATTGTTGAATAAAGTCGTTATTTTTGTTTTCTTTGTGTACAAAAAGTATTCTCGTCGCTTCATAACGTTACGGTTGAATCACTGATGGCAGATGGAGTATTCTGACGATGCTTTTCATACTTTTCTGGATCTTGACACTGTTATTTATTTGGCAGTCTATGGGACCGTCTCAAGCCTCCCTGTTTTCATCCAAAATATCTTAAATTGTGTTCCGAAGACAAACCGCGCTTTTACGGGTTCGGAACTACATGGGGATAAGTGAATAATGACAAAATTTTCATTTTGCGGTGGAGTATCCCTTTAACTAACTCACAATTTTAATTCTGTTTGTGATAGTAGTTGGCATGAAAGAGAATTATCTTTGAAGGCAGTTTAAGTTATTGCCCTTGCATGCATCACTATTTGATGTATAAACATTAACTGAGAAAAATCCTTTTATGTTCCCTATCCTTGCTCCCAAGGAACATTCTCGTTACATGACCCATCTTTCTCAAGCCTGCCAGTGGTGCCCGCCAACAAGGGAATACCTTGCAGAGTTCTCATATGCGCTCCATTGGCACACCACCAGTGCAATGTCGCTTCGAGTTTTAACCACCAATTTATAACCCATGGCTGATGAATAATAGAGCAGCGTCCTTGTAGTTATTTATGCGCTAGAAGATCAGGATTCCAACCAAAGATTAATGGCTTGCGCGTGGAAACAAAAGAGGACAGGATCCTTTTTATTTGCACCCTCTGCTTTAATTGGACATGTTTTAAAATGCAAGCCGAGGTTTAAATGACCCTGTCTATTGTGCAGCAGTGCTGGGCTGGATATTGAGACCAGCATGGGCCATTGTTGAGTGATCTCGGATGTCCGTCACTGCTAAGATTGGTGTAAGAGGCAACCATCAGTCAGTTGAGCAAGTGTTTGCAAATTTAAAAAGGTATTTTTAGACCTTTCCAAATCAGTTTCAATGTTTGCTTAGAGTACTGTACATCTTGTAGGGATGTAATTAATTTGATTGTGTTTATTGTAAACTGCAGCACTAGAAGGATTTGCAGCAGTACAAACAACATTAATGGTGTAAGTGACAGTAACAACACTGCATCAAAGCTCCAAACAGAGTTTAAAGAAAATGCCTACAGTTGTTTGAACATGACTGTAGTTTTAGACCTTCCCATGTTTGACGCGCTCGTAGACATGTTGAGAGCCGTTGATGAAGATGTTTCATCTGTAGCTCTTGATGAAACCTGAAAGCTCCAACGTGTCTAGACACCATTGTCTTGTTTCTTGGTAGGATCAGGGTAGTGACTACAGTTCTACTCACAATGACTTTTATTTTTTAAGTGATGGCTTACATATCTATACCTGTTTCCATAGCTCTTCGTGCCAGATGAGGACAAGTCCATCTTCGGGCGCAGTGTCAATAAGCAGGTCTTTGACGGTTTGACTACAGGACTTCTGCAGACAGTTGCCACAGCGCTGGGGCAGTTGCACTCACCTAATTTGGATGGAGATCCACCACGTATATGCTCTCCGGACACCAAGAGCAGACCAGCTGCCAGTGAGAACTTCAACACACGTGCACAAGATCTCATCAGGTTATTACTTTATACATTTTCTTTCCACGACTCTTCCAGATCCAGCTTCTTGAATGCTATTGTTATGTCCAGTGTTTGATTAACACACAACAAGTTACATAATCACATTCATTTTTGAACATAACAAAGAAAACTGTGCTTGTATAAAATCAGCCAAAAAAGTGCTGATTTTATACAAGTGTACGCTGAGTAACCTGCCTGTCTGTTTTGTTTTTTTTTTTATAAACTGTATTTGTGATGTTCTATCCTGATCTTACAGCTCAGTTTTCCCTTTTCGACACACCTCTCCTCCTTGCTCATTAGGCAATTGGATGCAGGAAAATATTATTATGCTATATTTAAGGTTTCTAATATTCTCCTACAATAGGTTTACATGCATGCAAGGTCAAAAAACGCTTTTGTTTTCTCAAAATATGCATTTACTATCACCTCATTTTCCAACGATTCTCAAATTATTTGTTCAAAGCAGTTTTTAGGTTCAGTCTCTCTAAACCCCTCCTCTCCGTGAGCCTACACTGCTCTGATTGGTCAGATGGCCCAGCCTGTTGTGATTGGTCTACCGCGTACAGCGTGTGTCGGAAACAATATGCATATTGTCATAGTTCTGTATTTGGAACGCTCGAATAGAAAATATAAACATCTATTATTCATCATACATACTTATTGTGATTCAGTGGAACCAGCTGGTCCAAATAAACTGGGTACTGGGTACTGAGCCATCTTTCAAGAGCTTTTGTGAATCCCGTTTTGAAATCCTCAAAATTAGAGAAGCAGTCGTCAGTAAAATGACGGGAACACAAAAAAGATTGGGGATGTGCTGCTGTGGTACAGTGGAAAAAATGAATTTTAACCAGTGATTCTTTGCAGCCTCATCTTTCGGAAGTCAAAATAAAACAAATTTACTTTCATAGTGTAGGACACAGCGTCTTCTCGACATGATGTTAACCACATGAACAAGCTACAATGTGTGAGGGCGGGGCAAGTTGTTCGTGGCCGTTCAATGTAGAACATAGGCAGGCATAATGCAAATGTGTTACCATGTGATGTGTAGCCGTCACAGAAGTGGGATTCGAATTACTGACAACTTTATTTATCGTGCACTTTCGGCTTTACAACTTTACAAACTGCATTAAAGGCTATATTCGAAATGGCATAATAGGGACACTTTAATGTTAGTAACTTTGCAAGCTAGCTGTGGTGAAAACAAATACCATCAGTCGCTACTGTTGGGTTCACACTAACCACACACCGTACAACCATAAAGAGTGACATGGCTCTTGTTAGCAACAATATTTTTTGCATATTAAAATTACACAAGAGTTTCTTGGTATGAGATCCCTTGTGTAGGGAATGACCTCTTGGAATGGATCCAGAGGTTAGCTTGGACAGACAGTTCGGGAAATTTGTTCAAAAGACTATTCCAATTTAATGACATAATAGCCTTGTGCATCTAATAAGACCTGGCTTTCTGCACACTGGTTGGATAGAGTATGTTCTTGGATTCACCCCTTTGCTAAATTAGTTGGAAACTCCTCTTTATATCCGTGCTCTAAACCAAAGTTTTTAGTCTCCGCATCAGCCAAAATTCCCTTCTGGAAGTGCACGACTTGAAGTTGAACTCAGCATTAGAGTAGGGCTGTGTGGAGGAGAGCACCAGTGCTGGGCTTTCCCCTGCTTTCTGAGGAAAGGCAGACAGCCCAGCTTGCTAAGAATCCCAAGCTTCCCACAATCCCTCAGTTTTCCCTCCTGTGATTTGTTTGACACGAGCAGTCTCAAGCCCAGTGCTGTGACCGTGGAGTGACTTTACGGACATGGCTGGAACAGGCCAAGTATTGGCTGGATCACCAAAAATAAAACTGCAGGGAAGAAATAAAATACTTTTTTGGGGGGTTTTGACAGTAAACAAGACTATAAAAAGAATAATGTTTTTAAGCTTTTTAAGCTTTGTGACTATTGCAATGTTCATTGACTGCAAAAGTAAAAAGGAAACAGATTTATGGGGGTACAAAAACCAGATTCAAACCTTCATTTCCCAAATGTCCACCAATGATCAATGTAAGCATTAGCAGCCGGTCATAAGTCCAACATATTTTGCATTTCTCTCAGGATCTGTCAGATGTTAAAAATAAAGTGAAAACCAAATGATGTAGGTCAGAATTTGTAGAATTCAATTTGATGTAGGTGGAAAAACTCTCCGAGTAAGTCACACCTTTGGCTGGACCTAATTGTGACTGATTACTTTGGCTCTTGTTGCCTGGATGAAGTGTCTGAAAGGCTGCACAATGGTGTGTGGAAAGGCGCTTTCTGCTGGAGCAAAACCCAAGAGGAGGATAAAGCCGTAACAAGGGGCTTTAGTTCAGGTGATGGCCGACCTGTTGATAAGAAGGGGGAGGGAGAATTGTAATTACCTTTATTGAGTGCAGCCTCATTTGACTGACAGCTGTAACAAAAGGGAAGTAGAAAAAGAGAAAATGAAGGGGAAAAAGATAGACTTGGGGAGACTGGGAAACGGAGGCTAAAGTGGTGTGTGTGAGATGTGGATCTGCAACTGACTCAGCTCTTTGCTGCGCTGGAGCGACAGAATGCTGGCCCAGACTTCGCTGGGAGGTCCAGTGATTGACTGCCAGGAGACTTTCGGCGGTGCCGGAGGTGGGAGAGGGTGGAGGGACAGAATACCTGAGCCATGAGGGAAGAAGGGGGGCTTTCCTCCTGTTCTAGATCTGAGCTGGCACACGGAGACGCAGTCATCCACTAATACTGTAATTAGGCCTGATTTGTAGCCAGGAGGGTGTGGACCAACACGGTCATGAGACCTTTCATTTGACCAGACAAATTAGAGATATAGACATAATAGGCAGGAGTTGTGGGGTCAGATTTCAGGCCAAGAGCGTTCTGGATTGCAGTGGCCTACATGACCGTGAGCTGTCTACTTAGCATTTATGGTATCATAAGTGTGCTCCCACTGTGCAGCCTGTTACAGAAAGTCCAAAACTACATGCTGCTCTTTGAGATATCTAATTTTGGCCCAATATTACATCCACCCCAGAGAAGGCAATCCCATGTAGTGGGGCTAACTTGGTGGAAAATTCATCCAAAATGGCGAACAATGGAAAACAAATGTTGACTATAAATGTACCCAAAAACAAATGATTGTGATTGCGATTCAAATGTTTTTTCTGACTCATTTTGGCTTGTTTCCCTCAGCTATGTGGTGAACATGGGCTTGATCGACAAGCTGTACGGCTGTTTTCTGTCTGTACAAGGACCGATTGACGAGAGTCCCAAGATGGCTGCCTATCTCGAGCAAGCCACAGCTTTTCTCCATGGGATGTGCAAGTTGTGTTTTGCTGTGACTGGTCGGTGAGTGGTTTCTAATGTTACTTTACTTCATTTATGTCTCCACCATTGTCATCCGTTTTCAAAAAAGTAGCATGGCCTATACTGGGACATCATTATAATATTGTGGTATTCTTTGAATTGCTTTTGAATTACTAGTTACCATGGGTATGGTAGTTAATCAGTACTATAGGGTTCTTAAGGTTCAAACATATCATCACTGTAGCATGATAGGTCCACAGTATCTATTTATAGTGGTTGCACCCTTACCAAACATCCCCAGACCAGTAGATAACCTCATTCCTATCTAAATAAATAGGTGAAGTCCACTGTAGTTTTGTTGTTCAGATGTCTGAAGAGGTGCAGACCAGAGACAACAGCCCCATCAATCAGCAGCTCATTTCCCAGTGTCTGACGCAAGCCCTGCAGAGCCTGTGCTGATAGTCATCTAGCAGCCCCGCGGCTCTGTCTCCCTGCACTGTAAACTCCTGCCTGCAGCCCACCCAAGTGTGTGTGTGTCGGAGTGCGTTTGTGCATGCACAACTGCTGACAGAGGCTAACCACACAGTCACAGCTTGTGGTATCCCGCCTTTGACCTCTAACCCTGACTTGCAGAAAAGACAAATCACTGTGATGCTGCACTGTTGCGTTCTACATACTTTAAAATTGCACTGTAAACATTGTAGGAGTGATTGTTTCTGTACATTGTGAAAACACAATATAACACATGTAATGTGGTATTGAAATGCAAAAAAAGCATATTTCGTCTGGGCCTGATTGTAAGGTGTGTTAAAAGGTAGGTAGAAAGTGATACTGAAATATTTTCAGCCATGCTTCTAATTTGTTTCAGAACTAGAAACACTCTCGATCTCCACTGTGTTTCAGTCCCAAACTATAGTCTGACTGAGCCCTTGCATTTGCAACAAGTTAATTTTCCAGACCATTCCACTTGGATTTTGGAGTTTCTTCAAAGGTCATAGCTCCTCCTTTATTGGCCAGCTATGTTCTGTTCCAGCTGTTGCATGCTATAACGCCACCCAGCTGGTTGTGACAACTCTAGTGTCTCTCCCAACATCCTTTGGCTCCTGACACTGAATATCTGTGAGAAACTCCAGTGCCAGTTCTTCTCTTTAATAGTCCTGCTCAGCAGCATAATCAACATCTTTCATAATCAAGTCAACGCTCCATTCCGTCATTCTTCACTGTGCTGAAGGCCAGGAAGTTGTCCCTTTGTGGTTCGTGTTAGACATGTCCGAGTTGCTCTGCTCACTTGCAGTTGCCAGACCCTCTGGTTTGTTCTTACAGCGTGTGCTTTGTGTTTCTGTCACCAACTGCCAGTGTATTTGGTGGGATTAAATATCGCTAATCATCAAAGTCGATAAAAGCTTGTCAAGGAGCGCTTGTGCTGAGCTAATGACGACGTGTTGGCCTATGAGTTGTGGCTTGTGTTGCAGTCAGAATAGATTGAAATGGTGGTGTATCTGCTTGTTCTACATTGGATCAGAGACTTTCTTTTCTAAAGTTAACTAATAGAGCTTTTCCTTGCTGTAGAGCAGGGGTGTGCAATCCTGCTTCTGGAGATCTACCTTCCTGCAAGGTTTCTGCTTTGTCTGCAGTCTTTAAAAGTACTCCTAAACCTTGATTATTTGGCGCAGATGTGTTTGGATTCGTATTATGCAGGAACATAGATCAACAGAAGCGAGACTGAGCACTCCTGGTGTGGAGCGACAAGAAGGTATTGGGAGAGAGACCAGGAAAAGGGTTGGGAAATGGTTCAGGACGCATTCAGCCCCCGACCCCATTCCTTCCAAGCACCCTGACTCTATGCATTAACCGCAAGGTGTCATGGATCCAGCAGAGTTTTAGACACCTTGACTGATTTAGAAAGCATATTTTTTCTTGAGTCGTTAAACTGCCCTTTTCCCTCAAGGAAATCGTTTCAAGGCAAGTTCCAGATATATTTTGTCTCGTCCTCTCTAAGTCGAGTAGACACTAACAGCATTACCACAGGTTTGGCTGTAAGCATGGATTAATCAGACAATGTTGATTTGGGGTCAGTGGTTAGGCTCAAATTGCCTCTGTGAGGCCTTTCACTTTCATCCCACTCCACAGTCTCCTGTTTCAGGGTCAGGAGATGTGAAGTTCATCATGCACAGTCAATCTGTGAGAACCAAGTCTTTGTTTCCTGTGGTAGACACTGATCACGACTGTCGGTGGATGCTGCCCTTCTCCTCTGAACTGAGACCAGTTCTAGGGATTTTCTTACACTAGTTAAGGTTAGACATAGATGAGAGGCACAGAGCCGAGATCAGTCCCACAAGGTGGCTTCCACCTGGAAGCTTATTCCCGAATAGCCGATCTCTTGCACTTGCTGTGATCTCATTGCCGAGGGTGAGGGTTCCCCCTCACCGAGCTTGACACTCCTTTCTCCCCTTGGCTCACCAGAAGGTCTGTTTCCCCTCCAGTGCACTTGGTGTAGTGTTCACGGACGTATCCTCAACTGCAATGTGACACCTTGTAGAACCAGCGCCTTTTGTGCTGTTTAGGGATCAGCCCTTGATACCAAAATCCAGACTCTTGCCATTGCAACGGTAATGGAAGATCTTGTCTCAGATCAGCCTTAAGGCCTCGCTTCTGCTCAGAACCTCAGGGGTATAAAGTTACCAATCCTGCTAATCCGCAGAGTGTTGTCCTGACTAAGACACACAAACACGCTGCTGTAAATCTGGTAAGATGGGTCTTAATTAAATGTGCTGCAACACAAGATGGCCAGAGAGTGATGCGAGTTTGCATAGTTGTGGAGCCAGTGCTATTGGCTGACAGATGGTTGTCCAAGTTCCAAGACTTCTCTCCACTTTGGCTCTTCTGTTGCTGTGTGGAGAGCTCCAGGATGTTCACTGGTGTATGAGATGCTTGGATGCCAGCTTCATAGCTTAGAGTCTCAACTTCCCCAAAATTCACCTGATCAGTCTGAGGTCTGTCACATTTAAAGATGATGCCCTTACCTCCCCTCTACAATAATCTCTCTTCACACTCTAGATATTCATTCCGTCCATCTGGCAAATACATTCTGTCCACCTCTTCAAATAATCTGTACATTCATTGTATCTTTGTTTGTTATATTGTATCTGTCTTTGTATGTTAATTCTTTATATCTGTTCACATCCTCTCTATATATTCTATACATTTGGCCACCACATTCTATCCATTTCTATATATTCATTTTTATATATTAATTTAATTTTTTAATTTAATTCATTCTTCCGCATTCTGTCCATCTCTATAAATTATATATATATATATTCTTTACACCACTTTCTATCCATCTTCAAAAATTCTGTTTATTCTTTCCATCTGTCCACCACGTTCTGTCAAATTCTATACTTTCTGTATATTTGTTCTAAACATCTGGCCATCGTATTCTGTTTTTCTCTGCACGTTCTACACATTCATCATATACATTTGTCTAACACATTCTGTCCACCTGTTTATGCATTCTGCACATTTATTCTATATCTCCACATGACATTCTGTCATCTCCATGCATTCTGTGCATTCGTCATTGATGTTTGTGCACCAAATAAATTTTTTTCCTCAATATGTTCTTAACATTCATTCTGTAAATCTGTCCATCAAATTCTATCAGTCTCTCTGGACGTTCTATACATTCATTTTCTACGGTATATCTGTTCTGTTATACACCTCTCTAAAACATTCTATGCATTCATGTTTTACAACTGCCATCATATATATTCTATATTCATTTTATAAATCTGCCCACCACATTAGATCATTCTCTCTTGTACTCTATACATACATTTCTCTTTAATCATCTATCATTCTTTCTATACATTTCTCCATCACACTCTATCCATTTTAAAGATAACATTGTCCATCACATTCTACCCATTTCTCAATAGTTTGTTTTCTGTCCATAGAAATTGTGCTTCAGTAATTTTGCGTTAATCGTGTTGAATTATTTTAACACGTTAAGGATTTTTTAATTAATCTCGTTAACACTGACAGCCCTAGTATACTGCCCCATTCTTTCTTCTCCTCTATCTCTATTTTACTTCACTTCTTCTCTCTGATCTCCAGTCCCTGATCCCAGGCTCAGAAGAGTAAAGTCTTTCCTATCTCTCCTCATATATTAGACCACAGCCACCCTCAGTGTGTCTCAGTGTTCATTCCTGAGTCAGGCAGGGCCAAATGTTACCAGTTAAGCATATCTGCCCCATAGGCATGCTTCACAGAAGGGGCTTGCCTTCATTATTTATATCGGAACGGACAGGCTCTGGTCTAGCGAGTAAATCTAGAAGCCCCGAGGACTATCATTCAGTTTTTGTGGCTTAAACAAGCAACCAGCAACATTTCAGGTTCTGATGCTTTCAGACCACACCTCTTCTACCTTTTCCCACCCTTCCCCTGTGCACTATACAACAGCCCTGTGCACTGCTGACTTTGTTTGAAAGGCCAGTGATTCAGATTGAAAGGTGCGTAAACTTGAGGAACCTTAGTTCACTGGCCTGATATATATGATACTATGTGAAGCACCTTTGGCCTTGCTAATAGAATAACAGTATTTCTGACCCTGAATTGTTTTTAATTTCTTGAGTGTCAGTCACTGGTTAACAGGTATTACCTGTCCTGTTGAACAAAGTGGCCTTTTGTACCACATCATGTGTGATTGATGTTGTTTGTGGATATTTGAGTAAAAGTACTTTCCTACACAACGTTATGTGCTTTTTCTGAATGCCTGCTACTATCTGTTCGGTTATGTTTAGATTGGCATACTGCCTGCTGTTTAAAAAAGAAATATGCTGCGAAGTGTATGCAATTTTTTTTTTTATATGCGTGAAGCATATGCATCGACTGCAGATCCTACAGATCAGATGGCATAGAATTAAAAAAAAAGTCTTACATTTTAGATTTTTAAAAACTATAAAAACTCATTTTTACCTAAGTCATTATTTTGCTAAAAATTACATTAAAATTAATTTATTAGTATTATTGTTGTTGTTGTAATAGTAGTGGTATTTCATTATTATTATTATTATTATTATTATTATTATTATTATTATTATTATTATTATTATTGTAATTTTGGCAGCATGGGTTAAATAGATTTTAATAATAATAATTATTATTATTATTATATCAGAATGATAAAATAAATAAAATTGGTTTTATTATAATAATAATAATAATAGTAATAATAATAAGAGTAGAAAAAAATAATGCTAGTTGTTGTTGTATTTTTGGCAGCATGAGTTAAATAGGTGGTAGTAATAATAATAATAATAATAATAATAATAATAATTATACAGTGGGTATAGAAAAGAATCACCCCCCTTTAAAATAATCACATTTTGTTGCTTTGCAGCCTGATATGAAAAAGGACACAGTTTTTGTTTTATCCAGCTGTTTTTACTCAGTGCAACTTATAACATCCAAGTGAAAGATATAACGCCAACATGTCAGAAAAAATAAATAATCAGAATCATAGAGTTGGAAAAAGAATCACCCCCTCCTAAAATGACTTTAACCTGATATAGTTAAGTATAACATATAACGGCAAGGGTCTATTTTGCTGAATATTTTCACAATTGCAAATGTTACATTGATATTAGTTCAACAAACAAGTAGTTAAGTATATTAAGTTACTGTTGACTGTTTTTGTTCTATTTCACGAATGAAAATATTTCCAAACAAAGATCAGAACAGAAGTGTTATGCATTTTCCAAGCAACACTCAGCGGTTTTGTTACTGAATGATAAAGCGTTATGAAGTGACTTGATAAGTGACTTACTTCCACCAAGTATGCATTTTTCCCCAACATTTCTTATTTGTATATTTAAAATTTTATTTAAAACATTAATCTCATAACATTATTTTGTAGCCGTTGTAATTTTGCAGTGTAAATTCTTTAATTTGATTGGTAACAGCCCTATAGTGTATATTGAATTTCTTGATAAGTTGTAAGAATTTGACATGAAAGATGATGCATACATTTATTAAAGTAAAAAAAATATTTGCCTTTATAAAGGTTAATAACAACCTGGGGTGAATATTAAAAACATGCAGATTATATAAGTATATAAAAGCTGATAGAACACTGATGAAAATATTGCTTATGAATAAATCGTTTACACCACCAAAAATCATATTTTATTTTATTAGGATATTGTCTGCTGATATGAAAAGTTCAGTGTATATCGTAATAATAAATGGCATTTTTGACAGCAATGATATTTTGTTTTATTTTCACATTAAACACGGTAAATATTACATATGAGTAACTGTTTATTTCCATCACAGGTTTGGTCTTAAATTTCACACAAGTAAATATATCTTTAAAAGTCTTAAATTTAACTTTTTTGTATCTGTAGACACCCTGTAAAAATGGAAATTGCATAATTACCATATTGCAAATTTTTCACCCTCCAATTCTCATTCTCAGTTCCCTGAGCATCTTTGACAACAAACGTCAGGACCCCACTGGTTTGACGGCCCTCCTGCAGAGCACGGACCTGGTGGGCGTCCTTCACATGCTGTACTGCATCCTGCTCCACAGTGCCCTCCCTGACTCTCTCTCAGCCCAGGAGCCTTACAGCCCCGCCGTCATCCAGGTGGCCCTCCAGGGGCTGCGCTTCCTCAACACCTTCGCCCTGCTGGACCTCTCAGCCTTCCAGGTATTCATTTCCAGTGTGGCTCCTGTATGTATATCGATGTGTCAAATGGTTGAAAAATTAAATGAATCTCATTTACAAATCTTCAAGTCAAACATACATTTAATTAGTTAGCACACCAAATTTCTAGGTTTTGAGGGCCTAGCTTGAGCACACTGAGAAAAAAAGTATCTGGCTCAAGTGTTTTATAGAGTCCACAAGACCTCATTCACCTTCTGAAAAGTACCGCAGCCTTCGGTGAGATCCTGCTTCTTTGATTCAAAGTCCTGCAGAAGGGTGCTTGTATGTGACTATCTCCTTTGTGGTATGCTGTCCATCCTGTTAAAGTAGTTCAACTCTCTGAAGCCACCCTGTCTGCTCAAAGTAATGCAGCACGGCTTGTTTTTTATCTAAACGCAGCAGTCAGACCCCTGGTTTAGCCTTCAGCTAGCGGCAGATATGTGGGCCCCATTATTCAGCCAGACGTTCTGAATGGTGAAAGCAATAAAAAGCTCTCATTAATGATTGTGTTACGTCTGCGCACACAAACAGGGACCGTAAAGACATAAGCCTCAAAGCTAATGGCCTGCCAGGGTTTCCTCCAAATGCCCTCAGAGCCACTGGTAGGATATCAGTGTATCTTCACAGAACGAAGTTAACCCGGTGGATGTAAACACACCTGACCTTTGACCCCGGGCCAGTCATGTTGAAAGCTCCAGTGAGTAATGCGGACGGAGAGTGGCGTAATGTGCACAAACTCCGGTTGTACTTCAGCCGGCACGATAAAGAGACAAGAACAGTATGGCTAGGCTAAATCATCATGTAAACACCTAGGCGTGAACGAGGAGGGCGGAAAACCTTTGAATTACTTCAGTGTGTTGTTGTAGATACTCTGGGTCTCTCACACTTTTTCAGTTTCCTGTGCCAGATCTTCAGCTTTTTTGATATTTGATCATCATCCAATATTTTCGTATTATTTAGATCACCTTGTTTGGTGTTTTGTTTTGTTTTGTTTTGTTTTGTTTTGTTTTGTTTTGTTTTGTTTTGTTTTGTTTTGTTTTTTGTTTTTGTTTTTTTTTTTTTTTTTTTTTTTTTTGTTTTTGTTTTGTTTTGTTTTGTTTTGTTTTTGTTCTGTTTTGTTTTAGTTCTATTTTGTGTTTTTTGTTTTGTTGTTTTGTGTGTGTTGGTTTGTTTTGATTTGATTTGTTTTTGTTTGTTTTGTTTTTGTGAGACAAGCAAAGAGCTCTGCTGCATTCATCTGCTCTATCTATGTCCAACATATGAATGTTATCCTTACCATACTTCGAACCTAATGTGTTAACCAAAAATTACATTTATTCACAATTTTATATTTACATCATTTGCTGTTCTTTCAATAGTGTTAACAAATATTCAGTAGTGGTACTGAAAAAAATTTTCTTGCTTTTTTTCGTTGTTGATAGTTTTTTTGATAAGATCATTTATTTGTTTTTTTTAATGTAGTAGTTGATGATTCTTAAGAATTATTATGTAAATTATTCTTCATTCTGCATCCTAACAACAGCGATTTTCAGAGTTGCTTGTATGCTGCACTGGCAGTTCAAACAGACGATCTGTTGTGATACAAATCCAGCGTCTTGCTCCCATTACAGATGCTGAGATTTTCAGGTGTTGTTTTTTGTGGTTGTTTAGACTCTCCATCCCATAACACTCTCCTACCCAGCAGAAAATGTCAGTAGATTCAGTGCTGACCCTGAGGCGTTCAGTCATGTCGACATGTTTAATAAATACTGTCTCTAGACCAGCAGATAGCATCTCTTTAGTTTGAGGGAATTGGGGGGGTCTTGAGGTGGGACTACTGATTCCAGAACCAGTTCGAACTTCACGAGCAACAAGTTTCACCTTCTTCTCTTGCAAAGTCAACAGCCTCCAGTGTTGTTTTGGACCCCACTGACTTTCAATGCATGGACAAAAACTGTTCTCCAAAGCCAATCTTCTGTTGTGTTCTGAAGAAGAATAAAGTCAAACGTTTTTTAAACGACTTGAGCAACAGTAAATGATTAATAAGTTTTAATCTGTGTGATCTATTCCTTTAATAGTGTCAAAATCCCTGTATTGCACAAATTTTTTCCATGGCTCTTTGCATTTCTAATGCACAGAAAGCCTTCTTTTCCAGGCTCTGATGTAGGTTTCTGTTGTGTCCAGTGTGTTTTAGGAGCGGAGGGTCTGTCTCTGGCCTTCAGACACATTGTGAGTTCTCTGCTGTGGTACTGCTCTCAACACAGCTCTGAGGAGCTGCTCCACGAGCTCATCATCTGCATCGGCTACTTCACTGTCAACCACCCAGACAACCAGGTGGGATTACCTTCTTTTTATGTTGATCTGTTATTTTGTGGTGTGTGAGTGGGTTTGTTTAATGTGTAAGTATGGTATAGTGTTTGTTTATTTATTCATTTTTAGCATATTAAGCATTCGCACCAAATGTACCCACACCAAACATATACTTTTAATCTGCAAGGATGCATTAAATTGATTAAAAATGACAGTACAGACACTTAAATTGTTGCAAAAGATTTATATTTTAAATAAATTCTATTCTTTTTCTATTCATCAAAAAAATTAAAAAATGTGAAGCAGCAAAACTGTTTTCAACACTGCTCAAATCAGCATATTAAATTAAATTAAATTAAATTAAATTTATGCATTTAGCAGACGCTTTTATCCAAAGCGACTTACAGTGCATTCAGGCTATCATGATGAATTTTTACCTATCATGTGTTCCCGGGGAATCGAACCCCCAACCTTGCGCTTCGTAACGCAATGCTCTACCACTTGAGCTACAGGAGCACTTAAGAAAGAGCATATAAGAAAGATTTCTGAAAAATCATGTGACACTGAAGTATTGATGCTGAAAATTCAGCTTTGAATCATAAAAATAAATTATTTTGAAACATATTAAAAAAGAAATCAAATAAATGCAGCCATGGTGAGCATAAGAGGCTTTCAAAAATGTTGCAAAACCTTACTGACCCAAACTTTTGAACAATAATATATCCACAACAAACATATTTTTTGACGGATCATGTAGTGAATCCATTTTTTTTTAACCACAATGAATTGAATATGATACCATATGTTTTAATATTATGTTCATTCTATATTGGATAATAGTTTATGTAACATCAAATAGTGACAAAATATTTTTGGATTGCAATGCTGCAAAAAAAATAAAAAACGAATTGCACATTTGTATCATATTTGTAGATGTGTAGATATGTGTTATTTTAGTGTAAATGAGATAAAATTATAGTTTTTATTACTATTGTGAATTATTATTTTTTATAATTTATTTAAAAGTTTTATTAGTTTTGTGTGTTTTTATTTGCTTTTTAAATATATAATATATATATAATATATATATATATCTATATTATATATATATATATATAGTTGTTATTAATATTTCAGTTTTAGTTATTTCAGTACATCAAGTTAGGGTAAATGAAAATGATCCATGTTGTTTTGGCAACTAGCTAAAATAAAAATGTTATTTATTTTTATACTGTGTATATATACTGTATATATACCAGCAAATGTTACTGATGGGATTCAAGTGTTGATTCTTGCATTATTGACTATTTATCAAATGTCATATAATATAAACTCTTTTCTTGTTTGACACTGTAAAGCTTCTTTGAAACAATTATTGTTGTAAATAGTGCTTCCATACAGTATCTCAAAGCATATTTGTAGCACTGTAAAAGATCCTTTCCTCTCGGTCACTGAGGTGTGTATAATGGTGGGTCATCATTAGATCAAGAGCAGGTGTACTTTTCTCCGTACAAACAACCGACACAATAGCAACAAAAGGAGGCTGTTGAATAATACAGTGACTTTGCCACCTTTGTTGGCTCTGCACTGTGTAGCAGGAACAGACATTGTTATCCGCTGCCTGGCAGTTGGCCCACTCTTTGTTTCGGCCCTGGTGGAGGGGGGAATGGTGCTGAACTAACCTGGCAGTCCAGATCACAGATCAGCCTGGCATGAAGAAGTGCGAGTCCCTGATACCCTTTGCATGCTCCGTTTACCTGGAAGCTGCCGACAGCATGGCAGGTGTGAGTACGCCACACTCGGTCGGGTTTTAGTTATGCGTGCATCATGTGGAAACCTCGTCTGTGACGTCTTAATGTCCCCTTGGGGGATGGGGAAGGGAGGGGTCAGAGTCCTCGCAATTTATGGGCTTCTAATTTAAAACATTTTTGCTCTTAATTAAAGAAACGGCCTCTGTTTTTATGGCGGTTCAGTCCTTCTGTTCTGCCGCCGTCCAATTTAATTATTTTGATGTAGGTAATTAGCATTTGTTGGCCATTGTTGGGTTGATTTGCATTTTATATTGGATAATTGAATGAGGGTTGATGATTGAATTAAGGGGGGCGTGACAGATGATTGGGCTTTGTGCTCACATGGGGGAACTTAAACGACGAGTGGGTTGGGAATAACGCCTCGTGAATATTCATATCTTCCCAGCCCACTTTGTTAATTTGAAAAATGTCAGGTTGCAGAGTCTTTAAACTTGTGACTTCTCTCCAGGACGCAAGCTGCTTTTTTATTCTGCCATTTGGCTGCATGTCAGGGTTTATTATTAAAAACAGCAGCAACACTGGCAGGTGCTCTGGAGAGAGCTGGAAAAAATGAGGTGAAGCTATTCAGCTAAGATGCACTTTGGCTAAAATTCTTGCTGGTAGGTCATATGAATTTGAAGTTTATTTGATTCACCTACCATGTGTGCAGCCATCACAAGCTGATGTGATGAATTGTGACTTGTGGCATCATTTTATATGGCTGTTAGTTGCCTGTCTGCAGGTGGAAGATTGGTAAGGTTGAGCTCATGTGTCATTTAAACTTTTTTTTACCCAGCGTCACATTTAAGATTTGAAATCTTTTGCCCATCGTCTCATTGAAGCATATTTCATTTTTTTTTATTCCTGGGTAGTTGATTCATAACATTAATCAACATTAATATTAAACATAACAGTTCTTATGGAAGGTATGAAATGCAAGTTGTGTAACATCGTTTCTGTAAAGGCTGGAACATTAATCAACATTAATATTAAACATAACAGTTTTTATGGAAAAAAAAAAAAAACTGAAGATCATCTGATCTAAACAAACTCATGCAGAAACATATCCTAGTGCAGAGATATCCTCAGACTGGATGGATTCATAGTCTGAAATCAGCATATTAGAATGATTTCTGAAAGATCGAGTGACACTGAAGACAGGTTTAATATTATTTCAGAATTTTACTGCTTTTACTGTATTTGTTATTAAATAAATGCAGCCTTGTGAGCTTAAGATACTTCTTTCAAAAACATTTTAAAAATCTTACCAGCCCCAAACTTTTTTCTGTATTTTTTTTTTTTTAAATGCAGCCTTGTGAGCTTAAGGTTTTTTTATATATAATATATATATAATATAACAAATATACTCTTTAACATTGTTTTTATTTTGATGGAAGAAATGGCAAGAAAGAGAAAAGTTACTGCCATGGTTGCCTGCTATATTTTTTAATAATCAACATTGTTTAGTTTTTTTTTCTTATTTGTTATTTTTCCCATCAACTACATATACAGTATGCCTGCAGCAACACCAACCAATCACGAAAAGCACTTCAGCACATTTAAACTGAATTAAATTACATAAACATCAGTGTAGATCTTGGCACTGCGGCCCCGCCCCTCTCGGATAGTTTACTTGATAGGGTGAGGTGCCCTGTTTTTTGTCAAGGCTGTTGTAGTATAGGTTGAGTGTGGAGTGGGGATGTTTGACTCTTTCAGACTAATGTAAGCACTGGCAGAAGACAAAGACGGCGCTGACCCTGGTCTGTCTCGCAGCGCTGCGCTCTGCTTCGGCCCGCCTGTGTTTACATGTGTGCATCTGAGAAATAATGCAGCTCATAAAGGCAGAAAAAAACTACTGGTGAACATTTGTTTTTTTCCACATGGATATTTTCAGATATGCACCGTCATAGCTGATAGGAAGCGTGATTGTACTCAAGGGGGCATAAAGGCTTTTAAATGATGGCCAGCACCAAAGAGAAATTAATTTTTAATGTTACTTAAAGTCAACATGAATCAAAAATAATCTCTGTTTAGCTTTTAACACCCATTCATGGTCTTATGGTGAACAATTCAACAGAGCATGTGATTACAAATTTAAAAATGTCTCTCTATTTTGGCTGATGTCACAAACACTACCACTCAGTCGTTTTGTGTGATTGTTTAATTTTATTTATTGATTAATTTATTTATTTTAAATAAATTAATACTTTTTTTCAGAAAGCATGCATTAAAAGGCATTTATAATGTTTTTATAATGTTAATATTTTGTTTATATTTTGTTTTTTTGATGTTTTTTTTAGATTTTTTATATGTATGATGGGTTTATCATGGGTTTCACAAAAACATGAAGCAGCACAAAAGTTTTAAACATTGATGATAAAGTGATGATCCCACTATTAATTTATAACACCAACATTAATCATTTCCAAGAAATGTTTCTTGAGCAGCAAATCAGCATATCAGAATAAATAACATTTTAAAATATAACAGGCTATTTTAAATTGTAATACTTAATAATATTAGTGTATATTTTGTCAAATAAATGCAGCCTTTGTGAGCATAAGATACTTTCAAAAACATTAAAAAGACCATATTCACAGTACCATTTGCATTTTATTTATTTACTTTTGGATTTACTTATCATGCTAATTCAAATCTGGATCACATTAGTTGATTCTATTCATTATTGTTAATCCAAAAATTAAAATGAAATTCACATGTCTGTAGACTTACTATACACAGTTATTCTCCATCAAATATTATTCTAAAGATTATGCCATAAAAGGGTTTGTCATAACATTTTTTTGTCCAGTCGATAAAGTTGTCAAACTTCATCATGCATAGCTTGTAAGTGCTTCCAGGCAAAAATCAGTTTTTATTATCTATATACACTTGGTGTTTTAGCATCAATAGTGAGGTTACCCTTTAGCCCCTTTTAGCTTTTAGCCCCTACATTTCCAAAAGTGCCAGACTGAGCCAATCCACCACACTCACTGTCTTATCTTTAGCCTCCCATTCTTTTTCTCTTTCACGTATATCTCTGCTTCACATGTTTGATTCTTCCCTACAATTGCAGGTCATCTCCTTTGCCCTCAAACCTAGGGCTTCTAATCCTGGTTTAACTGATATTTGAAGCGCTTCCTTCAACAGTCCATTACTGCAGTGATAACCCAACCCTCGTTGATTAGATGTGCTAGACCACCGCAGGCCTATGTTATGGAAATTCACCAAACATCTTTGATTTTCTTGTAACAGGGATTGTAAACGTTGCAGGCGGACAGCTGTGATTGATGGCCGTGAGGAAGATTTACACCACCCCTGAAGGGTGAACTCAAGTTGAACATACTATTGAATTTTGACAATTTTTTCCAGTTTTTCCTCTGTTTAATTTTTTTTGTTTGCCCGTAAATCTTTCAGAGTTTAGGGATCCATTTGCGTCTTATGCTGTGTTTGAGCATGATCCAGGTCCGAATTGCTTCTCGAGAACAAAAGATTATCTTTCGAAGGATCGAAGATGACACTTGATTTATTAAGTAAACAGTAGTTGTGTGTGTGTGTTATTTTTTGAATGTACTGTGGATAGAGGATGTTTTTTTGTGAAAGAGATGTTTTTTTTGATTTGTGGGGTTGAAAACAAAAGGTGTTTTTTTTTTTGTCTTTTAATTTTATGTTTATGCCCGTGTACCAGTCGTGTTTAGGTTTTGTGGTTGGGTTGTTAGGGGGGGGTGGTAGTTGTTGTTATGATGAGTTTTTTCAGTAACTTCCTCTTCTGAGTGCTCTCTTTGCATCCTTGTATGTAGGCAGACCTCCTGTCTTTCCAGCGACGCAAAGACTTTCTGTTTTTTTAGCGGTTTTGGTTAATTTTTATGGTAGTGTTGTTTTTTTTTATTTTTTTTGCAGGGGTGTAGATTTGTAGTTGTTTTGGAAGAGTTGCTGAGGTGTCTTGGCAGCATGGGACACTTGCGTCGTCATCTCCCATTTATATCGAAAAACAATACTTAGGCCAGTTTTAGACTATACACAAAACTTAAAGATTTATTTTTATGCCATTCTCACAGATAAGCAGTGCGGTGCTGAATAGCAAAAGCATAGCTGCATGTATGTATCCTGTTTAACATGCTGCACTTGGCAGAAAATATAAATAAAATGTACTATAAACCTATTTAGCACTGCAGTCCAATGCAATATAGGCATTTATGAAGCAACATAAAATAATAGAGTGAACTGCTCATCCATTGTGCCAAGAAAATAGCGTAAAAAATAAATAATTAAAAATAAATAAATAAAATTATTAAAAAGTAATAATTTAACAAAATAATATATAAAAATATACCTAATTTGACATTCATTCTGATTTCTATTATATTCTATTTTAATTAATTACAAGTATTTTATTATTTTAGAATTATATTAGCATGCATAGTTTTGTTTCTCTTTGGTCAACATAATAGAAAGTGAACAATTCCAGTAAATGTTTGTACACAAATGTATTTACACTTTTTTTTTTCACAATGTAAATGGGTCTTTATACATCAGTGTGTGTGTGTGTGTGTGTGTGTGTGTTTGTATATATATATATATATATATATATATATATATATATATATATATATATATATATATATATATATATATATTATATATATATATATATATATGAATTAATGTGTGTATATATAGGGGGATCATCATATTTGGGAGCTTCGAAAAGTTTGAAGAACCCTGATTTAAGAAGTTTATACTCTGCCCCTTTGGAGACTGGTATTTATTCTGAACAGATTTAATTAACGTCTCTCCTCACGACGGTCAAGTTTGTAATAATTCTCAATGGCCAACTTCCAATAACCATCATTCATTTCCATTATTAAAAGAAATACTCAATGCAGTACACCAGAAATCATTTTGTTTCCTGGATATATTCTTAATACACGTTTCACAGTAGGAGAAAAACATTACTGGATTTGCATTGAATCCTCGTGTCCGATACAGGATTGAAACAACTATTTGCACCCGCCAGTTCTTTTAACAATCCTAATAAGGATTGTTTTTATATAAAGTATTTTTTTATCGTCATGGCTCCGCACATCCTACCAGTCATTAATTTTACTATCGCCATTCATCTCTCCTTTGCCGTCTTATCAAGTCTTCATCAAAGAGCAAACCCCTGGCCCACAGGTCTCCTTCCTCTTCACCTTGAGCTGCTCGGAGTGTGCTTGTTTGCGTTTCACTGCGTTAACTTTACGCTCACTTTGTTTTCAGTCGACAGGCCGGGAGTTATGTAATGGGCCGCTCGTAAAAGCGTGGCCCCGTTTGAAAACTCCAGTGCTCTCGACTTAAGACCCACACTAGACACTAGGCCTCGTCTCTTCCTTTCTTTATAGCCATCTGTGTTAAAGTGGGGGAGGGATCGCTTTCGAATCGCAAGTTCAAATGCCTGCCGTTGCTTTTATGATGTCAATGACTGAATGGATACCTTTGCATATGTTGGTACAGGAGGACTTGGCTGAGGTCCTAATCCAAGTTTGGGTCTGGTTAGGGGCAGGGTCATTTCTCCTGGCCAGAGGGAGGCGGGTGAGTTCGTTGCCTGGGTTGGGGTGGTAGGTAACCTCTGAGCTCTCAGAGCTGTATGTCTCCCCTTCGCTGGTAGTTGAATTGGGGGTGGTTGTTTTGTTTGTGTGTGTGTGGATGAAGAAATTCTTGATGATTGTTTGTTGGATGGATGATTTGTGGGCGGAATGTCCACAAAACCGCAACCCCCACAGCCCCTCTCTCACATTGGGAAAGAATGGTTTCGCAAACGATTTACGCAAATTCATTCTGCCTTGCAAATTAGTTTACATGTACAACAGAACGCAGATATCTATCAAAAATATACCAATTTTAAGGGAGCAAATCAAAATGTTGGCAACTAATGAAACTGGCGTTAATTTCTAAATCTCATGCAATTACAAAGTCGTTTAAGTGCTTTGTCAGACATTTTAGCATTGAATAAGCTCACAGAACACTGATTAAGATGTTTACATGCAAATAGAAAATGTTGAAAATCTAGCTCAGTTTGAAACCAAAAATCAGCTGTACTTTATATCTACATATTTATATATACATATTAATACATATTTCTGGTCTTAAGGCCTGTTCACACCAAGAATGATAAATATAAAGATAACAATAACTATTAGCGTCCACACCAAGGCATGATAACATTCTGTTTATTATAAGCATGTGCTGCAATTATGTTGACGGCAACTTTAAATACTCAAGCACTTTAAGGCAGGATGGATTCTAATTGGCTGTCAATGTTTTCATAATTCATCAGCTGGAAAAAAAAAATATATTTTGAAAGTGATTCCAAAAATATATCATTATCTGTAATAACTTGCACAACCTCTGAAACGTCTTTTCGGTCAACATCACCAAGACCTCATAAGTTTCAGTCAACAGGTGCTGGTGGTGTTTTGTTGCGGTAGTTTTCAGTAATTAACTGCAAATTCTGATATTTAATGACCAGTTTCCTGATGAATAAAATCAAGTCCTACCCAACATTATTCACGTGGAACAGCCTGTTTGGAAAAAGTTCTTCACATTTAATTTACATTACCTAGCATGTTGTGAGCTTGTTGTATGACAAGTAATCAGTCTAAAGTTCTGAAAACCCACTGGAGGTCCCAAGGGTTCATGAGGTAAACGGGTATCCAAACTCTCCACGTTTGGCCGAAAAAAGACCTTCCTTCATCTCGCCCACCGTTCTGACACTACGCAGCTCCTATGCTGAAAACAACCAGATATTTTTC
Source organism: Cyprinus carpio (assembly GCF_018340385.1). Lineage (NCBI taxonomy): Eukaryota > Metazoa > Chordata > Actinopteri > Cypriniformes > Cyprinidae > Cyprinus > Cyprinus carpio. The sequence goes on along the minus strand of NC_056596.1, from coordinate 13,459,180 downwards.
ACCATTTGTTCCATAGTAGCAGAGCAAGAGCATTAATTTCAACCCTGCAAAAAGCTTCTGAATCATGGTGTTTGGTCAACAGATGCCGAAAGATCATGGATGAGACTGTACTCCAGCTCTGAGTACCATTAAAGGGCTCCACGGTGGTTTGTTTTAGTCGTTTCGGCCAGGCATCTTTAAACAGTTCCTAATACAGAGTGACATGGACCTAAAGCCTTTGAACACTGCTGTAGAACTACATTTTAAGGTGCTTCACCCTTTAAATGATAAAAGTAGTGAGTTATTGCTTTGTTTGTCAAGCTCTTAAACCCTTGAGGGGTATTAGCAGAGAAAACCATGGAAAGAGTATTGTTAAGAGTATTTTTAAAATCTTGTAAATCCTGGTAATTTATGTCACCCTGTTCCCTGGGAGTGTTACCCCTCCCTTATGGTTTGCATTTGGGGCTGAGCAGCAATGGACGGATGCGTGTACCTGTAATAGGGACTGTTTAACACCCCCCTCCTTCTTTTCATCTTTCTCTCCCCAAATCCCTCTAGTCAGGATTTACTGTGGTGACCTCCCAACTCTCTGGTTCCCTTCCCGGGAGCCAAGGGCCTTCCCAGGCTCCCAAACCCTCAGAATATGATTGTTGTTGTGTTTATTGTATTTTTTATGTTTTTTTCTCCATTTTTTTCACTTTGTTTAATCTGTGTTTGATTATGGTGATTTGGTTTTAATTCTAAGAGGTGGGCCGGATTTGACGGTGTGATTGAAGGCAGTGATAAATGGGAAGGTGAAGGGGGGCCATACGCCTGGTACAAACTCCATTATGGGTATTACTTCATTTATTGAAGTGGGACCAGGCTTTAGGGGATTATTTGCATGTTTCGCACAAGGTTCAACTCCAAAACCTGACCCACAAACATGCATTTCAGCATGTTATAGATCTTAATATAAAATAGATGGTTCTTAAAGGTTGTGGCCATAGTTTACTGTCATTTCGTTGAAAAGTGATTTGCTACAACCTTCGTAGATGGTCACAGTTTTGTGGTCCCAACTGAAAGGTGCACTTTGAAATAATTTCTTCTCGCCAAATTCTAAGGCTGAGTCACATGTATCCTTCATGAATAACTCAATCCTGCAATGCATTGTGACAAACTCCAAAATAAACCCAATGTGGCAGGCAAGGAGGAAAAGATGTTGGTTACAAATATATTTCATTGAATACTGACAGCTGACAGTTAGACTATTTTGACCAATATTTGTGTGTTATTTTTTTACATTGTGTCAGAGCTGTTAGCATAGCAGTGTAACATAGGCCAGCTAGTAAGTGTTGTGCAGGTTAACCTCACTCACCTGATCTCAAAAAGTTTACTAGTAACAGTATCCCGTTTGGAGCGAGCGAGGGGGTTACATTGGTGCCGTGACCCGGATGGGAGTGAGGTTTGGGGGAGTGAGTGTAACAGAAGCCAGCTAGTAAGTGCTGTCCAGGTAAGCCTCACTCGCATGATCTACAGTGGCATCCTTGCTAGCGCACCTACCTCCCATGCTGGAAACGCCGGTTCAAATCCAGCTCGGAGTGAGTGTTGTTAAGTAGAACCCGAGGGGTTACAGCAACATACTAACGGCAATTGCAAATGTAGTCTCTAGTGTTTTATTTGTACAGCACAGTGTTACTACCTATATAAAACACTCTAGATTGGTCACTTATGAGGTTCTATGTCCAGAATGATGCTTTGTGGATAAAAGCTCAGTAAAAAAAATAAATCCAAAAGGCAGGAAAGTGTTGAAAAATTAATTAATTCAACACTGACAGTTATGAAATTTAAGATAAAACAGTTATGATAAAAAACAGGTATGTGCCATTTAAAGTGGACTGTTTCAATCAGTATTTATTTAACTTTTCAAAGTATGGAGCTGTTAGCATAGCAACATGCTAATGCTAAACTCTATTTAAATCAGTTGTAAATTGAGTCTCCTTTGTGCAGTTTATTTAGTGCGAGTTAGCACCTACATAAAACAATACAAATTGGTCTCTTATGAGGTTCCGTGTCCATTTCAATGCTGGGTAGCAAGGCAGCTCACTAGGTTTGGAACGGAGCTCAAGTGTGTTCTCCCATGGGGCAAATCTGAACCTGTGTGTGTTCAGCGTACATTCTGAGCAGAAGTGGATGAGGCATCCCTGTCTGTGTTTTATGGAGTGTAATTGTGCGCTGGGAGGCACTGCCCTCTATTTCTCCTCTTAATGGCTGTTTGTGTGTTGTTTTAGTGGCAGATTTACATGTGGGACGGGCAGTGAGGGGCGGGTTGATTTACAGCTGACTGTGGCCTCACTGGTTGCGTGTGTGTGTGCGCGCTGTCACTGTGTGTGTTCCAGGTGATTGTGCAGTCTGGCCGCCAGCCCAGCGTGTTGCAGAAACTGTGTCAGCTGCCGTTCCAGTATTTCAGCCACCCGCGACTCATCAAAGTGCTCTTCCCCTCGCTCATCTGCGCCTGCTACAATAACCTGGAGAACAAGGTCATCCTGCAACAGGAAATGAGCTGTGTGCTGCTGGCCACCTTCATACAGGTAAATCGCTCAGCCTACACACCATCATTTACGTGCAATTCAGACTTTGTTTCAAGAACATGTCTGCAAACTATGTATTACAGCTATAAAGGCTATTCAGTTCAACAGTGATATAAAACTGCAAAACAAATCTAAAATAAATCTCAAAACTCAAGGGATTGAAGCGCAACATTATTCACAGTCTGTTTTCCAATATTTAGATTTTCTCATTTAAAAATCACAAATTGTGATCAAAATCTGACATTGTCATTTTCAAATTAGCAACTTTATCCATTACTTAAAAATAAAAAGGAAATTCGTTATTTTTGAAGTTTGTCATTTCTGTGCCACTAGCATAACCATACTGACTGGGAAAAAAGAACAGGCTTCCTTTAACTCTTTTACCATCTTCCATTGGTCAGACAAAGAGTCCCGCTACAAAATTGGATGAATGCTATTGGTTCATCCAACACATTGTTTCACTTTACAGTTGAGTCAATATACAGCTTTTTGTTGTATGTATTTATCTGGGGTAGAAGAATTTTTGTGCCGTAAGCATAACTAAATGGAGCAATGAAATACGTTAATGTTTGTTTCACAAACATGTCTCAAACTATGTTCCAGCCATAAAGAGGTGTTCACACTGAAACTGCAAAACAACTGAAAATCGTTGGAAACACGTTTACCGAATAAATCTTGGGAACAAATGAATTGAAATGCTGCTTTATTCGCAAACTGTTTTTATAGTATTCAGATTCTGAGCTTAAATTAAATATGCAACTTAAACTCGCTATTGTGAACACCCCTTAACAGATTTACTAAAGCAACCTATGCAAAAAAAATTCACAATTGATTAACAAATAAATACAATGCATGTGTTAGAAAATTTTAAAGTTGAGTGTATAATTTTCTTATGTTAAAATAATTTATTGTATCACACTTATAAATTGTTATTGTAATTGAACTGGAATCGAATCAGTTCAAATCATGCCCAAATTTTAGATATATCATCATTTAGTAAACCATTAACAATTTACATTGTAAATTTATTCTTTTAACTAAAATGCAAGTTATTGGTCTATTCCCTGGGAATCGAACCCATGACCTTTTTGTTGCCGGCGCCCCACTACCCCCTAAAAGAAGCAGCTTCCTTTGCTCAAATGGATGGTTTCCTCTGTCCGTCTGAGTGGATGTTCCTGCCACTACTTGAGCCTCCTGTAAACACCCTCTCCCTTCATCTTGTTCCTGACAGCGCTCTCCACACCACAGCACCGCTGCCATTACTTTCACAGAGATTAGCTCCAACTCTAACAAGGACAGGGAATCGTCAACCTGTTCAAACAGTGGAAAGACACTGACAAAACGTTTTCCACTTCATCCAAAACTCAAAAATGAAAAAGTGATTTATTCCTGCGCCACCAACCACTTCACAAACTGAATGTTTATTAAATACATATATAAGGTTTACTTCTAGTTGTTGTGCATATTTAGATAGGATAGAAGAATTATCTGCAGCACAAATGTGACCAAATCTGTTGACTTTGTATAATCTAGGACTGTGCTACCAATGAGAACAAATCGGACAGCAAAGCTTCACATCCAGGTAAGGTCTATATTTAACTTGTTTGAGGGGGAAAAAAAACAAGAATATTTGCTCTCTTGCATCAGTTTATCTTTGCTGCTTCCAAACCCTCATGTTGCCTTCCAGTCATTTTGGACCTGGAGATGATTTTCTTTTACCTGAAAATGCTAGTTAATGCATTGGACTACAACCTACTGACATGGCTCACACAGAGCATAACCACACCCCCCCCCCCCCCCACAAAAAAAAAAATATTATTTTTGTACTTTTTTTAAGGATTTTTTTCCCTACCTTATACCACTTGTGGTGTTTCTGATCAAAAATTACTGACTCACCAAAAAGCTATAGTATTACCAAATATTGGGTGGAAAACTTATCGACTGGTTTTCTGAGTTATCTCAGGTTTCGTTTTGTTTTTTTTAAACTGATTTATTGTAGGCCACCGCAAATGTTTTTGAGTGAACATTATCCACATAAGGTTTTTTTTTTTATTTTTTTTTTTTTTATTTTTTTACTCAAAAAGTGAGGTCAAATTCAAATCAATGGAGCCTGCTATCAATCAGTTTGAAAAACTGAAACAAACCCTGTGCTAATTAAAAGTAAACAAGTTGACAAAAAGTTTGAATCCAAGATGTGGTGATAATATAGCGTAATGTGAGACTTACGAGCAGTCTTTAAAAGGCTGGTCACTTTTGAATGGGAACACCAAAGTAGGTAAAGGATTTTAAGTGCAGAGGAAGTGTTAAATATACATATTATACAGTACATTTTAAATGGGATTATAAATGTTTACGATTGTCAAATGGATCCAGAAATCCACATATTCCATTCTAAAGCGCGTTAGTTAAAATCAATGTCTTTATTGCTCACAAAAGGATCTTTTCTGGCATTGATTTAATGCTTTACTTCCTCTGATCTTTCCCCATCAGAGAAGGGCTGGGCTCCTCTAGACTACTGCGAGCTCTCCAACCGCTTCCCCAGAGACCAGTGGGACGCCGCACTTCAGTTCTTCCTCAAGAAGCAGGAGGAGTGAGCGAACGAGTGCACTGCAGTCATTTACAAGAGCACATTACACACATTGACGATAAGTCGAAATGTACACATGCAGTGCAAAGCTGTGCTGGAGGTGTTCAGGGTACGAATGATGCCAGCAATCAGACCATCATCCAACCTGTCAATCAGTAGTGAAGCATTCCTAGTAGTTAACATATATACATTAACACACACTGAAATCAAACTGACTTCTTACTTGTATTTATAAGCAATAAATGTTTACAGGATTTTCCCTTACATACATTTTTGGACACACTCATAGTGATCTTGTGTCTCACAAAAGAGCAAATCTCTTTCTAAGCTTTCAACAGTTTTTGGATCGAAGGTTTTTTTTTTTTTTTGGTTAGTTTAATTAAGTTTGAGCTTGACTGTGTTGTTCTGTAAATAAAAAGATGTTGTGTAATGATGCAGAATAAACAGTAGCAGTTGTTTAATTTAGGGGGAATGACGAGTTACCTCATCCGTTGGATTTCTTGTTCCAGTTTTCTATGCATAAAGAGGAAGATTTCATCCCGTAGTTGACGTCATGATTAATAATAGTTTTGTTGTTGTTGTGATTCTTTGTTTGTTCACTTTTTTATACTGTAATTAATACACAGTAAAGCTATTCTACACATTTTTCCCTTTGTTTATGCACTTGTTTAATTTAAGAAATGGATGAGTTTAATAAAATATGTAATACTGCACAATCTTTGAGTTCTTTTATTGTAACTTGCTTTGAAATATTGTTCACCAGAATATGTTTTGGATATTTGAATATATATATATATATATATATTATATATATATATATATATATATATATATACACACACATATATACATATATACATATATACATATATATACATACACACAATCAAGAGAGACTCTGAGGAACTTTAATTTATATTATTAGTGACCTGGTACAGAATCTAAAATATTTATTATAAATTGTATGGTTTTGATTTAAAAAATAAATAAATAAATTCCTATAGCTTTATTTTCAGATTTACATTAGATTTTAAATCACTGACATAAGACATGGTCTCAGACGTTTGGACCCCGCTGTAAATTCAGCAACTAGAATTAAAAAAAAATAAATAAAATGTAATAAAAATAACATTTTACTGTACTCCCATGCATGATTGTGATGTTGTTTTAGCATACTGGAGATTAAGGTTATTTGCTGTGTTTTATTATATCTATAGGAACATCTCCATAAAAAAGCAACATGGGATGTGTTTTAATTGAGAGCTTTTATTGGCTAACTTACAGTACTAATTTATCAGCAGGGAAAGGCAGTGTGGAGCTTGAACCTGCAATGTGGGTTAAACGGCATTGTAAAAGGGTAGTGGCCTCCTAACCGGGTTCTTACTGGCCTGGGGCACCACAAACAGCCCGCTGTTCTTCCCTTCAGTCTTTCTCCCTCACACACTAAGACTATAGGCTTTTCTGTACCTGTGTGTGTGAGTCACAGCAGCTCCACGCCGCCTCTGAGTCACTCAACACACCGATGTGTCAACGCGCGCTGCGCTGGAGCCTCTGGGTCAGACCCACCTCCAGTTTCACAAGACCATCACTTCTACACCAGACAATTATGTATATATCAATTAAGGTCACTTTGATTGTCTGGGACTTTTTAATATAGCCTATTACTTTAAAAAATTGATGTATTTTTTGTGAGATCTAGTTAGTGGGCATTGAAAATTAAGTGGGTGTGTTTGTGACAACTGAAACCGTTCCGTTTGCTATTCCAAACCATCTTGACGTTCTCTGATTTTGGCAGACTGACGTGAACTCGAACAGAAGAACGCTGTCAGTTAATGAATCATCAGCGTTCATGTTTTTAGAGACCGAATATGTTTGCTAAATCTGTTGTCAGGATGTCTCTTGCTTTCACTGAAATGCTCTCTTATTTTCTACATGTAGCCTAATTAAGAAATGCGTCGTACTTTTATAATGACGTTAGAAATACACTTAAAAAAATACACATCAACAGCCGCAACATTATATGAAATACAGATTAACGAAGTCATTTTCGGCAAATTGACGCTTTTCACCGCGTGGAAATATGTGTAAAATAAAAAGCTTATGTAATTGCAAATTTCAAACAATTATTTACATCATTACGGGTTTTAATTCATGCTACAGCGCTTTGATATTTTATTTAATTGATTAATTTGTTTTTTGTTTCTTCACTTAAATGTTATGTCGCTAAACCGGAATGTGAAAATTCGATTTGTGTTCAAGAATGCCGAGAATTAATTTGCACCATTTTATGCAGTCTAAGTCAAACTTAATATTATTTTGTTTTTCAGTCTTAATAGGCTACTATTTGTTTTTCTTTCTTAAATACCTTTGTCATTTCTCCAATTTTCCCCCAGTTGGTTTTCGTATACCTAGTCAATTTTACTTTAGACTATACGAAATTGATATTTTAGGCTAATGCATATTATTTTTCAACAGGCAAAAAAACAAAATATGGTTGAAGACAAGCCCTGAATGTGCTTGACATTTCTTGCCTGTTGTCAGCATCCAAAATATTTGGAGATTATTTCGTTATATTTCAAGGTTGAGCTTGTCTGTTGTGACAGTTTTCAAAATTAATTGTAAGGAATCATTTAAACATGAATAGACTATGAACTAACACACGAGATTTCCATAAAGGGGCATGTATTAGTTGTTAAGCTTTAAGAGTCGAATATGGGTTGGTTTTTAGATTTATAAACCAAAGTTTAGATAATTACTCTGACTTTTCAAATTAAAATGACAGACAAGGACAGAGTTGTTATTTGCAAAGATTTGTTTTATACAAACATGAACTTGGCTTAAGTGTGCGTTTATTTAATTAGGCTTAAATGATTAAATTAGTGGCGGAATTTGAACCAAGATGCGGCTCTTGACCTCTGGCCATGACATCTGAATCGTTATTTATCCCTAAAGCAACTATCTATAAGCGCTGATGTCGACAAACCGTCGTCATTCACAAGAGATATTTTATCGGAATCTATTTAAGCGGTCTTAATTTCAGTCGATTTAATGGGCTGTAATCAGGATCAGATCTGAACACGGTTTAGCAATTAAAAATCCTCTAAGATTGGAAATTTGACAGATAATTATTAAATTCGCATTTTCTGAAAGGAAATAGCTACCATTAACCTACTTACAAGACAGCTAAAGAATAGTGGTAATGTTTTAAGGTATAAGCTTAAGTTTAGGCTTTGGTTATGTTTAAATTAAATCTTGTAGTCTGTCTTTACGAACAGAATCGAGGAGTTTTACCCAGAACTGCCTCTCACAAACCGCCTCTGTGCAGTGGAAAGGTGGCTATAAATTGTTAAATAGATGTTTAAAAAATGCCTATTGAAATTAAATAACCTATGTAAATATTATATTTAAGTATTTAATCGCTGTACGATTTTGCTGTTAGATTTTGAAAAAAGAACTCTGTGACAACACCTCAATTCAAGATTTCAGATTTTAAGGTGTATTTCCTAAAGACCCCTTAATATCGCGTAACTATCGCAGTTTACCTGTTTCCTATTGAAAGAGGCAGCTTGAGAGGGACATGGAAACGCCAAAACATCTGTCGGAATTCCCTTTTTTCAGATACTAAAGATTAACTTATTAATAAAGAACGTTATAGGTGTGTGTTTATGGACATAATGACGTACTACACACGTCATGTTAGCAATGTCCTGTGAAAATTCTTAACACCGGGTGTTATTTAACTACATATGTAACCAATCTTTCTTGGTGTATAGGCCTATAACACTAACAGTTGAAAAAAGAGCGGACATTAAAAGGTTGTCACTGTTAATAGCATACTGCTTTTTGCATAATATATGGAGAAGTATAGGCATAGCCCATCTGAATGATTTCACATTCTAGT